>NC_134899.1:29726620-29746620 GCF_041734735.1 Babylonia areolata | reverse complement strand
CTTCATAATACCTACATAAAAAGGAAAAGAGTACCATCTTCAAAGGAAGCATCACACATCGGACAAGGGGGCTGTGCGGACGTGTCATTATTCGTTATGTTGTTATTTATTAACATTTTGGCCTAAAGATCTAAGTCTGAATCGAGCCAGGCTTGTTCTGTGCCATTTATTATTTATTACTTTAATGTATTTTTCTGGATGAAAAATGTTCTTAAAAGAGAGGAACCAATCGTATTTTTCTGACTCTTCAATGTGAGCATGTCAGTCTTGTTTGTACGAGTTAATTAATCTGTCTTTAAATTCTGCGAGAAATATTCGATCATTGCCAACACCCTGACACATCCAGACAATCTCAAAGCCCTATGTGGTTAAAACATTCTTTACAAAAAAGTCCCATTTTCTTTCCAAGAATCTAACTGATTTACCATCTGTCCGTAAGCTTGTCTGCTTATTCTTGTCAGTGGGAGCTGTATACAGAGGAGAGAGAGAGAAAGAGAGAGATGGGGCGGGGGGCCGACGGGGCACAGGCAGAGACACAAACACAGAGGTAGAGAGAGGAAGCCGAATGGAAATGGACACTGGTCACCATGAGAGCAGGGCATAGAAGGCCACATAATTTGATGCACCTCCCCTCTATATCCAATGATGAGGCTGAAGATGATGTTGTTATGGTGGAAAACTATAGATTTGAGACAAACAACGTGACAAGACTAAGCTCTTCTGTCATCATGTATCCCAGCATCAACAGGGATCGGAAGATACACACGCCTGCAGTGTTCGTCAGTAAATTTGAGGACCAATCCCCAAGACGCACACACATGCAGTGGGTGGCGCTGGACTGGTGTGATCCAGATCTTCCCATCCGAGCCCATAGCACAGTACGCTCTGAGTCAGATCCGGCCATGGGCTGAAAACACTCAGTTCTGATGGGGCTGAAAGGGGCTGGAATTGACATCCCGACAATATGCCAGTCCACGACACTTCGCCGAGGCATACTAATTCATTGTATTTGTCCATATTTTGTCGTTTCTTTGTCTTGTCTCTCTCAGTGTGTCAAAGACTAAAACACATCAGCATGGCTCACTGTACCTGATGTTCAGATAGAACAGCAGACAAAAGCCCTGTTACGATTTCTATGCAAAGGAAAGTCCTTGTCAATGGCTTGTATAACCAACCGAAGGCAGATAAAGTCTACTAACGCTTTTGCGTCAACACTGGTGACTATAAATCTGTCGGTGAGAACGAAATATGGTGTTTATGTGTATGATATTATGGTTAATATATTATAAAATGATGTACTTATGCTTTTAGCTTGGGGGTTATAAGTCTACAAGTAAAATCAAATGGATAAAATGGGACGAAAACAGGGATGACGAGAAACAGGGGACAGAAGTTGAAAGGAGATGAACAGAGAAAGAATAAGAGTGGACACATTTTACGGAAGGCTTTCTTAGGGGGAGGGGCACATGCCAAGGTAGGTTAGGCGTTGTACTTCTGATCCAGTTTTCACCAGTGATCAGGGATCAGGATTCAGCGATCAGAATGGTGTTGTGTCCTTGGAAAAAAACCCACTTTACTTCAGTTTCCCTTATTCCATCCAAGTGAGAAGGGTAAGTGACTTCAGCTGGGGAAAGAGTGGATTGGGTCTTCCCTTTCTTTGCTCAACGTCAGACACAGCTGATATGAATTCACTGCCGTAAAAGACTATTGGACTTTAAACATTAACCTTAAGCAACAGAGGGGCAGACAGCGAAGCAAGATAAAAGCGAAGACGATAAGCAAGAAGCAGCTTGTGTTTTCATAACCTTGATGGGCCAGGAGAGATTAGGGAAAAAATAAGGGAACACAAGCCTACTGTTATTCTGAAAGGAACAACATGAAGACGCCAAAAGCACCAGCTGCCTTGGTGGTCTCTGACAGGCTGGGAGGGGTTAGATAGTGATGTCAGATGACAACGAAACAGGCGATGAACAAGAAGCAGCTGAACTTTTCAAAACCTTGATGAGTTAGGAGAAAGGTGGTGATAACACGAAGATGCCAAAGCGTCAGCTGCTTGAGTACTCTCCGAAAGACAAGTGCTTTGTGTGATGATGTAACAGGAAGGAGGAATTGTTCACATGATGGATGGGCGTGAGTGGAGTGACAGCCTTCAGCTCTGTATTATCATGTGCAGACCTTGTCCTGGTTTTCAGCCAGCTTGGATGTCTCACCAGCTAGCACTTAGTGCAGATACAGGAATAAATGAGCGAGCAGGCGCTCGCGTACTTTTGTGTATGTTTGTGTATGTGTGTGGGGTCTGGTTGGTGTGTGTGTGTGTGTGTGTGTGTGTGTGTGTGTGTGTGTGTGTGTGTGCATATTTTGCTTCCAGCAAACAGCCTTGTGATCCCCGTACCCACTATACAATATCTTTGCAAGGAATGAAGTGCAATTTTGTTATCCGGTTTGCACATACATTCATTACTATGTCAGGGATGAAAACAGGCGCCCCTCCACCCACCCCTATCTCGGTCTTTGTTTTGTCTCTGTCTCTGTTTTTGTGCTTTTTTCTGTCTGTTTGTCTGTCTGTTTGTCTGTCTGTCTGTCTATCCGTTTGTCTGTCTGTCTGTCTGTCTGTCTCTCCCACAGTTCCCCTCCCTCTGTGTCTTGATGACTATAATCATACAGTGTCGAAACTGTCCCGTAGAGACTCCATCTTGGTCATCATTGTATGACTACACTGTCAGAACTCTGTGTTTGAGGTGTTAATCGGTATCATTCAGTGATAACAAACAGCGTTGGGACAATGTGTTTGAGGTTACTTGTTTGACATTGTCACATTGTCAAATGACGGCAGTGTCGGATCTGTGTTTGAGGTGCCATTAGGCGTCATTAAATGTCTGCAGTGTCGGATCTCTGAGGTGCCATTAGGCGTCATTAAATGTCTGCAGTGTCGGATCTCTCTTTGAGGTGCTATTAGGCGTCATTAAATGTCTGCAGTGTCGGATCTCTGAGGTGCCATTGGGCGTCATTAAATGTCTGCAGTGTCGGATCTCTGAGGTGCCATTGGGCGTCATTAAATGTCTACAGTGTCGGATCTCTCTTTGAGGTGCCATTGGGCGTCATTAAATGTCTGCAGTGTCGGATCTCTGAGGTGCCATTGGGCGTCATTAAATGTCTACAGTGTCGGATCTGTGTTTGAGGTGCCATTAGGCGTCATTAAATATCAGCAGTGTCGGATCTCTGTGTTAGAAGCTTCGTCTTTGGAATCACTGGATGACAACAAATAGTTTCGGAAATTCAAGTCAGCAGCTGCTAATCTTTATGAATTCCAGAGGTCCCAGAACTTGCAGTAGGCTGCCACAGGGCACTGAATGCTGAAAGGGGGCAGTCTGAAGCTGGCAAAACAAGCGTGTCATCCCCAATTACAGGTTTGGTTTCCAGTGATCTTTTGTTTCTGGTGGAAGTATAATTTATTTTCTGGGCGTAACTTTCTGCTAGATTGCGTCCACTTCTCTGCTGTATATATTGATGTCCGTGTTTGTTTGTTTTTGTTTTTCTTTCTTCAAAGTTTTCTGATGGTGAAAGTATCTTGTTATATTGATTATTTATTTTCTTGTACTGGGTCGATGTTTTGATTGTATTGTTTTACTGGCGAAAAAAATATTGCCTTATCTATGCATGTGTTTATTCAGTCATTTATTTGTTTTTCGATGCGAAAATGAGTATTTGTTAGTTAGCTTGTTTTGTGTGTGTGGGTGGGGTTTTTGTTTTGTTTTTTTTTGCTTGTTTTTTTATACTGCTTTGTCCTCTTTTATTTTGTGTTTTGTTGTTTTTCTACTAATGCCCCTCGGCAATATAATCACCATGATCATGCACAACGACATAAGCAACATCACACGTGCAATTAACACAACGATTAGCACGTGTAGAACCAGTCTGAGTGTCACTGTGGGGACATGGGGGGGGGGGGGGGAGCATGGGGGATGGGTGGTCGTAATGAAAAAGAGGAAGGAAACGAAGAAAGTGTAACAGCCAGTCAATTCATTCAGTGTTCAGTCTCTACGACAAAACGTGAAGGACTGAAACAGACTTCCATCCACACCATGCAGGAAGCGCCTGTGGCTTGAATCGGTCGGGGGTTGGGCTTCTGACCCAGTGTTTACCCGTGATCAGAGTTCGAGGCTCGTTTCGACATGGTGTCGCCTCTATAGAAAAGGCACTTTTAGTCAGGTTTTCCCCAAACTTCTCCATTCAGGTTTAAAATTCTAAAACCAGGACAAGGTGTGCACATGATAATACAGAGTCGAAGTCTTTTATAACAATGTAAGCTGCAAATTAACAAATAGTAAAGAGTGGTAACTCTCTCCATTCACAAGGCACACAACTTCACGTCAGTGCTGCTTACGCTACCGATTCAGCTAGCACACAGGTAAGCTGCAAATTGTCCCAGGAATATGTCAACATTTGACTGAGGCTGTGATCGCAATTCAGTATCAAAAGAAAGGGATTCATGACTTCTGTTGGGGACGGTTACACCTGGAGAAGGAGTGAATTGGCACTCGTCCTCGAATGCCAAGCTCTGGATGATTTTTTTTTTTATGAACTCACAGCCGTGATTGCCGTGAAATGCTGTTTGGCCAAAAATCAACCTTCTTTTTGGACCGTACCATGTGTATAGTTTTAGGTTTGGTGTTCTGGTCTATCGTTTTGATAAATTAGACAGAGTGGACGGGAGAAAGATGGCCTGAAAGAAAGACGGGACAAAAAGTAGAGAGTGGGGAGGGAACAGTGAGACAGAGAAGATCAAAGATATTAAAAAGAAAAGGATGACAGAGAAGAAGTGAGAAATAAAGCATGGTTGTATTTGAAATGAAATTCAAGTTCTATGTTCTTTAAAAGCCACTCTGAGCATTCTTTTATCCACAGCACATAGAAAAATATCGTCCGTGTATTACACCTAAATGCTTGGAATACAGAATGCTCACAAAAGTGTAAGCTGCAAATTGTTCCAGGACAATATCACTGTTTGACTGAGGCTGTCATCGCAATTCAGCATCAAAAGAGAGAAACAGATTTGAGCACAGGGTAAAGTGACATTCAATGTGGTAATTATTCTGAGCACCTCAATTGCTGATTCTATTCATCATTCTGCAGTCGGAAACTTGATGAAATTGCTTTACTTTACTTTGGCAATGCAGCTAATGCCTCTTTCATCACAACTTCCTTTTAATTTGTTGAAAGAATGATGATGAATGAATGATATGGATGCTTGTAAAGCGTCTGTCCTCGGTCGGAGGCCAAGCTCCAAGCGCTTTATAAACACGGGGTCATTTGCACAACAGGCTGCCTACCTCGGTAGAGCCAACTGATGGCTGCCATTGGGCGCTTAATATTCGTTTCCTGTGTCATTCAATCATACTTCAGTAACGCACACATCCTCAGACAGACATGTAACATTTGACGTGAATGACCGTTTTGTTAATTTAACCTGACAAGTACGCAGCCATACTCCGTTTTGGGAGATGTGCATACGCAGCCATACTCCGTTTGGGGGGATGTGCATGCTGGTATGTTCTTGTTTCCATAACCCACCAAACGCTGACATGGATTACACTCAGGATCTTTAACGTGATCTTCAATGTGCATATACACACGAAGGGGGTTCAGGCACCAGGTGGTCTGCACATATGTTGACCTGAGCGAATGAAATTCAGAAGGGGGGGGGAGCGGGGGGGGAGATGGTACCGTAGAGGATTATAAGATACAAAACAGGATGATGAACAACAGTCAACAATTCCATAAAACTGTCTTTCAAGTTTCACACCTTTCAGGGAAACAATCCTAAGTATTCACATATGTAACTGCCTACGGCCATCATGTATGAGCCTACATCACAGACTGACGTAAGTTTACAGTTGGGTCAACAGCAAAATGAGAACTGTTGGTTTCTCCAATGCAATGGGAAATCATGTACAGCTTAGTCTTTTGTGAAGGACTATGACTCAAACTGGGTGGCCAAATTGCACTGGCTGCAACCTAGGGGGCCTTTGGGAACCATCCCAACCCCGACTGCCCTAAAACCTTCTTGGCCGAGGGAGTGGGGGATGTACCTTGGTCAAGACACTCCACTATAATCAAATTCTAGCCCAGATAGTGGGGACAGCAGTTACCTCTTCTGCTGTTCTGATGGTCATAGTGGAACACGACTGTTATACATCACACCTTGCCTGTCTGAGTGCAGAACCACCGTGAGGGTCTGAGAGAAGTGTGTGGGTGCTTGAGGTTGGGGAGGGGGGCGGGGGAGGGGAGTAGATACGCCTGTTATTCTGCTGATTGTGGTAAAACAAAGAAGCTCAAAGCGTCGTCAGCTGCCAGTGTAGTCTCTGAGAGGCTGGTGATACTGGTGTGATGATGGTGATGTAATGGGGAGGCGGAATGTTGCCCGGATGATGGATGGTGAAGGAAGGAGGGTGAGTGGTAGCGTTTGGCTCAGTCGTCTGCCTCCCACTCGTTCACACAGCTTGTCCTCATTCACTTCAGCTAGCCTGCACATCTCTCCGGCTGCACTCGGAGAAGATGCACAAATATGGGCTGGTCCCGGGAGGAGTATGTGTCTCACAGTGTAAGTGACTGTGTATGTGTGTGTCGGTGTTTCTCTCTCTCTCTCTCTCTCTGTGTGTGTGTGTGTGTGTGTGTGTGTGTGTGTGTGTGTGTGTGTGCGCGCGCGCGCGTGTGTGTGTATATATATCGGTGTATGTATGTGTGTGTATGCGTGTGCGTGTGTGCGTGTGCGTGTGTGTGTAGATAGGTAAAGAGAGGAAGAAAAGAAACAAGCTGTGCCTTGAAACTGTACCAGTTTTACTCACTCAGATTATCCAATGAAGTTGGATGCTGTAAGGCAGTCATTGTGTTCCATTGTCCACGGTTTTTATAGGCAATTTTGCTGGCATTTAACAAAATACTTTGTTTACTTTATGATGGTAAAAAGAGGGGCGTGGGAGCTGGGGGTGGGGCAGGGGGGGACATGGATATATATTTTCTTCATATTGCTTCCATCCACAGGCATCTAACACCAGAAAAGAACAGATACTGGTTCACTTGCTATAGAGTATTAGCCTATCCGTGCAATAGCTTCTTTTTTTTCTTTTTTTTTTTTTACCCCGGTTCCAGCAGTGGTGGCTTAGTGGTGATGCGACAGACTGGCAGGCGGGAGTCCTGTGCTTGCGTTCGAGCCCCATGCGGACCAATCAAGATTCAATCACTTCCTTTTCCACAGGACAAAATGAAATAAGAGGGGGGGGGGAGTACTATTTTTACATCCAACCCTCAGGACAAAAAAAAAAGAAAAAAAAAGAAAAGAAAAATAGAGATGCTAACTTAATGACAAGAAACAACGAACGCCATTACCGAAGCAGACATGGCGCACCCACACACGTGTTCACGTGCACGTGCAAAAAACACTATGTCCATATGAGAAAGAGAGAGAGGGACAGAGAGACAGAGAGAGACAGAGAGAGAGCGTGGGCATGCACGCACATGTGTGTGTGTGTGTGTGTGTGTGTGTGTGTGTGTGTGTGTGTGTGTGTGTGTACGTGTGTGTGCGTGTGTGTGTGTGTGTGCATGTGTATGTGTGTGTGTGTGTGTGTGTTGTATTTATTTGTTCATTTTGTAGGATGGATGGAGGGTGGAGGGTGGGATTTAGGGGAGGATGTATCCTTTCCTTCTCTTTCTTTCTTTCTTCCTTTCCTTATTCCTCCACTGTTTTATTCTATTCCACACTCTAGACACCTCATTCAATCTGAAACTGAAACCTGTCGTTGTTGTGTTGCTGTTTCCATTTACTTTTACTTTGTTGTTTATGTCACGTTTCCTGGCAAAAGCATGTGTGTTTTTTTCTAAGCATGAGTACATGAAGCTACAGCGCACGTGCGATTAATTAGCGCTACGTGCAGCACGTGCAAAGGTTGTCGATGTCAGGCTTCAGCCGTGTCACCGTGTCCCACGTAACACTGAGTGAGGAATGGAAACGCTTGCCTATTGTGCGGTGTCGGTCTGTGTTTTGCAGTTCGTCAGTCGACATCTCTTTGTGCGTTTTAGAATGGACATCTCACACAGTGTCTTGTAGCTCTTTTTTGCTTACTTACTATCGTGGTTCTATCGTTAAAATATAGGCTGTTTAGTATGGTCGCTTTCTATCTTTCTGTCTTTGTGTCAGCGTCGGTTTTTCCTCTGTGTGTGTGTGTGTGTGTGTGTGTGTGTGTGTGTGTGTGTGTGTGTGTGTGTGTGTGTGTGTGTGTGTGTGTCTGTCTGTCTGTCTGTCTCCCTTGTTGCTGCTGCTGTTGTTGTTCTGTTGTCCCTGTCCCTGTCTCCCAGTCTGTGTGTATGTCTTACTCTCAGTCTGTGTGTAGGTCTCAGTGGATTAGCCTTGAAAGCGTTTAATAAGCGTCTCTTGTTGTGTTCTATCTGGTGGTGGTGGTGGTGGTTTTGATGATGTTGCTGTTGTTGTGGTTGCTGTTGAAAAACAACAACAACAACAACAACACAGGGACGTTTAACATTGTCGATCTATGGTATGCAAACAACTTGTGCTGTTGTTGTCCTTGATTTTTAAAAAAGAAAAAAAAAAAAGAAAGAAAAACACAAGAACATCTAACATTGTCGACCTATGGTTTGCAAACAATTGGTGGTGCCGCACACATTTCTACACAGTGTCCTCCATCCCCGCCCGCCCCCCATCCCCCACGGCCTCCCGCCACGCCCCTCCCATTCTTACGTCTGTCAGTCTGTGACACCTTCCCATGCTCTGCACGTGCTAATCACTCTGCGGCACGTGCACAACTTCCTCATAAACATGTTCGCCGTGACAGCATTGCCAAAAGAAGCGTAGAATAAATAGACATAATTATAGGGAAAAAAACCCCACTAAACTTCTTTGTCTTTGTCTGTCTGTCTATTCGTTGTCTGCATCTGTCTGTCTGTCTATGTCTCTGCCCTTGTCTACAGTCTTTGCGTATGTCCTTGTCTATGTCTCTCTTTTTGTGTCACTCTGCCCCCTCATCTCTCTCTCTGTGTCTGTCTCCCTCTCTCTCCCTCTCCCCCCCCCCACCTCTCTCTCTCTCTCTCTCTCTCTCTCTCTGTGCCTGTCTGCTCGTACGAATTTATTTGCTGACCAAAGTGGAGTATTCAACTTTTGTTCTTTCTCTTTAAAAGACAAGTCCATGGCTTCTTAAGGTTCGTTTGCGTGCAGTAAAGGTAGTCTACCCAAATGCCATGGCATTTCGGTATAGTAATCGTCTCATTCCAAACACAGTGTGAAACCATGTGGTCGGGAGGGGTGGGTTTTTTTTCTGTTACCCCCCCCCCCCTCTCTCTCTCTCTCTCTCTCTCTCTCTTTCACAAACATTTCGTTTTCATGTATATCTATGGACAAGCCGCTGTGTTAAATGCTTGTATTTGTTATTTATGTTTTTACCATAATTATGATCATGATCATGATCATGATCATCATCATCATCATCAGCAGCAGCAGCAGCAGCAGCATCATCATCATTATTATTATTGTTGTTGTTGTTGTTGTAATCATCATCATCATCATCATGTTCTAATGGCTGCAACAATACATGGAACTAGTCTTATACATACATACATACATACATACATACATACATACATACATACATGTGCATGTGAATATGTTTTTGTTTGTTTCTGTGTGCTTGTGTGTGTATGTATGTACGCACATATGTTACCTCTGTGAGTCTGTCTGTTTGGCACATATGCATGTATGTATGTACGTATTTATGTATGTATGTATGTATCTATCTACACACACACACACACACACACACACACACACACACACACACACACAGAGTGATATCGCCAGCTGCTCCAGTCGCGCATATTCGCCTGTCCGCGATCAGCTTCTGATGTGACATGCAAGCTGGCTAACATAAAAAGGACAAGCTGTGTAAATGAGGATGCAATGCCAAACACGCTTGTCGCTCACCCACCCACCACCTTCCATCACACAGAGAACATTCCGCCTTTCCCCTTCACATCATGACACACTGCACCGGCCCTCCAGAACCCAACAGAGCAGCTGGCGTGTTTCACGTGTGTCGTACCTACCTGTCCTGAGTGACAGTAACGTCTTCCCCTCAACCCCGTGTTCACCTACCAGGGTAACATGGTCCTTTTGATCCTTGGCTTTTCCGATCTTTGATCCTTCTGTGTTCATGTACATAGTATCCTCCTCTGTGGGATGATAAGGTTGTTTTGATGTGTGTGTGTGTGTGTGTGTGTGTGTGTGTGTGTGTGTGTGTGTGTGTGTGTGTGTGTGTGTGTGTGTGTGTTTATGTGTGTGTGTGTGTGTGTGTGTGTGTGTGTGTGTGTGTGTGTGTGCTAACTTCTGACGAGTGTTATTTGTCATAATATCTATCCTCCTCTGTGACAAAACAAGGTTCTTATGATCATTTTTGTTGTTGTTGTTGTTGTTGTCTTCTGACGAGTGTAATTTGTCATAGTATCCCCCTCTGTGGATAAAATGGTTCTTTTGATAACCCCCCCCCTTTTTTTTTTCTTTCTTCTGACGGATGTAATTGATCACAGTATCCTCCTCTGTGAGATAATATGGTTCTTTTCATCATTTTTGTGTGTGTGTGCTAATTTCTGACGAGTGTAATTTCTCATAGAATCCCCCTTCCTCCCCTCTGTGAGATAACAGAGTCCTTTTGATCCATTCTTTTTCAAAATCATCTTTTGACGAATAAAATTTACCCTAGTATCCTCCGTTGTCCTTAACGGTTCTTCCTGAACGCTCTCCAGTCTCTACTTCCTGCTGTTGTGACCACACTGACAGAATGAGGGCCCGTCATACAAGAATATTAAAGGGCACTCAGTGTGACATTTATCAGACACTTTCAGTTTCAGTCTCAAGCATGTGTCAAAGCGTCGGACTGATCCGTTTACACCGAACCACTTCTGCTGTGAAAAACAAAGAAAGAAAGAAAAAATATATATATGTATGTATATGTATGTATGTATATATATATATATATATATATATATATATATATATATATATATATATATATATATATATATATATAAGAAGAGCAGATGTCTGACCGCATACCATACAGGATAGGGTAAATTTGAATTTGCAGCAGAAATGCTCCCATCAAAGAACGAACAGGAGCAAATAAGAATCAGTATCAGTATCAGAAGTTCAAGGAGGCGTCACCACGTTCGGTCCAATCCATATACGCTACACCACGTCTGCGAAGCAGATGCCTGACCAGCAGCGTAACCCAACGCGCTTTGTCAGGCCTTGAGAAAAAAAAAAAGATTAATAAAAAAAATAATAATAGATAAATACATTAAAAATACTACTGCTAATAATAATAATATTTATAAGGCGCAAAATCTTGATGAAGTCAACTCTATGCGCACAAAAACAGCAATGAAGTGAATAAACAGATGAATGCAAAACGATAAAAAATGGTTACCTCGCGTGCACATGTGGAAGCATTAGAGAGGGGGCACATGGAAATAGCAAACTGGGCAAAAGAGTTCACACAGACAATGATGTGTGGAGAGATGGGAAGTCGGGGTGGGAACTGGTGGATGCTAATATGTTTTAAGAAGAATGCAAGTGTGTGTGTGTGTGTGTGTGTGTGTGTGTGTGTGTGTCTGTGTGTCTGTGTGTGTGTGTCTGTGTGTGTGTCTGTGTGTGTGTGTCTGTGTGTGTGTCTGACTGTGTCTGCATGTGTCTGTGTTAGTGTCTCTGTATGCATGTCTTTGTGTCTGTTTGTGTTTGTGCCCGTGTCTGTCTACGCATCTCTGTGTTGTTGGTTTGGTTCGTAGTGGTGGTGGATGGCACGGGGAGAGGCGGGGGGAGGGTGTGTGGGTGTCAGTATTGTTTCTGGTTCTTGGCGTTGTTGGTGGTGGTGGGAGTGATGGTGGTTATTGAGGATAATGATACTGATGGTTCTGTCTCACTATTGACAAGACAACATGCTTTCTGAGTGATCCTTTTCTTTAGTAACTGACATGGCAGCATGCTTAGGCAACACAAGTTAATGGTGGGACGGAATTTTATATGACCCACTTTCACTGGAAACATAATTATATATATATGCGTGTGTGTGTGTGTGTGTGTGTGTGTGTGTGTGTGTGTGTGTGTGTTGTCATAATGTGCGCTCGCAAAAAAAAAGGATTTATTCTGAAGGAGGTAATTTTTCAGCTACAGCCACAACACAACCATTCCACTCTCTTCAACAGCTTCAACAGCTACAGATGGTTATGGTTATGGTGATGGTGATGGTGTGTGTGTGTGTGTGTGTGTGTGTGTGTGTGTGTGTGTGTGTGTGTGTGTGTGTGTTAGTGTGTGTACATATATTAAAAAAATATCGATAGCTTGATGTAAAAAAATAACAGTTGCTTATTCAATTTTCTACCAAGGCCTGACTAAGCGCGTTGGCTTACGCTGCTGGTCAGGCATCTGCTTGGCAGATGTGGTGTAGCGTATATGGATTTGTCCGAACGCAGTGACGCCTCCTTGAGCTACTGAAACTGAAACTGATCTACCATGAAATAAAACTTTGATATGTCTTGACAGGAGTACTCATCAAATGAGCAATGGATTCTTTGCAGTCAGTGAACAATTCTAAGCACGGTCATGATGAAGGAAACTCCTTCCTGTTATTTATGCACACTGAGGTCTCTCTGAATTTTTGACTCGGAAGGTGTCTGACACTTGATCGATGAACTTCATCAATTTCAACTGGAGGCCACAGACGTCTTCGATCTTATCTTCACAACACCACCGCTCCCTCCCCCTCTCTGCCCCCCCCCACCCCCACCACCCCCATGCTTCTCCCCTCCCTCACCATCCGACCTCCTGCCAACTGAACTAGATTCCCGGAGGATGAGTTGGAGGGTTTGTTAAGTAGGTACGTGGCTTTGGTGCACTGGCCGTTTTCTGTCTGTCTTTATCGTGTCTTACCCCACCGATCTTGCGCATGTTTTCAGCATTTGAATGATGAATGATATAGATACTTATACATATATATATATATATATATATATATATATATATATATATATATAGCGCCTGTCCTCGGTCGGAGACCAAGCTCTAAGCGCTTTACAAACTCGGGATCATTTGCACAACAGGCTGCCAACATGGGTAGAGCCGACTGACTGGTTGCCATTGGACGCTCATCATTCGTTTCCTGTGTCATTCATTCACATTTCAGGCACGCAAGCATACACCCTTAGAGAGACATTTTACGTGTATGACTGTTTTGTTTATTTAACCCGCCATGTTGGCAGCCATACTCCGTTTTCGGGGTTGTGCATGCTGGGTATGTTCTTGTTTCCATAACCCACCGAACACTGACATGGATTATAGGATCTTTAACGTGCGTATTTGATCTTCTGCATGCGTATACACACAGATGGGGTTCAGGCACTAGCAGCTCTGCACATATGTTGTAATGGGAAATCGGAAAAATCTCCACCCTTTACCCATCAGGTGCCGTTACTGAGATTCGAACTCGGGACCCTCAGATTGAAAGTCCAAGGCTTTAACCACTCAGCTATTTGTTTCTTGTGTTGCTTTCTTTAATGTCACTGTTTCACTTAAACCAGGGGTAGGAATCTCAAGGCCTGATCAATGCGAAGCATAGGAATCAGTCTATATGAAGTCAGACCCACCATGTAGTACGCCTTAACCTCGTGGGGAACAGCCTCCAAGACCAACAAGAGCCGGCTCGACAAAGTCTAAAATATGGGACTACGCCTCATACTTGGAGCCATGAGGTCCACGCCGATCCATGACATGGAGAAAACTGCTAACGTCGAGCCCCTGGAGAGAAGACGCAACCTGAAAGTCCTGATGCAGGGAGAGAAGCTCAGAAGACTGCCCTCACACCACCTACACCACAGACTGGAGCAGCCCACCAAGAACCGTCTCAAACGTCAGAGCCTCAACCACCAGTATAAAGCACTTAGAGCACAGCACAGCGATGTTCTGGCGGCAAAAGGGGAGTCTTGCACTGACCTTACCTTGCCTGACTGGAGGCTTGACCACGAGATAGAGGCCACCATCAGCCTCAGAGTTCCTGGCATCGCCACCAAATGCCAGCAACCAGCTACTCTCAAGATCCTGACTCTGGCCATAATAGAGGAGTCCTACCCAGCCAGCTCCTGGACCCATGTATACACGGACGGATCAGCGGAGGAAGCCACACACAACAGAGGCAGTGGTGTCTACGTCAGATTTCTCAATGGAGAGCACAGCAGCATCGCATTCCCTGGAGGAAAGCTCTGTTCCAATTTCAGAGCTGAAGTCCTAGCCATAAAAACGGCAGCAGAATTCCTCTCCTCCTGTGGAAAGCCCCTTGGCAGCATCTCCATCTTCACTGACTCCATGTCCACACTCCAGGCCCTTGATTCCCCTGATCCTGGTCCACAGATCCAGTCCCTTAATGCCTCCCTCGCAACCCTTACCCAAACAGCCCCAACGACCCTCCAGTGGGTGCCTGCCCATGTAGGCCTCCCAGGCAACGAGCGTGCAGACCACCTTGCTAGGGAAGGAAGCCAGCTCACACAGCCAACCGTTCCTGCCACGTATGAGGAAGCAAAAACTCTCCTCCGCAGCAGATTCCGAAGAGGCTGGGTCACCCTGAACGGAGGCTACCAGGCATACCAGGATCCCATCAGGACACTGGAGAGGAGACACCAGACTACCATCTACCGCCTTCGCACATGACACTGCGGCCTGAAGAGGATTGGAGTGGCAGCCACGGCCAGGCTAACCAGACCCCATCCCATATTCTCAAAGACTGCCCCCCTGTATGAGAAGATGCGGCAGCAGTCCTGGCCTGGCGGTGCTGACCTCAACACCAAACTCTGGGAGACGGTAGCCGATCTTCGCCGGACGTCCGAGTTTGTGACATCCCTCGGACTTCGACCCTGACTGCGTAGCCGTCGAACGCAAAAGAAAGAAAGAAAGTCTATATGATAAGACACGGCCTTGAAACTAAAACTGGAACTAGTATCTATATTAATGTTATCCCGTACTGCCCTTTTCTCTCGCTTGTTTTCTAGCCATGATAAAGAGGGTCCACATTTGGTTTCTGCCGATCTTATCTGAGCTAAGAAATACATCGTTGGATTTTCCAGTTTCAGTTTCAACACGAGGTGTCAAAAGCGTGCGGAGAGGTGCTGTTACGCCACACCCATCGGCTTAATCAAGGGAGGATAAAAAAAAAAAGAAAGAAAGACAGAAAAGAAAGAAAATGAACGCAACGTGCTGGTCTGGCCTTGAGAGCCTACCCCAGGTTTGTATAAAGCATTGATACAATGCTTTTTGTGTGTGTTTTGTATGCATTCCTTATGCATGCATTCATGTATGAACACGGATTTTGGTTTAGTTACTTGGTTGGTTAGTTGGTTTGTTAGTTAATTAGGTAGGTAGGTAGGTACGTACGTACGTAGGAAGGTAGGTAGGTAGGTAGTTCGTTCGTTCATTCGTTAGTTAGTTGGTTAGTTAGATAATCAGATAATTAGCTTGTTAGTTAGTTGATTGGTTCGTTCGTTTGGTATTTAGGTAGCTATGATTAATTTATTTAGTTAGTTATTTTGTGCATTAGCTTTTCAACGGTTGCTGAATGTGAGATATCTGAATTGCATAGACGGTTACTTTCAAAAGTGTTTGTTTGCTGATATTTAGCGGTATCTGCAGTCGGCAGTACTGTGAACAGGCCTCGACCGTTCCGACCGATTTGTGTGCTAACCTGACTGACTGGCTAGCTGACTGGATTGCGTCTCTACGTGATTGGCTGATTGATCGTTTGATGAAGTGAGTCGTTCCTTGATTTTAATTGGTTGATTGGTCGTTTGATGGAGTGGTTGTTTGATGGAGTGAGTCATTCTTTGATTTTGATTGGTTGATTGGTCGTTTGATGGAGTAAGTCGTTTCCTTGATTTTAATTGGTTAACTGGTCGTTTGATGGAGTGAGTCGTTCTTTGATTTTGATTGGTTGATTGGTCGTTTGAGGGAGTGAGTCGTTCCTTGCTTTTGATTGGTTAATTGGTCGTTTGATGGAGTGAGTCGTTCTTTGATTTTGATTGGTTGATTGGTCGTTTGAGGGAGTGAGTCGTTCCTTGCTTTTGATTGGTTGATTGGTCGTTTGATGGAGTGAGTCGTTCCTTGATTCATCAATTCATTGCATGACTGACTGACTGACACACTGGTTGACATGTTTCTTTGGTGGTTTGGGTGTGTGTTTTTGTTGGTTTCTTTCTTCTTTTTTTTTTTTTTTTTTTTTTTTTGCAGTTAGGTGATTGTTTGAATGGTTGATTAATTGCTTGATTGATTCGTTGATTGATTGATTGATTGATTGATTGATTGCTTCCTTCCTTCCTTCCTTCCTTCCCTTCCTTCTTCGCCTGTTTTTTTTGCCACATTGATAGCTCACCAGCATGCTTGTTCACTTGTTTGCTTGCTGTCATGCTTGCTTGCTTCGTGTTGACCGCTTGGGTTAGGTAGGCCAGTATACACACATGTTGCTGCACCAGCACCTTCACACTGCCAACCAACCAGCCACAAGACCAACACAACACAGCAGTCTTTCTCCCTCCAGAAAAGAGCCACACCTCCCGCACAGTCATCACTCAGCAATGAGAACGGAACACTTTTAATATGTTGTTGGTGTTGTTTTGTTTTGTTGGGTTTTGTTGTTGTTGTTGTTGTTGTTGTTGTTGTTCAAGCAGCACTGACAACGTCATGCAGTCACGGGTATCCTGAGGCCACCACAAGGCAGGGAGCGACGGACAGAAGATGAATAAGTAAATACATGAGTGAGTGAATGAATTAACAAATAACTGAATAGATGAATGATTGAATAGATGAATCAACCAATCAATTAATCAATGAATAATAGATAAATGAATAAATAAATGAATAAATAAACATATGATTACATTGATAAATGAATAAACAAATACATGAATAAATAAATGAATGAACAAACAAATAAAAATAATAAATAAATAAACGAATATACCATAGATGTACATTCATGGAACAACTTCTCAATTAATAGAAGACACGACAGTATGTTTTCTTTTCTTACTTAATCGCCATACCCACAACCGCTACACAGAAAAAAGTGAGTTCCTGATCGCGTGTGTGTTGTGCCAAAATATACGTTTAATAGCCATGGTCTGCTTTGTGGGTGGTGGGAACATGTGTGTGTGTGTGTGTGTGTGTGTGTGTGTGTGTGTGTGTGTGTGTGTGTGTGTGTGTGTGTTTTCATGTATGTTTTCATGTGTGCTTTTGTGTAATCTTTGTGTGTGTGTGTGTGTGTGTGTGTGTGTGTGTGTGTGTGTGTGTGTGTGTGTGTGTGTGTGTCTGTTTGTGTGTGTGTGTGTGCGTCTTTGCGTATGTACGTGTTTGCTTAAAAATCATGATTGCACTGCATTTCATATGCATCTGACGACGTATCAGTTGGACAAAAAGTGACAGACAGACAGACAGACAGACGGACGGAAGGACGGACGGACGGACGGACAGACAGGCGCATAGATAAACATAGAAACACACATATTTTTTGTTGTTGAAATTTTCAGACAGCTACATGAAAGAGAGAAGAGAGAGAGACACAGAGAGAGAGAGAGAGAGAGAGAGAGAGAGAGAGAGAGAGAGAGAGAGAGAGAGAGAGAGAGAGGATATATGCCAGGTTATTCATAAAACGCTGGAAAGGGAACACAAAACACAAAAGAAAGCATCGGTATTAAACATGATCGAGAAACATGCAGTCGAAATGTGTAAGCAAAAGACATGTTGACCTGACTATATTTCCAACAACATGAGGATAATCATTATCATATATATATTAAAAAAAAAAGAAATGGAATGCCACGTGAACTTTACAAACAAGTGCGAATAGGGGTGATCTCTGCCGTGGAAAAATAACGAATAAACATACCATTATAGCATCACCATCACCATCACCATCATCACCTCTACCACCACCACCACTACAATCAACACCACCATCAAGAAGAAGAAGAACAACAACAACAACAAAATCAGCAGCAGCAGCAGCATTTACAACAACGGCAACAACAATAATAACAAGAGCAGCAGCAGCAACTAAAACAACAAGAACAACAAAATCAAAAATCAAAACAACGAACGAAAACGAAGCAAGCGAAACATTAAGACCGCGCTTGACGTATAGACATGTATGTTAAAGTTTTTGTGCTTAAAAAAAACCAACAACAACAAATCCTAAAAACTCTAAGTGTAACATCTTATGGACAGAACCGTTTAGTTGTTGTTGTTTTTTTTCCAGCCCGTCAAACGCAGAGACGTGGATCACATGATTCGCACTCAGCATCCTTTCCACGCAAAATAAGTACCCGCAGGAAAGTAAATAAACACACTACGCACGGAAAATAGCGAAATAAATAAGATAAATGTGTAAATAAATGAATGGGTGAACACACACACACACACACACACACACACACACACACACGAGCGCGCGCGCGCGCATACATACATACATACATACGTATATACACAAATGAAACAGGGGAATCCTGCACCCTTTCAATAAATCCCCCTTGCTCTCCCAACCCCCACGTCCTCACTACTTTTCATGACATGTTCAGGTATTTGTTAACGAACGGTTTATTTCGCTGAGATTAGGGATCCTAAAGAACTCATTTGTGTGTTCCCATGTGCCTGTATGTTTCTTTGGGTTTAGAGACGGCATGCCATATTATTTTCCATTTTCGCAATTAAAAGAAAGGAAATACAAATTCTGGACAGAACACATAGAATGACACATAGAACTACAACATCGAAGTACATATGAATATTTTAACGTAGATATTGAATTACCTAGAATGGACATAAAACAAAAATTGAATCGTCGGCACTGTACCATGTTACTTTCGAAAAAGAGAGAGAGAGGGAGACAGACAGACAGAGGGAGACAGAACTCAGAACTCAAAACATTTTTATTCAAGGAATAAGATTTTAGGCCTAGCGTGTTCTTCCAATCTGTCCTTGCTAATCTACATAGAGACAGAGAGAGAGACACAGACATAGAGTCAGAGAGATTGGCAGAGAGACAGGCAGACAGGAAGCGACAGAGACAGAGAGAGAGAGAGAGAGAAAGGGGAGGGTGAGGAAGGGAGAAATACTGCAGAGTTACCATAGTGTATCACATCTCGTCTGTACCATTCTCTGTTATGTTCCCTGATGGTGTGCCACCGATACTTCTGAGAGAAAAAGAGCGGGGGCCAGGGGGGTCTAAGTAAGAAATTGAGAGAAAGAGAGGGGGAGAGAGAGGGAGACAGTGAGAGTGAGAGAAAAATAAAGAGGGTTGAGGTAGGAATGGAGAGAGAAAGAGGGAGGAATAGAGTTAAAGAGAGAAAGAAAGATTGAAACAGAGAGAGAGAAAAACGAAAACAGTGCTCCTGCAAGCACATACAGAACAATACCCAAAGGAAACTGCGTTTTCACTGAAACAATTCAAAGATAATTAAAATGACATTCAAATGAGAAGTTACAGATATCTGTGAATCAAATCATCATGACGTCAGCTTTTTGATACAAATCGGTTCGACAACAACATTAACAACAAAGAAAATACAAACACGAAAATTACTTTGTTACTTTTTGTGTATGTGTGGGTTCTCTGTGTGTGTGTGTGTGTGTGTGTGTGTGTGTGTGTGTGTGTGTGTGTGTGTGTGTGTGTGTGTGTGTGTGTGTGTGTGTGTGTGTGTGTGTGTGTGTCTTTTGTTGTTGTTGTTGTTGCTGTTGTTCTCTCCTCTAAAAGCAGATGTAGTGAAGCAATTATGAATCAGTGCAGCACCGTTACAATCCTCCTTGAAATAAATGAAACTGAAAACCGTTCAACGGCGAAAACCTGCTGGGGTCTTCCTTACAACCACAACCATCAAAAATCCAGCTCCCAAACGACTTGTGACAC
>NC_134899.1:29714120-29719120 GCF_041734735.1 Babylonia areolata | reverse complement strand
AGACATTGTTGAATTTGTCAAGTGTAAATAAACATCAATGCGATACTTATAAACAATATAAATCATTTTGTGCAGAAGAATCCACATCATTATCCGATTCATCAACTCTGGAAGCAACATCACCGCAGCTGAATAAACGGCAACAAAATATAGATGTTGATTTTGATCACAACGTCAGTAACAAGAAAAGAAAAAAAAACAACCCAACATTTGCTGATGTTGATCCAACACGCAATTTGGAACAGAAAAAAAGGGAAAACAGAAACAAAACGTGGAAACCACAGTCAGATGACTACACATGATTACGCTGATCTCTAAGTGAAATATATCAATTTTCTTTGACCTTGTATAAAAGGAAGGCCCCAACATGAAAAAAAAGGAAAGGAAAAAAAATATTGTTTTTTTTCTTAATTTTATTTCTTTCCAGTCTTTCCATACCTTGATGCTTTGGTTGATTGACATATTCTGTTGGTTATGATAGACATATACACACATTTTCGCCTGTCATGGATTCTCTGATGGTCGACTTATCATGTCAGCCTTTTTTTTCTGATGATCATAGATGTCTACACACATTTGGTTAACACTTCTGGTGAATCTCTCTCTCTCTCTCTCTCTCTCTCTCTCTTATATATATATATATATATATATATATATATATATACATACATACATACATACATATATATATATATATATATATATATATGTGTGTGTGTGTGTGTGTGTGTGTCTCATATTGTATTGTATTATACTGTATTGTATTGTATTACTCTTTTTAGTCACAACAGATTTCTCTGTGAGTAAATCGGGCTGCTCTCCACAGGGAGAGCCCATCGCTACACTGAGAGAGCGCTACGCCACCCTTTTGTTTCTCCTTTTTTTTTCATCTGCCTGTAGTTTCTTCTTTTCCTTGTTTTCCTATCGAAGTGGATTTTTCTACAGAATTTTGTCAGGGTCTGTGTGTCTCTGTGTGTCTTTGTGTGTCTGTGTCTTTCTCTGTGTGTGTGTCTCTCTCTGTGTCCCTCTCTGTGCTCATGTTGATAGTTATTAATCAGGAAATAGCCACGTGGTGGTTTCAAAACATGTGACGTCCATATCACGCATGCTTGTTGACCCGTCCCCCCGCCGCTTGGCATCGTGATGACATACATCCCGGTGGTCACAGTAGGCACCCACCCCCTTTCTTGTCACGGTCTCAGAAAAAAAAGGTGCTGGAATATAATGCACAGTTATCCTGTCTGGAAGCGACCAGAAAGATGGTGATGTTAGAATGGAATCCCTCTTCCTGTAATCTGCTGAAGAGTCACAGACCCGTTTCCTTCCTTGCCTTCCTGCCGAGATCCTAGACCTGCAGCCACACTCCTGAAGACAGTCGCTTTTTTCCTGTGATTGGTTTCACCAGACAATCGAATGGACATAAACCAAGTAATGCATGATATGATTTTAAAAAACAAATATGTATATTTTTTCAAAGAAGCTGTGTATG
Organism: Babylonia areolata; assembly: GCF_041734735.1. Taxonomy (NCBI): domain Eukaryota; kingdom Metazoa; phylum Mollusca; class Gastropoda; order Neogastropoda; family Buccinidae; genus Babylonia; species Babylonia areolata. Next base: position 29,717,631 of record NC_134899.1, on the reverse strand, counting down.
ATCTGCTGTTCACACATCCTATCCGTATTCCAGGTCATGGTGATTGTAATAAACAGGTATTGTGATAAAGTGGGTTATATTAAAAGTATATATATTTTTTAAAAAGAAATTGTGCATAATCTGCTGATTTGCACACAGTATATCCGTATTCCACTTCAAGGTGGTAGTAATAAACAGGTATTGTGAGAAAGTGTGTTATTTTAAAAGTGTTCTGATAGAAAAACAAAACAAAACAAACAAACAAAAACAAACAAACAAAACAAAAAAAAGAGAACACCCAAAAAAACAAAAACAAAAAACAATGACCAATGTAAGTTTTATAGTTGTGTCCGTGGAGTGGTAGTGAAAGCTATGATAACAAACCTCTGGCGTTGAAAAAGAAAGAAAGAAAGAGCTCCGGTCAGCTTTGGAATCATGTGAAGGTGATGACTGACTGAATGACTGCCGGAACAGTGCCGGTTCTGGGAGTGTGTGTTCACACAAGATACAGTTTCAGTTCCAGCTTCAGGTCCATGGAGGTGTCGAAGGTACGGACTGATCTAAACACGCTACACCACACCTGCTGTTGAGACGAAGAAAAAAAAAAGAGGAGCAGATGCCTGCATAAATCCACCGCACCGGTCAGACCTTTCAGGCTCAGAACGGAGCCCCTGACGAAGGAACGAAGGAGGAGGAGGAAGCGACAGGAGAGGAAGGAGGTGAAGGTGAAGATGAAGATGAAGGTGAAGGTGAAGGTAAAGGTAAAGGTGAAGGTGAATATGAAGTTGAAGGTGAAGGTAAAGATGAAGGTAAGGGTTCCACCCCCACCCTCCCCCAAGAAAAAAAACAACGTCAGATGAAGAAGGTGGAGTGTCTCCTGCTGGCGAAGTGGTTGAGGATGTCCTGGTCAGTCACCATGGAGCTCCGCCCACCACCACCACCACCACCGCTGTGACCCGACCACTTCCGGGACGACCTGCTGCCCGACCTCCTCCCCCCTCCAGCCCTCCTGCTCCCCCCTCCTCCTCCCCTCCTGCTGCCCAAAGTCCTGCCCACACCGCCAGGCTTTCTCCGGCTCCCGTCCTCCCCCTCCCCCTCCGCCACCGCCTCCTCGTCCTCCTCGTTCAGACTGTTGAGCTCGTCCAACACGTGGCGGGACAGCTGTGACGGTGGCAGTGGTGGTGGTGGTGGGGAGGTGGAGATGGCGAAGGTAGTGGTGGCGGTGGTAGCGTTGGTGGTGATGGCTGGAGAGAAGACCTCCTCCTCCCCCTCCCCGCCGCTGTCGGTGCCAGAGTCCTGGCTTGATCCAGCCATGTAGGTGGTGGTGGGGGTGGTGGTGCGGCACTGGGAGCAGTTGAGATCGTCGTCGGCCTCGGACTCGGCGGCGAGGCGGATGGCCAGCTTCTGGGCGCGGCGGTCAAGCTGGCGGGTGTGCCAGACGTAGGACAGGCAGAAGAAGAGCAGGATGCTGACGGCGGCCGTGGAGCTGGCCACCACCAGGGCCAAGGGGAACTCACGGCCCCCGCCGGCCCGGCCCGTCTGGAGAGAGGACACCGCCTGCTTCTGGCTGCCCTTGCTATTGCTGTTGGTGTTGGTGTTGTGATTATTGTTGCTGCTGGAGCCGCCTATGTTGTTGTTGTTGCGGTCATGTGGATTAAACCAGTGGTTTCCGTTGCTGGAAACGTTTTGTGAGTCAAAGGGAAATGTATCGTTTACACTGTCATAGCTACTGTTGGTCTCCGGATTGTATGACGACGACGACGATGATGACGACGATAATGATGATGAAGAAGCAGAAGATAACGCGGCAGGAGCAGGCATTGCAACCGCCGATGATGACAACGACGACGACGAAGAAGAAGATGGCGTAAAGTGTTCTGAAGACAGGTTCGCAGAATTCACGCTGGAACTACTGTTGTGTAAAAGGCTAGGCAGCATGGCCGCTTCGTACAGGTAGGCGAGGAACAGGGTGTCCACCACAACACACACCCACAGCAGTCGCCCCAGAAAACACAGCACCACGCATGCGTTCCGCACCATCCTCACGAGACCCATCCTGCGCGTCGGTGACAGAAGAGCGAGGGCAAGGGAGACAACAGAAGGCGGGAAGGACACCAGCGACTCCGTGGCCACAGGGAACCAGTCTGACTGGGGTGTACACAGATACATTGAGAACTGGTCTCCTTCACGTGTGGAGACCTGGTTTCTTCACTTCTCAATCAGTCTATTACTTGTCTCGTCTCACGATTGATTGGCGTTCATTTGTGGTTTACATCACACCTAGGGTCACTCACATCACATGGGGCGCTGTTGGTTTTTTCGATTTTTTGTCAACATTGGTGATTCTTGTGCTCACAAAGGAGTGAATTTTTCGTGACTTTGTATATCTTTCTTTTGATGTCGCGGCCCGTTCTTGACTGTTCATGTCAAAGTTCACCACTAGACATTGTTCACCACTAGACACTGTTCACCACTAGACACTGTTCACTAGACATTGACATTGTTCACCACTAGACACTGTTCACCACTAGACATTGTTCACCACTAGACATTGACATTGTTCACCACTAGACACTGTTTACCACTAGACACTGTTTACCACTAGACACTGGTCACCACTAGACATTGTTCACCACTAGACACTGGTCACCACTAGACACTGTTCACCACTAGACACTGGTCACCACTAGACCCTGGTCACCACTGGACACTGTTCTTAAAGGGCTAAGTTGTGAGTTTTGTTTTCAACGCTTGTTTGCAAAAAACACTGTGATAACAGATGAGTCAGATGATTATACAGACCAGTTCCAGTTCTGTTTCAACACGGGCGGGTCTGAATGAACGAGAATCTAAAACAACGAGGATCCCGTGTTTCAAAGCAATAAGATGCAGCAGTGAGAGAGGTACGCACTGTGCTGTTAAAAAGTTCTTGCATTTGCTGGCCTGGACCGACTGAGAGATTTGTCCGAGTAACTGATATGTAACCTCCCACGTTCAGTTATCGTAGGTGTTTAATACGCTTCTCATGATATGTCCCAGTAATTTATGGGTGATCTGCCACGTTTCGTGATGGCAGGTGTTTATGATGCTTTCTTATGTCAAGGTAATTGATGGGGAACCTGTCACATTCAGTTATCGTCCGTGTTTATGACGCTTCTTCAAAAGGATACCCTGTGTTGCTTGCCTCCTCTGCATCCTTTTTCCAGAAGAGGCCAAATGTCAATAGCAAAATGTATGATTCGAACTTCTCAGTCAGTGAGTATACGTGAACGATTCCGTTCTCAAGGTGGTTTAGATTTTTTGATGTTCACTTTCAGGATTTTGTCCACCCGTGTACAGACGTACACTCAAAAACAAACAGATCCCAGAATTACGGTACGCAAAACGCCGTTTCGTCTTAAACTTCGTGGCAGTCCACAAGACTGCCAAGATGCGTTCCTCAGCCAGTGAAAAAAAAGGGGAAAAAAAAGAAAAACAACAACAACAGTGGATGGATGGTGACAATGACCCAGAGTGTGATTAAAAAACAGGG
>NC_134899.1:29704120-29706620 GCF_041734735.1 Babylonia areolata | reverse complement strand
GTGTGTGTGTGTGTGTGTGTGTGTGTGTGTGTGTGTGTGTGTGTGTGTGTGTGTGTGTGTGCGTGTTTGTGCGTGTGTGTGTGTGTGTGTGTGGATGTGGACACATATATAGATATACATCACAATAGATATACATCATAAATGTTATGTAACTCTATGGCTAGTTGTGTAAAAGTGTTCCATATATGTCCTAAATATTGTTGTCGTTGTTGATTTTTCAGAATCGTAAAAAACTGCCACTACAATTACCGGGGCTGATCTACCTTCTCTAGAAGACATATATTATAAAGTGGCTACTCAAAAAAGCAAAAATCAATCAGCCAGGACGAATCACATCCAGCTTTTGGGGTTTTCGAAAGTGATAAGTCCGTAAGTCTACGTCGAATGAAAAGCCCACAAAACCACCTGCTCCACGTTTCTTTCCTTTCACCAAGTCTTCTTCGATGTGAAAATTGCCTCTCAACCCGTTTCTCCTTTTCTTTATCTTGTTTCTGTCAGAAGTAAGACCTATGGACACAGATCGTTTTCTTTTCAATCGCCAAAGACGTGGAACAAGCTCCCTGATAACCTCCGTCATTCTGATTCCCTCGCATCTTTTAAATCTCGTCTCAAAACTCACCTTTTCCCTCAGCAGTAAGTTCAATTGTGGCAGGTCCACTTTCTTTGTGTTAGCTGTGCTTCACTATGTATATATACATATGTATGTGTACATAACTACATGCATGTATATTATAATGTGTATTGTGTGTGCGTGTGCTTTATGTAAGTTTGTGCCTGCCTATGTGTGTGTATGTGTTAGGGTAGCTGTTAGATACACATGTATTGTTAAAATGTATGTATGCAGTGTGTGTGTGTGTGTGTGTGTGTGTGTGTGTGTGTGTGTGTGTGTGTGTGTAGTCATATTTTGGTTTGTGTAACATAGATGTAATGTTTTATGTTAACAAAGCGTTTTTGTAAAGCACCTAGAGCAGATTTCTGGATAGTGTGCTATATAGGTATTCATTATTATTATTATTATTATTATTATTATTATTTTGCCATTTGTTGTCTCGAATAAAGAGCGATAGGTCCGGCCCGTAAAATGCTGTTGGCTCTACCCCCCACCCCCTCCCCCCTCCACGTCGTTTGAGAAAGCTGTCACCATGTGGGTTCAGCTTCTCTCTTTCTCAGTCTGCTTTTCTGTCCATCTGTCTGTTTGACTGTCTGTCTGTTTGTTGATAAGATTTTTGCTTCTATACGTTCGTTTGTGTCATCTCTCTGTGTTTCTCGGTGTCTCTGTTTTTGTCTCTTTTTGTGCGTTTCTGTCTGTTTGTCTGTCTGATTTTGATGATCATACATACGCGCATAAACACACACACACACACACACACACACACACACACACACACACACACACACACAACACAACACAACACAACACAACACATAGACACACACAGAGGCACGTACGCACGCACATACGCACGGACAAGCTGACACACACAAAGTCGCGTCTAAATTCATATTGATTATGAGTAGACACATACGTTGAATTAATGAGCAGTCAAACACGCGTGGAAGCAATAGCTGCGGATCATCATATATCCTCCTCCTCTCTCTCTCTCTCTCTCTCTCTCTCTCTCTGTCCACCTTTCCCATCCCACCCCTCCCCATCGCCACCCCCACCCCACCCAATCCCCCGACCCTCGCCCCCGCCCCCCCCCCCCTTACCCCCGCTTCCAAGCACCCACTAGCCAGCCGTCTCGCCCCCCGTCCCCCCTTTTATTACCCTACTCATCCTCTTCTGTCCCACCTGTTTCCTTCAGTGGGACTGGACATAACATCTGGTGCTGTTATTATTGAATCGATTCCTCGTGGCTTCGCTCCCAATTCTCCTCACACCCCACCACTTACTTCTCACCCTGGCCATTTTGGCTGATGTCATTTTCGTGTTTGTTTCTTTGTTCGTTGGGCTTTAACTCACTCAGTACGGCCAGTCCTATCTTCTCCTCTACACAGACACCTCGGATGTCCAGTGGGTGTCTCGATGACCCAACCTTTAGCTTCCGTCGTCAGAAATGTGGTATTCTTTGTCAACATTCACCTCTTCAGTGTAAGAGCCTTCCGCTTGTGATATTTTGATGGTGGTAATTGGGGTGAAACGCTGTTAACGTCGTCTCTTTCGCCGTTCGTATGGAGAGAGTTAATCAATCAATCAATCAATCTGGGTTTGTCTGAGATGTTGTTTGTGTTTTTGTTTGTTTGTTGGTGTTGTTTTCTTTCTATTTTATACGTTTTTTGTTTTGTTTTGTTTTGTTTTCGAAGTGTGTGTGTGTGTGTGTGTGTGTGTGTGTGTGTGTGTGTGTGTGTGTGTGTGTGTGTGTGTGTGTGTGTGTGTGTGTGTGTGTGTGTGTGTGTGTGTGTGTGTGTGTTCTTGCAGTCAGAAGTGGAGAAGGGATGGGCCAAATAATGGTTTCGCCAGCTCAGCTTCCGTTTTTGTTTGTTTGTTTGTTTTGTTTTT
>NC_134899.1:29686620-29689120 GCF_041734735.1 Babylonia areolata | reverse complement strand
CCTTCACAAAAGACTAAGAGTAAGTGATTTTCCATTGCATTGGAGAAACCATTGATAATACAGCTCTCACTAAGCTGTTGGCCCAACCGTAAACTTATGTCAATCTGTGATGTAAGTATATCTATTAATGAACGGCTGTTACATGACTTATAACAACAACAACAACAGCAACAACAAAACCAGAGAGCTCAAAGGTTAGGAAGACTGTCAAACACCTGTGACTTGGACTATTCCCTCGTGGAATTGCACTACTTCTGTTCACCAAAATGATTAACACCATCGAGGAATAGAAAATGTGCAGCAGCACTTCAAACCAATGCCATACTCATCTCATTTCACCACGGTACAGCAGTCAAAGGGTGAAAGAAAGAAAGAAAGAAAGAAAGAAAGAAAGAAGTAGAAAGAAAGAAAGAAAGAAGGAAAGAAAGAAAGAAAGAAAGAAAGAAGGAAAGAAAGAAAGAAAGAAAGACAGAAAGAAAGAAAGAAAGACAGAAAGAAGGAAAGAAAGACAGAAAGAAGGAAAGAAAGAAAGAAAGAAGGAAAGAAAGAAGGAAAGAAAGAAAGAAAGACAGAAAGAAAGAAGGAAAGAAAGAAAGAAAGAAGGAAAGAAAGAAGGAAAGAAAGAAAGAAGGAAAGAAAGAAAGACAGACAGAAAGAAAGAAAGAATTAGAAAGAATTAGAAAGAAAGAAAGACAGACAGAAAGAAAGAAAGAAAGAAAGAAAGAAAGAAAGAAAGAAAGAAGAAGGAAAGAAAGAAGGAAAGAAAGAAAGAAGGAAAGAAAGAAAGAAAGAAAGATAGAAAGAAAGATAGAAAGAAAGAAAGAATTAGAAAGAAAGAAAGACAGAAAGAAAGAAAGAAAGAAGGAAAGAAAGAAAGAAGGAAAGAAAGAAAGAAAGAAAGAAGGAAAGAAAGAAAGAAAGAAAGAAAGAAAGAAAGAAAGAAAGAAAGAAAGAATTAGAAAGAAAGAAAGAAAGAAAGAAAGAAAGAAAGAAAGAAGGAAAGAAAGAAAGAAAGAAAGAAAGAAGGAAAGAAAGAAAGAAAGAAAGAAAGAAAGAAAGAAAGAAAGAAAGAAAGAAAGAAAGAAAGAAGGAAAGACAAATGGAACGTTTGGTGATGCAAATAAGTTCCAAAACAACAGACGGGAGGAAACAACTTCAGATTATTTTATCTTCATACAGCTGTGTAATATAATTCAGCGTCTTTTTTTTTTTTCGTTATCCCCAGACCCCCCCACTCCCACCTCCCTGGTGTGTGTGTGTGTGTGTGTGTGTGTGTGTGTGTGTGTGTGTGTGTGTGTGTGTGTGTGTGTGTGTGTGTGTGTGTGTGTGTGTGTGTGTGTGTGTGTGTGTCTTATCCGGAGTAGTAGACTTTGGCATGTAAAATGTTTATATGTCTGTTGGAAATGTTGTTCCATGCATTCTCCATCTTCATCTTAAGAATATATATATATATTTTTTCTCTCTGCCCAGGAAGATGGATATTATGAGAAACCTTGTGCTCTTTTTCTCTCTGTCTCTGTCTCTCTCTGTCTGAGTCTGTGAATGTACGTGTGTGAGTGTGTGTGGGGATATGTGTGTGAGAGCGTGTGTGTGTGTGTGTGTGTGTGTGTGTGTGTGTGTGTGTGTGTGTGTGTGTGTGTGTGTGTGTGTGTGTGTGTGTGTGTGTGTGTTTGTGTGTGTGAGAGAGACACAGAGAGAGAGAGAGTGAGTGTATGTGTGTGTATGTGTGACCAGAAAGTTGGTTATCTGCCTGTCTGTCTGTTTGTCTGACTGTCTTTTTTCTCTTTCTCTAGCTCTCTCTCTCTCTCTTTCTTTCTCTCTCTCTCTCTTTTTCTCTTTCTTTCTCTCACTCCCTCTCTTCCGCCCTCTTCTTCGCTATCGTTCTTTCTCATTTTTTCTCTCTCTCTTCATCGCAAGCGCGCGTGTTTGTATATGTGTGTGTGTGTGTTTGTGCGCGCGCGCGCGCGCGCGCGCGTGTGTGTGTGTGTGTGTGTGTGTGTGTGTGTGTGTGTGTGTGTGTGTGTGTGTGTGTGTGTGTGTGTGTGTGTGTGTGTGTGTGTATGTATGCACACACACACACACGTGTGCATGCGTGCGCGTGCGTTGTGTATGTGTGTGTGCGTCTGTGTCTGTGTGTGTGTGTCTGTGTGTGTCGGTGTTTGTCTCTCTCTCCCTTTTCTTTTGATTCTATCGATTACTTTACTTCTCTGATAATGTGACCCGCCCGTCCAGACGTTCGGACCAGTCTGTCACATTATGTGATCCCCGTCTGATTCATCATAGTTATGCAAATACAAGGAGGACACGCTCTTCACATCAGTCCGTGCGGCCCGTATGTTTGTGTCTTATTCCGTTTTTGTTTTTGCTTTTTTTTTTCTGCCCAGTTTGTCTAGCTGTCTGTCTCTCTGTCTGTTTGTCTGTCTTTGGCACTGTATGTTTTTCTCCAACTTTTGTTGTCATTTTTTTTTTCATTTTCTGTGTATGTGTTTGTCACTGTGTC
>NC_134899.1:29676620-29679120 GCF_041734735.1 Babylonia areolata | reverse complement strand
GTTGGTTGTGTGAAAACTGACATTACTCAAGTCCTTGAAAGTCTAGGAAAGTATTTAAGTTTGGCTCTCTTTACACGGAAAGAAAAAAAAAGAATCAAAAGTTTGTGCCAAAGCACATAAGTGAAATAGTCGACCCGAATTAGATTCTAAAAGTAAAATTATGTTTTAAATACTGATTCTGAAACGATCTTTGAAGGTACATACCTCACAAGCCAGTTAACTAAATGCCGTCCATATGATCCCGGGTTCAGTTTAACCAGTTGGAACCATCTTTTGAACATCATTCAGCAAGTGTGGTGGGTGGAAAAGGGGAATCGGACCAGTTGAAACTGAGTCCTTGTTTGCTGGATAAAGAGGTGAGGGGGTGGGGGTGAGGGGGGGGGGGGTCGGGATCTTCTTCTTCATCATCTTTTTAATCTTCCGTCGTTTTTATCATTTTATCTTATTTAATTTTGTTGATGTATTTTTCTGTTTTTTGTTGTTAAATGGGCAGAATTGTAAAAATAAAACAAAATAAGGCCTTTATTCTGCCTAATTCCTTAATCACTAAAGTTTCATTCATTAATTCATTCGTTTATCGCTATTCTTCTTTCCGCATTAGCTATTCAAGCAACCAGTTAATTTTCTTCTTCTTCTTCTTCAAGTTACTAAGCATATGCTATGAGGCATTACTGTTGATCAAAATCTTTCGTGGCAGGAATATATTCATTGCCTTATAACACAAGTATCATCTAGTGTATTCCAATTGTCACAGATCACTTTCTTGATGATCATTCTAGACGGGTGTTTTACTTTGCCTATATCCAGTCTCCTCTCAGCTATTGCTCGATTATTTGGGGTTAACGTCCTCCTTCTACATTAAAGCCACTTTCCTCTTTACAAAAACGTGCCATTAAAGTGATTAATGTAAATGCCACAGGCGGGTCTGTGCACAATATGCACAAAGAACTTCAAATATTACCTGTTCATCTACTTATTAGATATAACACATTGATTCTTATGCATAAGATTGTTCATAACGCATGCCCACAATATTTAAAATCATTATTTTGTTTCCATTTCCAACGTAAATCAGACAGAGCCTAAAATTGATTTATTTAAGATGAGTCTCTCATTTAATGGAAGCATAGAATGTAACATGCTTCCAAAGACATATCGTCAAATTCCAGCCATATCTCTCTTTAAAACTAACATAAGAATATTCCTGTTTAATACTTTTGATTAACCTACTCGCGGTCTTTTGCAAATGCTTGCTTGTACTCAGTCCACAAGCTGCCATGCCATGATAAATGAAAAATTGAATGTATGTGTGATCGTGCTAGCAAATGAACAGTAAGTGCGTGTGTGTGTTTGTGTGTGTTTGAGAGTGTGGGCGTGAATGTGTACGTATGTCTTTGTTTGATTGTATTATAATTGTGTGTGTGTGTGTGTGTGTGTGTGTGTGTGTGTGTGTGTGTGTGTGTGTGTGTAAGTACGTACGTACGTACATGTAATGTACCAATTGTTCTTTTCATCGCTTTGTTACCTTTAATAGACTATTCCAGTTTCTGTTCTTATTCGTCGTTCTTATTATTTTATTTTATTTCATTTTATTTATTTCTTTTCTTAAATGGGCAGAATTATAAAAAAAGCCTTTACTGTGCCTAATTCTTTACCCATTCAAGATTTAATCAATCATTCAATCAATCCAATCAATCTTCTCCAAGTCTTTCTCCAACTCACCTTCTTCTTCTTCCTCCCCCTCTTCCTCCTCCTCTTTCTAATCCGATTCTTCCTCCAACTCACCTTCTATTCTACTTTTTCTGCTCCTGCTCCTCCATATCCTCCTTCTCCCCTGCATATCTCTTTTCACCAGAAACCTCACAAACAAGTGTGTTGTTATGCGATGATCGCCATCAGAGCACCGAAGCTCACAGGAGCTCATCCAAGCGCAAAGTGGACCTCTGGAGCCAGATAATGGTGTGGATTACAGAACCCTTCTGTGTGTGTGTGTGTGTGTGTGTGTGTGTGTGTGTGTGTGTGTGTGTGTGTGTTGTGTGTGTGTGTGTGTGTGTGTGTGTGTTTGTGTGTGTGTGTGTGTGTGTGTGTGTTTTGTTTGTTTTGTGTGTGTGTGTGTGTGTGTGTGTGTGTGTGTGTGTGTGTGTGTGTGTGTGTGTGTGAGTGTTTGCGTTTTGTACTTAGGGTAGTGGTACTGGTCCTGGTGGGGATGGTGGGTGTTAGTGTGTGTGGTGGAGGGTGGGGTAAGTTTGTGTGCGTGAGAGTGTGTTGGGTGCGCGCGAACGCTCGCACGTGTGCGTATGCATGTGTGTGCATTAATGTGAGGGGCCTTGGGGTGGATTGGTTGGTCTGTGTGTGTTTGCGCGCGCGCGCGCGCGCGCGTGTGTGTGTGTGTGTGTGTATGGAGTAAAGAAAAAACATAACCAGGTATGATCTCTCAGGTGATATGGCGGGTGGATATGTAACAGCTGCCAGGCCACGCTGATAAGGCCTGTCATTTTCT
>NC_134899.1:29656620-29666620 GCF_041734735.1 Babylonia areolata | reverse complement strand
TTTTTTCCTGTTCTTTTCCTTCAGTCTTTTGGAACCACCGTGTATCCTTGTCTCACTACAAGTAACATCCCTTGGCAAAATAGGATACAAAATGGAAATTTCATTTTGACTTCAGCATTTCAAACTATTTTGGTTGCAAGTTGAGACGAAAAATATAAAACTTATGCTCGACATAATTCTTTCTAAAGTAACACACAAAACTTTACATTATATGGAAACGAACATGATAATATAATTTTGCGAAGTATGTTAAGTGTTATATCAGTCAAGGTTCGCAATTGTTCAGCTGCTCTTCTGGCATAAAAACCTTCGCTGTAAACGGAAACTTGTTCCATTTATGCTCTGTTGTTGAGATCGTTTAATTTTTTAGGCGCACGTGCAGGTGACAAACGTGCGCGTAACAAAAATAACTCAAAAAGCATGGCGTTTTATTTGTGTGCTTTGTTGTCAACATGTACATGTGTGACTGCCTTGTGCAATGTGACAACTATTTCAGGGAGATAAAAGCCTACTCATGTGATTTCAACAGCTGTTGTGAGGGCACACCCCCCACTGTGACACAAGATGCGATATTTGATAGCAACGAAGCATGTATTTTCAGTTGAAAATTTTGTTAAATGATAAATGTAGAATTCTTTACTATGTATGCCTAGCTCTGTAATGTTCTGCACCATTGTATCGGGTGCGCTCTGTTTCAAGTCTGTAATTCTGCACCAAAGTCTTTCTTTGTGTTGCTGTTTAAATGGGGCATGTGGTTGTGCTAATCATGTTTTCATTTCCGATAAATAAAAAAAAGATAATATGGCAGATTTCTAAGATAAGCAAAAGTATTTGAAATAAAACAAAGGAACACGACTCCAATGCTGTTTAACGTTTGCCTTCAGTTTGCATACGGTTGAGTGGAACGAACAGAGAAATAAACCAAAATAATGTTCTCGCCATAACGGAAGACAACGCAAACACAGAGTTGAATTTTGATAGGACGTATCTTCTGATACTGAGCGTAACACAAGAAAAGCATAGACGAAAATATCGAAACATAAGAGTGTCTGTTACACTGTGTGTGTGTGTGTGTGTGTGTGTGTGTGTGTGTGTGTGTGATCTGTCTTCCAAACACTGCACATATCTGTAATAAAAAATAAAAAATAAAAAAAGAGGTTAAGCGAACGATTTCCCCAGCATCGCTGTATATATATATATATATATATATATATATATATATATATATATATATATATATATATTGTGGGGAGGTGAGGGGGGCGGGGTGATGCTTTATATTACAGACACATGCATTTGACACCACGTGCTGTGTACGAAGTAATACAACTTTTAGCCTACTGTTCAGAGGGATGTTATTCAATTAATTTATGAACTTATCAAACTTTTATATCACACTGAAAAAAAAACATACATTCATTCTTTCAAAGAATGAATATTGAATGAAATGTCTGAAGTCATTGACTCGAAAATATTTGTATAAGACATACCCCTGTTCATATGAACTTACTTCTGAGCAGTTGATAAGATTATCTACATACCATTTTATTTCGGCGCACACTTGTTTTATCTTGAAAGAAGTGCACTGACGTGAGTTCATTTCCTTCCGGGTGGATGTTAGTTTGCTGTTGATTTTTTTTTAATTGTTTTTTTCAACAGGGCTGCTCTTCTGGCTTCACATTGTTGTCACACTAATTTAAGCAGGTCACATGACACGAGCAGCGCTGTTCATTGGCTCATGCCGATTATTTGTTGGAACGCGTTGGAGTTGAACATAACATGTTGAAAACAAAGTATCCACTCAGTGAAAACAAATTTGGAAATGCGTTTCTGACAAATAGTTGATTAGACGGAAAACAGAGGAAATCCAGCTTCGAAAACTTTTTTTGCACCTGAAACACTATTTCAAAACTCCCCGCGTGGGGCTGGCAGAGAACAGGGTCCCAGTTCCTGTATTACGTCAGATAGAGAAATTAAATAGTGATGAAATCCGTGATACATGTATACAGGTAAGAAGCAGGACAGGAGAAGATAGTATATACAACACGAAAACTCAACAAAGCAACCACGGGGAAAAAAAAGCAAACAAACAAACAAACAAAAGTCAGTATCAGAAGAGATAACAGCGAGAAGAGGTTAGCATGGATTTCTCAAGTTTCCCAAGGGACTGGAAATAGATGATCTAACAAAAAGATGAGGTGGAGGAGGAGGAGGAGAAGAGGGGAAAAAGAATAGGGTTGAAAAGGAAGGAGAGTGTGATTAGCTCAACGATGGAAGGGGCAGATAGAGTCTTGGAAGTGAGACGTTTGAAGACATGTTTACAGCGTGATTGAAAGGCGCGTGTCTGAAAACTGACAGCTGCTGTCTGTATACCCGTACCGCCCACCGCTGCTGGTTTGTACTGCAAGCTGTACAGATGGAGTGGGGGCTTGAAGTTCATTGTGTAGTGAGCGGTGTGTGTGTGTGTGTGTGCGTGTGGGTTTGTGTGTGTGTGTGTGTGTGTATGTGTGTGTGTGTTGTGTGTGTATGTGTGTGTGTTGTGTGTGTATGTGTGCGTGTGTGTGTTTGTGTGCACGTGTGTGTGTGTGTGTGTGTGCATATTTGGCTGCTTGCATTATATATGTATGGAGAGAGAGAGAGAGAGAGAGAGAGAGGAGGGAAACAGAAAAAAAGAAGATGATGAAGAAGAACAACAAAAACAACAACATTAAAAGCAACAACAACTTCAACACCACCACCAACAACAACAACAACAATAACAACAACAACAATGACAACCAAAAGAAGATGGAGACGGGAAAAAAACGAACAACAGCAAAAAAACAAACAGAAGTAGAGCAAGAACAAGAACAAGAAGTGAATAAGACCAACATCATCAATAACAGAGAACGCAGCATCCACAGCTGCCATCCCGTTTGCCATGTTTAAAACAAAATGCTATGACGAAATTCTGAAAATAAAATAAAATAAAATAAAATAAAACAAAAAATTAAAAAAGTGAATGGAGGAGAGAAAAGAAAAAATAACAACGCTAAAAACTTGTGCGCAGCGCCTGATCCACATCTTTTATCTGCTATGTGATCTTCTCACATTTTTTTCATCGGACCTGACGACGTTGTGATCAAACGAAAGTGGTGTGTGGTGTAGCCTGTCTGACAAGCTGTCACACACACACAAAAATGATATATTAGTGAATCTATATCTCTGTGTTGTTTATGTATTGTTTTAGGGGTCTTTATTTTCTATATTTTCAGTGAATCTATATCTCTGTGTTGTTTATGTATTGTTTAAGGGGTCTTTATTTTCTATATTTTCAGTGAATCTATATCTCTGTTTTGTTTATGCTTTGTTTTTATGTCTTTATTTTCTATATTTTCAGTGAATCTATATTTCTATGTTTGTTTGTGTATTGTTTTTGTTGTTTTTTTATTTTCTATATTTTCAGTGAATCTATATCTCTGTGTTGTTTATATATTGTTTTAGGGGTCTTTATTTTCTATATTTTCAGTTAAACTATATCTCTGTGTTGTTTATGCTTTGTTTTTGTTTTTTTATTTTCTATATTTTCAGTGAATCTATATATCTGTGTTGGTCATGTATTGTTTTAGGGGTCTTTATTTTCTATATTTTCAGTGAATCTATATATCTGTGTTGTTTATGTATTGTTTTGGGGGTCTTTATTTTCTATATTTTCAGTGAATCTATATATCTGTGCTGTTTATGTATTGTTTTGGGGTCTATATTTTCTATATTTTTAGTAAATCTATATATCTGTGCTGTTTATGTATTGTTTGGGGGATCTTTATTTTCTATATTTTCAGTAAATCTATATATCTGTGTTGTGTATGTATTGTTTGGGGGATCTTTATTTTCTATATTTTCAGTAAATCTATATCTCTGTGTTGTTTATGTATTGTTTTGGGGATCTTTATTTTCTATATTTTCAGTGAATCTATATTTCTATGTTTGTTTGTGTATTGTTTTGGGGGTCTATATTTTCTATATTTTCAGTAAATCTATATCTCTGTGTTGTTTATGTATTGTTTTGGGGGTCTATATTTTCTATATTTTCAGTAAATCTATATCTCTGTGTTGTTTATGTATTGTTTTGGGGGTCTATATTTTCTATATTTTCAGTAAATCTATATCTCTGTGTTGTTTATGTATTGTTTTGGGGGTCTATATTTTCTATATTTTCAGTAAATCTATATCTCTGTGTTGTTTATGTATTGTTTTGGGGGTCTATATTTTCTATATTTTCAGTAAATCTATATCTCTGTGTTGTTTATGTATTGTTTTGGGGGTCTATATTTTCTATATTTTCAGTAAATCTATATCTCTGTGTTGTTTATGTATTGTTTTTGTGTCGTTATTTTCTACATTTTCAGTGAATCTATATTCATATGCTTGTTTGTGTATTGTTGTTTTTTTTTGTTTTGTTTTTTGCTATATTTTCAGTGAATCTATATATCTGTGTTGGTCATGTATTGTTTCGGGGGTCTTTATTTTCTATATTTTCAGTTAAACTATATCTCTGTGTTGTTTATGCTTTGTTTTTGTTTTTTTTATTTTCTATATTTTCAGTGAATCTATATTTCTATGTTTGTTTGTGTATTGTTTTTTTGTTTTTTTTCTATATTTTCAGTGAATCTATATATCTGTGTTGTTTATGTATTGTTTTGGGGGTCTTTATTTTCTATATTTTCAGTGAATCTATATATCTGTGTTGTTTATGTATTGTTTTGGGGGTCTTTATTTTCTATATTTTCAGTGAATCTATATATCTGTGTTGTTTATGTATTGTTTTAGGGGTCTTTATTTTCTATATTTTCAGTGAATCTATATATCTGTGTTGTTTATTTTCTATATTTTCAGTGAATCTGTATATCTGTGTTGTGTATGTATTGTTTTTATTTCTTTATTTTCTACATTTTCCTGTTTTATTCGTTATCTTTTTTACTTTCACTCTCTGTCTTGTGTGTGTGTGTGTGTGTGTGTGTGTGTGTGTGTGTGTGTGTGTGTGTGTGTGTGTGTGTGTGTGTGTGTGTGTGTGCTAGTGTTTATTTTATTTGATATTATTCATATTCATTCAACCAATGAAGAAAACCACAAAAGAGAGCATGAAAAGAAAAAGAAAAAGAAAAACACATTCAGAAAATAAATATGCTCGGTAAAGTGCATGCAACGAAGGCAAGAACAACCACAACAATCACCACCACCACCACCACCACAACAACAACAACAACAACAACAAGAAAAAAAGACCAGAAAAGAAAAAGCCAGACGTCTGTAACTGCCAGCAGAGCATGGCATGGATCATGCACATGTGACTGAGTGGCGTGGCTTGGAAACAGGCGGTGTGATGGTGTATATCTCCCCTCTCTTTGTCTTCTCAGCCTCTTGTCTTTCGTGCGCCTCACAACGAAAGAGAGAGGACAAAAAACAAAAACAAAAAAACAAAAAAAAGAAAAGAAAAGAGACAGACTTCCTACAACAACAACAACAGCCACCTTCCCCATCATGCACTTCCCCACCACCACCTTATTCCCCACAGACCTCTCTCCTCTCTCTCCCTCTCTCTCTCTCTCTCTCTTTCTCTCTATCTATCTCTCTATCTATCTCCTTCCCTCTCTCTTTTTCTCTTTCCCATTTCTCTCTCTCTCTCTGTTTCCTTCCCTCTCTCTTTTTCTTTTTCCCATCTCTCTATCTATCTATCTATCTCCTTCCCTCTCTCTTTTTCTCTTTCCCATCTCTCTCTATCTATCTATCTCCTTCCCTATCTCTTTTTCTTTTTCCCATCTCTCTATCTATCTATCTATCTCCTTCCCTCTCTCTTTTTCTCTTTCCCATCTCTCTCTCTCTCTCTCTTTCCTTCCCTCTCTCTTTTTCTTTTTCCCATCTCTCTCTCTCTCTCTCTATCTCCTTCCCTCTCTCTTTTTCTCTTTCCCATCTCTCTCTCTCTCTCTCTCTCCCTCTCTATGTATATCCTTCCCCCTCTCTCTCCCTCTCTCTCTCTATCTCCTCTCTCTCTCTTCCTCTCTCTCTATGTATATCCCTCCCTTTCTCTCCCCCCTCTCTATCTCTCTCTCTCTCTTTCTCTCTCTCTCCCTCTATTCTATCACAACGTCAACAGTTACGAGCTCATGTGTGCATGATGGAAGGCGAAGAGACGCAATTTCCCAGAGCAAGATTCTGCCTCTGATAGAGACAGCGAGAAATGTGCCACACACACGACAGACGTTTGGAAAGCCAGAAAGACAGATGGGCCATCAAGCTCTCTGTGACTGACTGTAACAGGTGCTGCGGTATTGTATTGTATTGTATTGTATTGTGTTGTATTGTATTGCATTGCATTACTCTGTTGTCACAACATTTTTCACTGTGTGAAATTCGGGCTGCTCTTCCCAGGGAGAGCGCGTCGCTACACTGAGAACCCCACCCTTTTTCTGTATTTTTTCTGCCTGCAAATTTATTTGTTTTCTTATCAAAGTGGATTTTTTTTTTACTACTGAATTTACAACCCTTTTGTTGCCGCGGGTTCTTTTGCGTGCGCTAAGTGCATGCTGCACAGGGGACCTCGGTTTATCGTCTCATCCGATTGACTAGCATCCAGACCACCACTGAAGGTCTAATGGATGGAGATAAAATACTGGCGACTGTGGGATTCGAGCCAGTGCGCTGAAATTCTTTCGCTTCCTAGGCGGACGCATTACCTCAATCGCCAACACTGGGCCCAATACGTCTGCAATAGATTTCCTTTGTGATTTGTGAAAAAAAAAGTTAAATTTCTCCATCGGGATAAGATTGTGGTAAATAAACTATGAGACAAGATTTTTATGATAGATGTTCTTAGTGAGAACAAATTATCAGAGAATGGTAAATAAAATATGATGGCACAAAATGTTTGCTATAGATTTTCTTGCTGAAAAAAGAAAAGTAATTTTCTTCAGGAAAATGGTTGCAACATGTTAATGAAATTGTGTGACCAGTATACTTGTTCGTGTTTATCATATCAGTCATCAATTATTTTAATTCTAAAAAATATGGTTCTTACGTTCAGCAAAAACATAACAGCGGTAAGGGAATCAGCATCAGAATCATCATCTCTGCTAAGCTGACGAACTGACCGTTGAGCTGTGACAAGCCACTATCGTTAAGTGATTAACACGATGGCCTGACTGCTAGGAGAATGTTTGTTCGAGCCCCGTCTGAGGTATCCAGCTCTTGTCCAAAGTTGAGTGTGTCTGGGGCTAAGATGGGAAGACATGGACATGACAGCCCTGTCCAGAGTTGAGTGTGTCTGAGGCTCAGATGGGAAGACATGGACCACACAGTCCTATGTGTGCTATGGACTTAGTTGGGAAGACATGGACCACACAGTCCTGTCTACAGCTATGTGTGCTATGGACTTAGTTGGGAAGACATGGACCACACAGTCCTGTCTACAGCTACGTGTGCTATGGACTCAGATGGGAAGACATGGACCACACAGTCCTGTCTACAGCTACGTGTGCTATGGACTCAGATGTGAAGACATGGACCACACAGTCCTGTCTACAGCTACGTGTGCTATGGACTCAGATGGGAAGACATGGACCACACAGTCCTGTCTACAGCTACGTGTGCTATGGACTCAGATGGGAAGACATGGACCACACAGTCCTGTCTACAGCTACATGTGCTATGGACTCAGATTGGAAGACAGGGGCCACACAGTCCTGTCTACAGCTACGTGTGCTATGGACTCAGATGGGAAGACAGGGACCACACAGTCAAAGGTCAGCCACTTCCGGGATACCTCTTTGGGTGTGCCGCTCAAATTTTTTGATCAACACTGCAAGTGTCTGTGTCTCTTAGACTAGGCTAAGGCTGGGCTGTATGATAGAAAAAAAACGAAAAAAAAAAATCAATGCTTTTAGCACAGCCGTCACGCGAGTCCTGAATCTACATGGACTTCCTCGGCAGCATTGTTGTCATCATCGCCATCATCATTCATCGTCAACCATAGAAACAAACATATTCCATTTCTTTAAGCCTTTATGCACTGAAACAAACATTGGGGAGGGGGGGGGGGTAACAAATATGAAAGAAGATGCTGAAACGTAAAAATAAAATAACAAAAACAAACAAACAAACAAACAAGCAAACGAACAAAAAACATTTTTTTAAATGATAATAATAATTCGTGTGCCTTTTGGACATTGGCAGCTCACTAATCAAGCTGATTATGTTATGGGATGTGTGACTTATATGGAAAAAGACTGCTGATTACCAAAAGAACAAAATGGACATTATCATGATATCATGATTAATCAATTAATAAACTGCAGATGCAAAACTGGTAGCCAAATTCGGTAAGGTCAAAATAAAAGCAAACAAATCAACTTTTTTTTTTAATACGAAAAAATATGAATCATTGCAATCCGGTGGGGTTTTTTGGTTGTTGTTTTTGTTGTTGTTGTTTTTTGTTTTTTAGTTTACTCCATTGGATGCGGCTTTATTTATTTGTTTGTTTGTTGCTGTTTTTTTGTTGTTGTTTTTTTTGGGGGGAGGGGGGGGAGGGGGGTTGGGGGCTGGGGGGGTTGTTTGGGGTTTGATTTTTGACTCACTTGTGTAAACAAAGTGAGTCTATGTTTTTGTTGTTGTTGTTGTTTTGTATTTTGTTTTTTTATTGTTGTTTTGTTGGGGTTTTTTTTGTTTTTTTTTGGTTTGGGTTGTTTTTTTTGTTGGGGGGGGGGGGGGGTTTACAGGAGCGGAACAGCTCGTTTCACTATGAAAATGAGACGTAATCAGTAAGGAGAGATCATGTGTAGATGCGAATGATTAGGAAAATGAACCACGGATCGATATCCTGCCTTGATAAGGGTGGACAGATGAGCTACACGCACAACCACCCCGACCCGACGTTTCTGGAAAGTTGAGATGAAGAAGATAACTGATCCATCTCTAGAACTGAAAGCGGGAAATAGGTCGTGAGAGTGATGGAATGAAAGACCTGGAGGAGGGTATTGTATTGTATTGTATTGCATTGTACTGCGTTGTGTTATATTTAGTATTGCATTGCATTGTATCGGATCGCATCGCATCGTCTCTCTCTCTCTCTCTCTCTCTCTCTCTCTATATATATATATATATATATATATATATATATATATATAGATAGATAGATAGATAGATAGATAGATAGATAGATAGATAGATAGATTTGTGTCCTCTATTTCTATGTCCTTGTCTCCATCTCTCAGCTTTTCTCCCGTATTCTGTTTACCCTTCTCTCTCTCTCTCTCTCTCTCTCTCTCTTTTTCTCACACCCTCTCCTCTATTTCAACAATAATCATCATGCGTAGTGTAAAAGAATGAAAGACGAAATAACCCGAGAGAGAGAGAGAGAGAGATAAAAGAAAAGAAAAAGAAAACACATAACCTGCACTTAAAAATTTTCAGCTATTTACTTTGAAGATTGAGAGAGAGAGAAAGGGAAGGGACAAAAAGAAAGACAAGACAGACAGAGACATAGACATAGAAAGAGAGAGAGAGAGAGAGAGAGAGAGAGAGAGAGAGAGAGAGAGAGGATTCATTGAGAGTGGCAGACACATGAGAACGCATGCTGTTAGTAACGTGGAACGAGCATGTCATAGACGTCTCATAAATTGAGAAAGCGAGTAACAGAAACAGACCAGGACACAGACAGACAGACAGAGATAAAGCCAAAGGCACACAATGCATTACACAAGCAGAACGCACACACACACAAAAAAAATCGGACGGACGGACAAACAGCCCGCATTCAAGAAACAACAACAACAATAACAAAAACCACCAAAACAAAAAACAACCAGACACAAACAAAACCACAAAACAAGACAAGACCTGACATGTTTATTTCAGGGGGAAACTCTCCCTGCAGGGTACGTGACACAACACAACACACACTCTAACCCATAAAACACACCGCCTACATGCAGACAACTTTCTGGCTGCCGGAAATAGGCTGGCGAGG
>NC_134899.1:29636620-29651620 GCF_041734735.1 Babylonia areolata | reverse complement strand
TGATTCTGTTTCAGATATTCAGTCCGACTGCATATGCTTCTTGCCACTTAGTCACTTCCTCTTTGTCCTGTTTACCTTCCATTTCAGTGTCACTTCCCAGGACTGATCCATGCACACAATAGCACTGTTTCTTGTTAAGGAGACAGGAAATATAATACAGTGACCCAAATTGAAATATATTTCATGGTATACTGATTAGCTGTTCAAAAGTAGCTCATTCGTTTTTCGGTTTTGTTTGTTGATGAGCATTTGCCTTTTCAAATGTTATGATTATCTTGCTGAATATTTTCCTTTTTATAATGATTGAAACATACACGCGCATGCGCGCGCACACACTCTCACACATGCAGGCACACGCACGCACACGTGCGCACGCGCACGCGCGCGCACACACACACACACACACACACACAGCTGTTTCACTCTAAATTATAATGTAATATTATTTTACCCATGTGTTTTTCTTTTTACATAATAACTGACGTGGGCAGGATGATCAGTGAACGGTGTGTCAGTTATTTGGTTTTTTGTTTGTTTGTTTGTTTTGTTTTTGTTTTGTTTTTGTTTTTTGTTTTGTTTTATTTTTTGTTTTTGTTTTTTTTGGGGGGGTGTTCTCTCTCTCTTTGATATTTGCTGACGGGTATTTCAAGTGAGCCGAAAGAGAATGTTCTGTTTTGGTTGAAGCAGACAATAAAGTATTTTGAACTGAATTGTATCATCGGAAGGTCGGACTATCTCAGTCTTTAACACACACACACACACACACACACACACACACACACACACACACACACACACACACACACACACACACACACACACACACACACACACACACACATGCACACGATGATGAAGCTATTGAAGGTTGCCTGGAAAATGTCAATTTGCTGTGGGGAAAAAATATCTGACAAAACGCTGACTGAGCCATGTGTTCTCTTCTTGTGAGTGTCTGAGTGCGACTATGTACATGTGTACATGTGTGTGGGGGGGGGGGGAGAGAAGGGGGTTGGTATTGGGTGTGTGTGTGTGTGTGTGTGTGTGTGTGTGTGTATTAACCTAGTTCAGCAAACGCTACAACAAAAAGTCGAACAACATATTGATCAGTGTCGAACGTGCTTTGGTAAAGAGCAGTTCTACGATTGTTAATATTTCCAGAGCGTCGTATTACTTTCTTTCTCTGTATCTCTGTATCTCTTCTCTCTCTCTCTCTCTCTCTCCCATTCTTCAGTTTTCCATTCACCAATGGCCTCGACCCTCGCTTTGTAGGTAGCGGTACAAATATCACTGCAGCACTATGTGTTACATTCTTCACAACAAGGTGGTTAAGGTGAGGAAAGGTTATTCCTTTCCTTCTGACTTTCTTTTTTTTTCTTCTCTTTTTTTTTATCTATTTAATCGTTGTTGTTTTATTTCCTTCTGACTTGTTGATCTATCAGACTGGGTTTTGAGTTATTGTTACTGTCATTGCTGCTATAATTGCTGTTGATTTCGGTGGTGGTGTTGTTGTTCTTCTTCTTCTTGAATTGATGACGATGATGATGGTGATGATGATGATGATAATGATGCCATTTGTCCTTAGTGTCGTCTTCAGCAAATGATTGATATATGTGGTGGTGTAATAAAATAAATAAAAAGCAAGTTGAATGCCTTAACCCCCCTTCCCTCCCCCACCCCCGACACAAAGTCGCGCGCTCTCAAACATGTAAACATGCAAGGTTGCACCCACGTGTACTCACTACACACGCACACACACACACACACACACACACACACACACACACACACACACACACACACACACACACACACACACACACACACACACACACACACACATGTTCCTCGCATTTATCTGAAACCTTCCCCATTTTGATTTTACTCCATAGTGGGAAATTGAAAACCAGGTGAGCTGTCAATGCTTTTGATCAACTGTTTTCTTCAGGTTTCCTGCAGTCTTTCTGGTTTTTATCACGACTGTTTTGCTGATGTCTGCTGTTACAAATATGTTGGGGTTTTTTTGTTTTGTTTTTTTTTTTGTTTTTTTTTCAAATCATGAACAGATTTATTTCTGCCTCTGTCTTTCTGCGTGTGTGTGTGTGTGTGTGTGTGTGTGTGTGTGTGTGTGTGTGTGTGTGTGTGTGTGTGTGTGTGTGTGTGTGTCTCACCATCACCACTACGCCCCTCTCTGTCTGTCTGTCTGTCTGTCTGTCTGTCTGTCTGTCTGTCTCTCTCTCTCTCTCTCTCTCTCTCTCTCTCTCTCTCTCTCTCTCTCTCTCTCTCCCCTGCATCCCTCTGTCTTGTATTTGTTCCATTGTGAAGCTTTATAAGATATCTTGTTTCTGTTCTCTCTTGATTCCATTGTGAAGCTTTATAAGATATCTTGTTTCTGTTCTCTCTTGATTCCATTGTGAAGCTTTATAAGATATCTTGTTTCTATTCTCTCTTGATTCCATTTTGAAGTGTTTTTCAGATATCTTGTTTCTCCCTTTCGTTCTCCCATATCATTGATTAAAAAATAAAATATATCGGTCACTGAAAATGAAGATGAAGATAAAACAAAAACACACATGTATCTATCATGCGCACAAACATCCCCTTCTTCCCATTTCCCAGCCAACCCACCCCCTCATCCCACTTCTCTGCGAATCGAGCCAATGAATTATAGGACAGACAGACCAGACATACAGACTGATCGATCAGATGGACATGACAGGCACACAGACAAGCAAACATACATACAGACAGACAGGCAGGCAGACACAGAGACACACAGGCAGGCAGACAGACACAGGGACACACAGACAGACAGGTACCTAGACAGTGGTCTCGCAAAAAAAAATTGAAAGGGAAAAGAAAAAGCACCGACCCCTTGTTTCTTCCAAGGTTGACAACAGCAGCTGTCGATGTGCTGTGCAAACCAAAAGCAGCTTTAAATCACTGCTGTGTTTGTCTGTCAGATTATTGTTTTCCATAGTATTGTGAGCGCTTGTGTGTGTGTGTGTGTGTGTGTGTGTGTGTGTGTGTGTGTGTGTGTGTGTGTGTGTGTGTGTGTGTGAGGGAGAGAGAGAGAGAGAGACGTAAACGTAGACGTTTTATTCATATAGGCCATAGCCCTTTAGAAGGGGATACACATGGAATTAACATAGTCACATATTAATACTAAGAAAAATTACGTTAGATAAGCACAGCGTTGTTTAGATGCTCTATGTAAATATAAAGTAAAATGTTGCACAATAGTTTCGTTCGCAGGAGAGAGAGAGAGAGAGACAGACAGACAGACAACAGACAGACAGAGAAAGACACAGAGAGACACACAGAGAGAGAAAACTCAAAGAACTCAATAATTCTAAAGTAAGATCACCGCGCTGCATACATTTAGGTGTGCACGTGTTGCACACACACACACCTTAACAAAGAATAAATCACGAAGAGAAAACAAGCCCATAAAACATACAAGAGAGAGAGAGAGAGGGAGGGGAGTGAGAAGACAGAAAGAAACAAAGAGACAGAACCCAAGAACTCAAGAATTTTAGGTCATTGACCTGCCTGCATTCTGGGTGCACGTATTGCACACACATCTTAACGAAGAACACACATCATAACGAAGAATAAACCACGAAGAAGCAAGAAAAAACAGAGAGAGAGAGAGAGGGGTGAGCTAGACAGAGGTTAGAGAGAGAGAGGTGTGAGAGACACAGAGAGAGAGAGAGAGAGAGAGAGAGAGAGAGAGAGAGAGAGACATATCACGTGAACTAATAACATCAGAGATGCAGGAGAGGGGAAGACACACAGAGATAGTGAAAAATGAAGGAAAGGATAGAAGACAGGAAGAAGGAATATGTCGATATTCATTTCAATGACGGTGAAAAAAAATGGCGTTACTAAAAAAATAATATTTTTTTTTAAAAAGAGAGAAAAGTAGATGGAGGATTAAAGAAAAAAAGAGCAAACGAAATTATGAACACATATGTAAAACGTCAGAGAAAGAAACTGACAGTAAACAAACCAACGAATACATAGATAAAGAAATGAAAGGGATTGAAAGGCGTGTGCAAAGAAGGAACGAAGAAAGAAAGAAAAGAAAGAAAGAGAGAGAGAGAAGAAAGAAAGAAAGAAAGAAAGAGAGAAAGAAAAGAAAGAAAGAAAGAAAAGAAAGAAAGACAGACAGACAGAAAGAAAGATAGAAAGAAAGAAAAGAAAAGAAACGAAAGAAAGAAAGAAAGAAAGAAAAGAAAGAAAGAAAGAAAAGAAAGAAAGAAAGAAAGAGAGAAAAGAAAAAAGAAAGAAAGAAAAGAAAGAAAGAAAGAGAGAAAGAGAAAGAGATAGAGAGAAAGAAAGAAAGGAAAGGGAAATGAATAAGAAGCTAGCTGATAAAAGACATGAGACGAAGATTACGAGAGACGGGCGGTAAAAAGAATGATACGAAAAGAAGAAACAAACAGACTGTAAATGGGCCTTTGGACAGATGCATTAAAAAGGGAAGGAAAGAAAGACAGACAGAGCAAATAAACTGAGGACAAATAGGAAGAAAATGACAGAGATTAAAATGGACTTGGGTTAAAACGAAACAAAAAGAAAACAAAACAAAATGGACAAAAAGACACCGAACGAATGAATAACAAACAAAAAAAGGAAAGAAATTAGGAACCAAGATGAGGATTAACTCTTTCCATACGAACGGCGAAAGAGACGACATTAACAGCGTTTCACCCCAATTACCATCATCAAAATATTGCAAGCGGAAGGCTCTTATACTGAAGAGGTGAATGATGATAAAGAATACCACTTCTGACGACAGAAGCTAAAGGTTGGGTCATTGAGACACCCACTGGACATCCGAGGGGTCTGTATAGAGGAGAAGAGAGGGCTGGCCGTACTGAGTGAGTTAAGAGGAGCATGTAGTTTAAAGAAAGAGACAGAAGCAGACATGAAGCAAATAAATGATTAAAGAAAAAACAATGAACTGAAATTATCAAGTACGAAAAAAGATGACAGGGGAGATGGGTGACAAAGAAAGAAAGAAAGAAACGAAAGAAAGGAAGGAAAGAAAGAAAGAAAAGAAATAAAGAAAGAAAAGAAACGAAAGAAAGGAAAGAAAAGAAAGAAAAAGAAAAAAGAAAGAAAGAAAAGAAAGGAAAGAAAAGAAAGAAAGAAAGAAAGAAAGAAAAGAAAGAAAGGAAAGAAAGAAAGAAGGAAAAGAAGAAAGAAAGAAAGAAAGAGAGAAAAGAAAGAAAGAAAGAAAAGAAAAAAGAAAAGAAAAGAAACGAAAGAAAAGAAAGAAAGAAAGAAACGAAAGAAAGGAAAGAAAGAAAGAAAGAAAAGAAAGAAAGAAAAGAAAGAAAGAAAGAAAAGAAAGAAATAAAGAAAAGAAAAAAAGAAAAAAAACGAAAGAAAGAAAAAACAAGAAAATAAATTCATGCATAAATACATTTAAAAAGAGAGGAAAAGGAAAGAGTGAGAAAACCGAAAAATCTGTATCAGCGATAGAATAAAAGAAGAAAAGGAAGAAAGAATGAATGAAAATGTAGAAGGAGCAAAAAAAAAAAAAGACCACGAAGATACCGCAAAGAGATACATAAATAGGATTGCGATATAAAAAAAAAAAACACAAACAAAACACACGTAGATTTCCTTCTTTTTTTAAGTACGACATGAGTACTGAACAAATGCAAAGATAAATAAACGACTCAGAATTAAAATGAGTTACTGCTTGGCACATAAAAAGAAAAATAAATAAACAAAAAAGGAAGAAGAAACAAACATACAAGCAAATAAACAAACAAACAAACAAATAAATAAATAAGCAAACAAACAAATAGATAGATAGATAGATAAATAAATGAATAAACAGTCCCGGTTTCAAGAAGACGTCAATGCGCACAGATTGATCCAAATTCGCCGGGAGGGGGAATGGGAGGGGAGAGGGGGTGAAACAAGCAGGTGTATGAGAGGAGTTAGGACGTTGGAGGCAGATGCTTGAACTACGGGTAAACTCAACAGGCTGAGCAGGCCCACAAAAGAGAGAAGAAAACAAAAACAAAAACCCATCCATTAATAATAACAAACACACAGGAAATGCAAAGGGCTCTGTAGATACACAAGTGCCATGTCTGAAAAAAAAATGAAAAAAAAACCTACCCTCTGACCTGGAAGAGAAAAGGGAAGTTGTTTGGGTTGGCACCGGTTCCATGTGGGAGGGGTGAGGGAATAAATACATCAACGCAGTGTAAAAATAGCTCTGTGTCGGGTTTCCCCCGCCTATCCACTACCGTCAATATTGTGCACAACTCGGCTACAACTTTCTTTGGGGGTCAGAGTGCCCTTATTTGGCTCTCTGTCAGTCATTCTGTCTGTCTGTCGGTCGGTCGGTCTGCCTGCCTGCCTGTCTCTCTCTCTATAGATATATATATATGTGTGTGTGTGTGTGTGTGTGTGTGTGTGTTAAATTGAATATTTGGACATTAACATGCATTGACATGTGATGTTTATCTATATATGAAAGAATAATGTTCACTTACCTCTTCATAAGGGGCCTAGGTCCATACATGAATAAGCCATCTGGAATCTCTCTGTGTGTGTGTGTGTGTGTGTGTGTGTGTGTGTGTGTGTGTGCCGGCTGGTTGGTCATCACATTTTTAACTCTACCAAATCTGCCGACACCGAAGACATTGACAGGACTCACCCTAAGCACAGAAGTGGAGGGACATCGAAACTGAGGTCACCACGAGAGCAGGGCATGAAAGGCCACAGACTTTGAGACTGTTTTGTTTATATTAATGATGATGAAGGAGGAGGAGGATGACTATGACGATGACGATGTTGCTATGGAGGTCCATTTTGGTTTGGGACTGCGTGACAAGGTTGTACTCTACGCTTCCTGTCATTATGATATCCCTGTGTTAACCAGGCCCGAGAGATACAGACACTTGCAGTGTTGGTCAGGTAATTAGAGCAACACACCCAAAGACGCATCCTTGAAGCGGATGACACTCGACTGTGTGGTCCCAGTCTCCCCATTTAAGCCCACAACACACTCAACTCTGGGTAGTAGCCGGCCACGGGCCGAAAAACCCACCTCCGCTGGGATTCGAACCCGTGTCCTCCCAGCCGTCAGTCAGCAACGCTAACCACTTCGCCACGGCGGCTGGTGTGATCCTCCCAATCCTTCTCTTAACCGTTCTGAATGTATTTGAGCAGTGTACTACATGCGCACAAACGAAAACGAACGAAACCGTTACTGTGTGTGTGTCGGTTGGTTGCAAGTGCAAGTGCGCGCGTGTGTTCATATGCGTGTTTGAGAACAGTTTGGATTTTGGATAAAGCGTACAAGTACTGCGCACATGCCTGTATTACGAGTAAACCAGACGCGCGGTTTAGGCCAACAACAACACCAACAACACAAAAAGTGATAAATGAACATTTAAAAACCACAAACACACAGGAAATGTAAAGGGCTCCATACACATGTGTGTTGTCCGCAAACCCACCCTATGACCTGAAAGAGAAAGAGAAAGGTGTTTTGGTTGGCAAAGGCTGTCTCTGGCATGGGAAAGGGGGAGGGGTGAGGGCTTATGGAAGGGGGGGGGTATATATCAATGCAGTGTGCGTAAAAACGAACTCAGTGTCGATTCTTTTTCCTTACCCGCTTACACGTTCTGTGAGGGTCAGTGTGCCCTTATTGGCTTTCTGTCTGTCTGTCTGTCTGTCTCCCTGTGTCCCTGTCAATCGGT
Organism: Babylonia areolata; assembly: GCF_041734735.1. NCBI lineage: Eukaryota > Metazoa > Mollusca > Gastropoda > Neogastropoda > Buccinidae > Babylonia > Babylonia areolata. The sequence continues at coordinate 29,643,887 of NC_134899.1, read as the reverse complement.
CTGCCTGTCTGTTCATATTGCTCTGTCTGTCACTGTTTGTCTTCTGTTTGCCTGTTTGTGTGTTGCGAGTTTGTGTGTGTGTGTGTGTGTGCGTGCGTGTGTGCACGCCTTAATACACACCATTTGTAAATAAACTGTAAGTGGGGAGGGGAGGAGGTGGCAGAGACAAAGAGAAAGGAAAGAGAAAGAGAGTGTGTGTGTGTGTGTGTGTGTGTGTGTGTCTGTCTGTCTGTGCGTGGGTGTGTGTGTGTGTGCGCGTGTGTGTGTGTGTTCGTGTGTGTGTGTGTGTGTGTGTGTGTCTGTCTGTCTGTCTGTGTGCGTGCGTGCGTGCGCGTGTGGTTGTGTCTGTGTGTGTGCGTGCGTGCGTGCGTGTGTGTGTGCGTGCGTGTGTCTGTGTGTGTGTGTTTTGTACTCATGCGTGCATTTGAAACTAAAAATGTTGACAGGGAAAGGGAAAAAAAAACAAAAAGAAGAAAGAAAGGCAGACAGCACAGAAGAACATAACACAAGGGCATCGCCAGAATATTGCTACAATGATTTCTAACGAGGCAACTACTAGACAAACGAAAACAACAACAGCAGCGACAAAATCTGTTGATTTGAATGCATCGGAATGAATGGGATTTTTGTTGTTGTTGTTGTTGTTGTTTCTCTGTGTGTGTTTTATTCTGGATTAAACTTCTGCTGGCAATCTCCATCCAGGATGAGAAAGAAATATTGATTTTACTGTAAATTGTTTTGGGTTTGTTTGCGCGTTTTGAGGGTTTTTTTTTGGTTTGTTTGTTTGTTTGTTTGTTTTTTTGTTGTTGTTTTTGTTTGTTTTGTTTTGTTTTGTTTTAATTTTTTGTTTGTTTGCTTTGTTTTTGTTTATTTGTTGGGTTTCTTGGGAGGGTTTGTTTTTGTTTTGTGCGTCGCGCGCGCGCGCACTTGTGTGTGTGTGTGTGTGTGTTTTGGTGTGTGGTTTGGTTTTTTTTTTGGTTTTTTTGTTTCTTTCCATTTTTTGTTACATCCTAAATCCTGAGTCACGGGGTACGTGGAAGCCTGGATTACGGAGCAGGGAGAGCGTTGAACTTTCCTTGGTAAAACCATGTCTGGGTTCTGAACCACGGGTGTTTTTCTCTTTTTTTTTCTTCTTTTTATTTTGTTCCTTTTCTTTCTTTCTTTCTTTCTTTCTTGTTTTTTTCTTTTTATCTATTCTTATAGTTTCTGCAGCAAATAAGGATCACGTGTGCAGGATACCTCTCTTCTTGGGCTAACTGTTCCCAAATCGTGCAACATATCATTTGGAAACAACGTTTGGCGTCAACATTGTGTGATACTCAGTCGTGTCCGCCTATGACCACCATGACCGCAGAGGAGGCATCTGCTGTCCTGACTATCTGAACCAGAATTTGATTATAGCGGAGAGTCACAGTGTCTTGACCAAGTTACACCCCCACTCTCTCGGCCAAGAGGGTTTTAGGACAGTCGACGCTGGGATGACTCCCAAAAGCCATCTAGACCCCAAGGCTGCAGTACAAAGAGCCAGTGCAAACTTTCTTTCTAGTTTGAGAGTCATAGCCCTTCACAAAAGACTAAGCTGTTAATGTCTTCCCGTTGCAATGGAGAAAAACCATTGATTAAACAGCTCTCACTTTGCTGTTGTGACGTCAACATGAGAAAGAAAGAAAGAAGAATATAAAAAGAAACAAAAAGATTTTGTTTTTCAGATATGGAAAGCTCGTCACCAAACAGCAGGGAATCTCCGACTTAACCTGACTTTCCTTTCATAAGTCTCTTTCGTCTTTTTTGTTTTTGTGGCCAGTATGAGAGAGTGTTTTGTTGTGAGTTGTGTCATCGACAGCTTGGACTCATGCACTCACAGAGAAACGAGTGAGTGTGTTGTGGTTGGTGATTTGTGAACGGAGTTGTTAGCAGTTCAGTGTCTCTTTCTGTGTTTGTGTCAGTCTCTCTCTCTCTCTCTCTCTCTCTCTCTCTCTGTCTCTCTGTCTCTCTCTCTCTGTGCCTCTGTATGTCTCTTTCTCCCTCCCTCTCACTATTTATAACTCTCCTCTCTCTCTCTGTCTGTCTGTCTGTCCATCTCTTTCTTTTTTGCATATCTGTCCACCTGCCTGTCTGCATGTGTGTCTCTGTCTCTCTCTGTCTCTGTCCTTCGTCTTTGTGCTTCTGCCTGTCTGTTTGTCTAAGAGGTTCTCTCTCTCTCTCTCTCTCTCTCTCTCTCTCTCTCTCTCTCTCTCTCTCTCTCTCTCTCTTACTTTTCTTGTGAGTGGGATGGTCTCACTGTAAATCATTAAGGCCATAAAGTATGATCACTGTCGGAATGGGACGGGTCCAGATAAATTCAGATACTGCGGGCGCGTTCGGTTAAGTGGTAAGAACCCATGTCATATAAGTTTCTAAACAATGGATCGGTCGAAACATAGCTCCCTGTTTTTTGTGTGTGTTTTTTCTGTATGGCACGCTCTTCTCTGATAACAGTATTTCCCAGAGGGAGAATGAGAGAGAGAGAGACTGACACTGACACTGACACTGATATATTTTATTGTCCATTCAGCCTTATGGTCTTCTAGACATGGGGTGGTGGGTTGGGGTGGGGGTGGGTGACAATTGCCATGCCAATTGTAAACAAATGAAATGCATTTACTTTTAATTCATAGCAACACACACACACACACACACACACACACACACACACACACACACACACACACACACACACACACACACACACACACACACACATCGACACAATCGAAATCGAAACTTTTTTTATTGAGGGAAAAGGAATAGGCACTTATCGGCCTGTTTTCATCCTACCCTCGTAAAGAAAACGTATAAACTAATCTAGGAAATACAAGAAGACTGAAAAAAGGAGGGGGAAAAAACACATTGCATGGCAGCATCAACAACAAGAACAATAAATGGCATAGAAAATACACAATTCCCCACAAAATAGCATAGTATGCTTTTGCGTAAAGGAGAGAAGGAAGAAGAAGGTAAGAGAGGAAGAGATACGAAGAAAAAAACACATTGCATGGCAACAAGGAAAACTGTTGAGAGACAGAGAGAGAGAAAGAAACACACAGAGAGAGAGTGAGAGAGAGAGAGAGAGAGAGAGAGAGAGCAACCATGTACATAAACAAGATCCATATACTGGGTCATCTTGAATTCCAGAGTTCATCAATTTTCTTTCTTTCTTTTTTTCTCTCGAGAGAACTATTTTTCATTCCATATGCCTCCCTAGAAACTAAAAGAACAATGTAAACAGTCTATTTAGGAAAACGAATACATGAACAAGCCATGCATGCAAGTAAGTGAAACTGCTAAAACGTACCGATTTTCAATCATTTTTCCACAGCTGACAGAGGGCATTACTATTTCTACATTATCTATGACATTGTTTCTCTCTTCTCTCATCCCCGTCCCCCCCCACCCCCTGAAAACGGAGTATGGCTGCCTTCATGGAAGGGTAAAAACGGTCATCCACGTAAAAGCCCACTAGTGCACATACGAGTGAACGTGGGAGTTGCAGCCCACGAACGCAAAAGAAAAAGAAGAACATTCATTTATAAACAAAAATAAGCAAACAAAAAGAAAGAAACATTGAATGAAAAAAAAAAAATCAACATTTTTCATGTCTGGAAAACTTCGTCATCAAACAGCAGGGAATCTCTGTCTGAAGCTGACATTCCTTTCATAATTCTCGTTCCTTTCTTGTCAACATGAGAGGGGTTGTTGTGAGCTGGGTAATCGACAGCTGTGCACTCACGTGCTCACAGACAGGTGAGTGAGTGCTTCGTGGTTGGATTTTATTCTCTTTTTTTTTTCTCTTTTTTTTTAATGAATGTGGTTATCAGCAGTTCTACAACTCTTCCTCTGTCTGTCCGTCTGTCTGTCTGTCTCTCTCTCTCTCTTTAGATATATATATATATGGAGTGATGGCCTAGAGGTAACGCGTCCGCTTAGGAAGCGATACATTCTGAGCGCGCTGGTTCGAATCACGGCTCAACCGCCGATATTTTCTCCCCCTCCACTGGACCTTGAGTGGTGGTCTGGACGCTAGTCATTCGGATGAGACGATAAACCGAGGTCCCGTGTGCAGCATGCACTTAGCGCAAGTAAAAGAACCCACGGCAACAAAACGGTTGTTCCTGGCAAAAATTCTGTAGAAAAATCCACTTCGATAGGAAAAACAAATAAAACTGCATGCAGGAAAAAATACCAAAAAAATGGGTGGCGCTGGAGTGTAGCGACTCGCTCTCCACCCACCCTCTCTCTCCGTCTCTCCCTCTGTCTGTCTCTCTCCCTTTCTCTGTCACTCCATCCCTTTTCCTCTCTGTCTGTGTGTATCTGTCCGCCCGTCTGTCTGTCTGCATTTGTGTCTCAGTTTATCTCTGTCTCTGTCTGCCTGTCTGTGTCTCTGGCTTTGTCTTTGCCTGCTTGGTTGTCTCTCTGTCTATCGGTCTCTTTCTCTGTCTCCCTGTCTGTCTGCCTGCCTCTTTCTCCCTCTCTCTCTCTCTCTCTCTCTCTCTCTCTCTCTCTCTTTCTCTGTCGATCTCTGTGTCTCTCTGTCTCAGTCTCTATGTCTGTCTCTCTGTCTCTCTGTCTCTGTCTGTCTCTGTATCTGTCTCTGTGTCTGACTGTCTGTCTGTCTGTCTGTCTGTCTCTCTCTCTCTCTCTCTCTCTCTCTCTGAATCTAGCTTGAAAATACTGTTTTCAGAGAAGGGTGTAGCATACAGAAAAACAAGGAGCAATAATACAACCGATCCAATGTTTCTAAATTTATGTGTGACATGTATCCTACCACTTAGCCAAAAGGCGCCCGCACTATCTGAATGTATCTGATCCGTCCCATTTCCGACAGTGATCATACTTGATGGCCTTAATAAAAAGTGAGACCACCCCACTCGCAAGTCTTGATTAATAATCATCAAAACGCGAGAGACTAAGAGAAATAACGTCAAGTAAGCAACATTTGTAATGTAGATAATGTCTTCTCTCTCATGACGTCATCTTTAATTACTTTGAAAGTTATGAATCAGGAAAATGAATTTTAGAAAGTGTATTAAGAAATCATTAAAAAAAAAAAACCGGAAAGATTAAATGGGGAAAAGACAGGACCATAAATGACAAGGAAATAAATCAGTAGAAACAAACAACTGAAAAAAAAAATAGAAAGTTAACATATGACAATGACGAATGAGAGAAACGCGGAGGAAAGGAAGAAAGAAAAAAAGGATAGAGAAAAATTGAAAATGAAAATAAGAAAGAAAAAAAAACATAAAGAAAGAAAGAAGGATAGAAAGAATACATGAATGAAAGAAGGATGCAAAAAAGAGAAAAGAGAGAAAGAAGAAAGGAAGACAAAAAAAGAAAAAGAAGAAGAAGGAAAGAAAGAAAAAAAGAAATAAAGAAAGACTGAATGAATGAATGAATGAATGAATGAATGATAAAGAAAAGAAAGAGAGAAAGAAATAAAGACAGGCAGAAAGAAAGAAAGAAACAAAGAAAGAAAGAAAGACAGGCAGAAAGAAAGAAGGAAAGACAGAAAGAAAGACAGGCAGAAAGAAAGAAGGAAAGACAGAAAGAAAGACAGGCAGAAAGAAAGAAACAAACAAAGAAAGAAAGACAGGCAGAAAGAAAGAAGGAAAGACAGAAAGCAAGACAGGCAGAAAGAAAGAAAGAAACAAAGAAAGAAAGACAGGCAGGCAGAAAGAAAGAAGGAAAGACAGAAAGAAAGACAGGCAGAAAGACAGGCAGAAAGAAAGAAGGAAAGACAGAAAGAAAGACAGGCAGAAAGACAGGCAGAAAGAAAGAAAGACAGGCAGAAAGAAAGAAGGAAAGACAGAAAGAAAGGCAGGCAGAAAGAAAGAAGGAAAGACAGAAAGAAAGGCAGGCAGAAAGAAAGAAAGACAGGCAGAAAGAAAGAAGGAAAGACAGAAAGAAAGGCAGGCAGAAAGAAAGAAAGGCAGGCAGAAAGAAAGAAGGAAAGACAGAAAGAAAGAAAGGCAGGCAGAAAGAAAGAAAGACAGGCAGAAAGAAAGAAGGAAAGACAGAAAGAAAGACAGGCAGAAAGAAAGAAAGGCAGGCAGAAAGAAAGAAGGAAAGACAGAAAGAAAGGCAGGCAGAAAGAAAGAAAGGCAGGCAGAAAGAAAGAAGGAAAGACAGAAAGAAAGGCAGGCAGAAAGAAAGACAGGCAGAAAGAAGCAAACAAAGACAGAGAGAAAGACAGACAGAAAGAAGCAAACAAAGACAGACAGAAAGACAGGCAGAAAGAAAGAAAGACAGGCAGAAAGAAGCAAACAAAGACAGAGAGAAAGACAGGCAGAAAGAAAGAAAGAAAGACAGAAAGAAATAAAGACAGGCAGAAAGAAAGAAAGAAACAAAGAAAGAAAGAAAGACAGGCAGAAAGAAAGAAGGAAAGACAGAAAGAAAGAAAGAGGCGATAAAAAGGAGGAAATTTACAGGTCTGTGAAGTTCGTCATCAAACAGCATGGAATCTCTAGAGACTGAAGCTGACGTTCCTTTCATAATGTTCACATCTTTTGCAGCATGAAAGGGGTTGCTACGAGCTGTGTAATAGGCAGCTGTGTGCTCTCATGCGTTTACAGACACGTGGGAGAGTGCCTCGTGGTTGGTGATTTAGGAATCTTACTTATTAGCAATTAACAACTCTTTCCATTTAAACTCATCTTCTTGTGTCTGTGTGTCTATCTGCTTGTTTCTCTCTCTCTCTCTCTCTCTCTCTCTCTCTCTCTCTCTCTCTCTCTCTCTCTCTCCACACACACACACACACACACACACACACATATATATATATATATATATATATATATATCAACAACAGTAGGTGCTTCGTGTCTTTAAAACTTGTATTCTTAATTAAAAAGCAGCAAATTGTCGCTGTAAAAACAGCTTCTTCAGGCAAAGTTGTTGATATTTTTTTTACATTTTACCGGTCTTGGTATTTGCCTCAGTACTTTCTGCAAGGAGCAGAGCCCAGGACACGAAGAGAGTGTGAACTGTCTGTATATATACATATGTAATATTAGAGAGAGAGAGAGAGAAAGAGAGAGAGAGAGAGAGAGACAGAGAGAGAAGAAAAGACACAATTCTTTATTTTGAGGATAATATATAAGCACTGGTGTGCTTTTTTACATCCAGTCCCCGCCCTGAAGAGGATGTATACTACACAATACTAAATAAAAAAAATAATAAAGCATGGTGATAGTAGAAATACATAACAGATGGAAAAAAATAAATAATT
>NC_134899.1:29621620-29626620 GCF_041734735.1 Babylonia areolata | reverse complement strand
GAAGAAGCAAAAACATGCATCGTGAGATGTTGTTGTTGGTGGTGTCACGCTCTGTAAGAGAGCGGACTAGAAACCCCCACCCAGCCCAGCACTAACACCCAGACAACACAAACACAGACTACAACAATCCGGGGTTCACATACATTTGTTTAATCACACACCTAGCTTGCCCACAAACAATAACCACAACCCCAGCTGCAACAACACTTAAATAACAATGGATAAATATAACACACACACACAAAAACAAACCCACACACACAAAAAAAACCCAGAGCTTTAAGATAAGGAAACAAGCACAACGTTAATGCTGTCGTGACGACGACGACGAACAGTAAGTGACGACGACGAAGAACAGCGACGACGAACACGAAGAACGGCGACGACGAACACGAAGAACAGTGACGACGAACACGAAGAACAGTGACGACGAACACGAAGAACAGCGACGACGAACACGAAGAACAGTGACGACGAACACGAAGAACAGTGACGACGAAGACGAAGAGCAGTGACGACGAACACGAAGAACAGTGACGACGAACACGAAGAACAGCGACGACGAACACGAAGAACGGCGACGACGAAGACGAAGAGCAGTGACGACGAACACGAAGAGCAGAACACCCAGACAGCTGAGCGCCAGGCCAGAGAACGCTGGCGACGGAAGCCAGCGGCAGGCGGCAGCAGCCAACGGAGGCCTGGACCAAGGAAGTCAAAGGCAGGCAGAGGGGTTCCCGGGGAGACAGTGGAGGGTCAGTGGAAGAGTAGGGAAGTCCGTGGATAAACACGAAAGTGGGAATGCTGAAACCACTGTATATAGCCTATTATCCACTGGTAGGATTCACTTTTGGACAACCCCAATTAAACAGCTTAAATGTACCCAGCCCAGAATTCGTAAAGAAAACAAATCTTACAAAATTTCAGTTTAACCCCTCCCTGATCAACACATGGGCTACAGAATAGATCAATTTTACTCAGCTGCGCTATTTCGGAAGTTTAAAAGGCTGACAACAACCACACCCAAGAGCAAGGATAACGGAAAAGGATAAGGGGGTAGTTTGGAATATTCTAGCTTATGTATCATATATAATACAGTGACACACATACGCACACATTAATAGAACGAATAACTGAAGGGGTTCACAAGGAAGACTTAAATCTAGATTTTACGGTTGAACCCTTTAATACACGTAACAAATATTTTATCACATTCTTATAAAATTTATGTCTAAAAATGCATACGCATCCTACAAATGCACATAAAAGAGCAAAGTATTATATTTACTCAAATATTCGCTCCCTCCTATCTCTCTCTCTCTCTCTCTCTCTCTCTCTCTCTCTCTCTCTCTCATTCACGGACATGAACACAAGACAGACAGACAGAACACAGGTTAGGACTGTCTTTACAGTCTCCTCTTACCTTCCAGAAGAGGTACCACTACCCCAAAGCTGGAAGTTCACACAGAGCACACAGAGACCACGACCACTCGGAGGAAACTGATCCCCACTACAAGCGTCGAAATGGGCAAACAGCCCTGAAGAGAGCCAAAGACTGGCACGGCTGCCTCCTCTGACAGTCGCGGGCGAAAAGCCCAGAATCTTGTCATTTGTTGACAAGGAAGAGGCTGATCTCAGTTCAGTGACAGCCTGAACTGAGACAGCGACAGACTGAAAATCTCGTGCAAGCAGCCCAACCCACACTGCTCTCTAGCTAGAATGGGGTGGGTGAACGAGGGGGTTTAGTACTCATATCTGATTTTGTCATGAGATGTGACAGGTGGTGGTGGTGTTGTGTAGTAGTAGTAGTAGTAGTAGTAGTAGTTATTTTTGTGTTGTTGTTTTTTGAGTAAACGCCTAGGGCTTATTTTTTTCAAGATTAGGCATAAAAGCTCATATTAATAGCATTAGCAGTAGTGGTGGTGGTGGTGGTTGTAGCAGCAGCAACAGCAGCGGTAGTACTAGAAGTAGTAGTAGTTGTTGTTGTTGTTGTTGTAGAATCGCCGTTCAACATCAATGAACGTGTTGGTCATTTGACTAGCTGCTGCTGTTAGGCGACTTCATCATCATCATAATCATTTACCCCCGAAAACGGAGTATGGCTGCCTACATGGCGGGTTAGAAACAGCCATACACAAGAAGACGAAGAAGAAGAAAAATCATCATCACCATCATCATCATCACCATCATCATCATCACCACCACCACCACCACCACCACCACCATCATCATCATCATCATCATCATCATCATCATCATCATCATCACCATGAAAATATAATCATCGTAATTGTCATCACCATCATCATCAGCCTCATCATCATCATCATCATCATCATCATCATCATCATTGTCATCACCACCATCATCATCATCATGAAAATATAATCATCATAATTGTCATTACCATCATCATGACGATCAACATCATCATCATCATCCTCATCGCCATCATCATCACCATCATCATCATCACCATCATTACCACCATCATCATCATCATGAAAATATAATCATCATAATTGTCATCATCATCATCATCATCATTATCATCATTATCAAGCTGCCGATGAAGTTTCAAAAACATTTCTGGCAAAATGGACTCAAAGCACTGAGGGCACGTACCATTCACACGCATGTACATACCTCATGATTTCAAGAAGGATGTGATGTTATCATGACAATCAACATGAAGACAGAAGAACGTTTTCACAAACGTCCCATGCAACAAACAAGAAAAGTTCTTGGTTACCAAAGGCTAAATGTCCCGCAGCTTTTTGCGACCTTCGGGGGGACTTGAATCAGTATAAAATCATCATCTTTGATGAACAAATTATTAACAAATAAACGAGAAAACGGGGCAGTGAAGTCATATCTATTCTGTCTGGGGCTGGACATAGAAAGGTGTGCCCAGTCCATTCCTTAAACCTTTTATTTATTTTTTGTTTGTTTGTTTGTTTGTTTCACATTCCCCAACCGAAGTCAGGCAGGTACACATTCGCACCTGGCTAAAGCGAGGAAATTCGGACTAAAGTGCCTTCTTAAGGACACAAACACCATGCCGAAACTGGGGCCTCGAATACCCTTCTAACAGCCATGATTCCGACGTGATTCGAACACGCATCCTTCTGGGCAAATATTGAAGAAAGAAAAAAAGAAAAGAAGAGGAACAAATATAGAACTGTTGCTCAAAATGTAGGTTTAGAAGGGTGAAGGTACATTCACGACGATGATCAACAAAAATTAATATCAATAATTATATAAACTGTTGTTGTCATTTTGCTGCCAGCGTTGCACCGTACTTTGAAAGCTTTATTGATAAATGCTGCAGGTTTGGGGGCACGAACAGCTCAGTTGGAGGGTATTTGAATCAACAATCTCGATAACAACAACAGGAGCAACAACAGGGCAAGGCAAAGCAAGGCAAGGCAAGGCAAAGCAAGGCAAGTCAAGGGAAAGCAAGGCAAGGTAAGGCAAGGCAAGTCAAGGCAAGTCAAGGCAAAGCAAGGCAAGGCAAGGCAAGGGTAGGCATGGCAAGGCAAGGCAAGGCAAAGCAAGAGGTCTATTTCATGTACCCACCTAGTGGTCAGGTCATCTTGTACTAATCTTTCCCTTTTGTGTGTGTGTGTGTTGAATTTCCACAATTTCAAATCACACTCTCCTGCCTGCTTTCAACAGATTGTAAAGCATTAAAAACGGATTTTGGATTCAATTTTTTTTTTTTTTTTTTTGGATGAACTCATCACAAAGATCTTTAATTAGAATTCGGGCATTCCATAATGAATTGAGATTCGTCCCCAATCGCACCCAAATTGCAGTTACTGCGACACGTACGCAATTCACGCGGAATATTGTGACGTCAACCACTCAAGGCAAGGCAGAAAAAGAACAAACAGAAGTAAGAATAACGTAGAAAAACAAAACGAAAAAGTCCAAAGGTTCCAGAACTCAAAAAGGAACACGAACGTAATCTGGATAAAGAGACAGAGATCAGCAGATGGAAAAAAAAAGGGTCTAAAACGAAAGAGAAAGATTTGCAAGGCCTTCAAGACTCACTTGTGATACCCTTTAAAAAAAATCTAATCGTTAAAATGTGTCCTGTATTTGTTAGTATAAAGCTTCCAGTTAAAAAAAAAAAGAAAAGAAAGAAAGAAAAAAGAAAAAAAAAAGTCCTGACGGCAGATTCGAACCCCGCGTGTTCGGGTGAGAAGAAACTGTCTTACCCAATACACAGTCGTGGCTCCTTAACTGTCGTTCAAAAATTTAATATTTAAACATGCTTTTTTAAAGGGCGATAAGTCGATTGCGGTATTCGCAGTGGGAAATGCTGTTTAAATCATATTCTGGTGTAAATTGGGCAATCAAAAATTCTTTAAGGGCTATTAAAAGTTCTTTTTAAGTCTGCGGTAAAGGAGACGTGGCTATCGCAGCAATCACACTGCAATATTTTGCCCTTTTCTCTGGATCTAGATAGATGTACAAGTTTAGTTACACCCACCGGGAATGTACGACACAGTCGATTCAATTTCTCACTTATGTTCATTCTAGTTTTATAGTTTTAAAGTTTATATGAAAATTGAGTATTTTGTTAAACTAATAACATGTAGAGCCAAGTACTTCTAAACGTCGTATGAAGTGAAAAGGACTTCATTTTGAGAAAAGTCAAGACTGGAATTTTTTACGTTTCATCAAGGGTATTAACTCTCATGGTTTATTATGTTCAACTGTGAATTCCAACTGATTTTGTTGATATTTTTATGGCAGTTTGGGGCATAATCCAGTAAGTGATGAGGCATTCACAAATCTTTCTCTGAATAAATATTTAACGGTCTCCTCCAACTTTCCATCACATGTTATCGTGTATTGTCAATTGAATATAGAATTGAACGGACAGGTCAACAACTTGAAACAAAATGGCGATCTTCGCGTTCGCAAGGAATATGAGCACGCGCTTTGAATATGTATAAATATGTGTACGCAATTGATTTTCGCCCATGACC
>NC_134899.1:29611620-29614120 GCF_041734735.1 Babylonia areolata | reverse complement strand
TGTCTGTAAGAGAAAGATGGACCTATAACGGAACTATAATGCCCATTGTTAATGAATACAAATATCTAGGTATTTATTTTTCTACACATTTGAGTTTTACATTTGCATGTAAAAACCTTGCAAGTAGAGCAAAAAATGCATTGGTATATGTCGTGAAAAATTGTCATTAGTACAAAATGAATCTCTGAAATTATACCTAAAAATATTTGATTCTCAGATCCAGCCTATGATACAGTACGGGGCAGCATTATGGGGTCTTGACTCTGCTGCTATACACTGTGAAAAAATTCATCTGTGTGCTTTGAAAAAAATTTTAGGGGTCTCCCTTCAGACACCAAATAATCTCGTCTATGGTGAGACTGACAGATACCCAATATCGTTGCTCTCTACTGTTAAATGTATTAAGTACTGGCTCAAGTTAACACAAATGGATGAACACAGATTGCCATATAAAGCATACAAAATGTTGTTAGACTTAGATAATAAGGGTTGAAGAAATTGGGTTTCAAATGTTAGAAAGAAATTATATGAGTACGGTTTTGGTTTTGTATGGCTAAATCAAGGTGTTGAAGATATAAATGTTTTTATTCCTGTGTTCCGCGAAAGATTGGTTGATTGTAGATGGCAAAGTTGGAATTCTCATATACAGTACAGTGACAGATTTAATGTATACATAATGATCAATATTTTGCATAGTGTTCCAATTTATATGCGTATGCATATTGCTAGAGGTTTGAAGTATTTAATGACGAAACTTAGGTTCGGTGTCTCTGATATTTTTACTCATCAGTATCGTTATAGGCAGTCAAACATGTGTAATTTGTTATGCCCATTATGCAAAGAATCAACTGAAGATGAGGTCCATTTTGTGCTTAGTTGTCCAGCATTGAGAAATGTTAGAGAACGATTAATTCCACTCAAATTTTATAGACAGCCTTGTTAATTTAAACGCATTTTGTTATTGTCGTCTACGAACGAAATTATTGTGACACATTTTGCTTTATATTTACATAGAGCATTTAAACAACGTAGTGCTTATGTAACGTAATTTTTCTTTGTAGTAATATGCAACTTAATGTCAATTCTTTGTGTACGCCCTTCTAAGGGGCTATGGCATATATGAATAAAACATCATCATCATCATCATCATCCTCTCTCTCTCTCTCTCTCTCTCTCTCTCTCTCTGTGTCTCTCTCTCTCTCTCTCTCTCTCTCTCTCTCTCTCTCTCTCTCTCTCTCTCGTGTATCTGATTTAACTGTACATCATTATAGACACAGAGAATGCAATGAAAGTAATTTGATTTGTCCATCATGTAAAGAATCCAAGGAAGATGAATTGCATTTTGTCTTGTGTTGTTCAGCTCTTCGTGATATCAGACAGAAAGTCCATTCCTTCAAAGTATTACCAAAATCCATGTGTCTTTATATCTAGTTTGCTGGTATTGTCCATGAGAGTGATGTTCGGAATTTGTTAATTTTCTCGCACAATGCATTTAAATTTAGAGATATTGTATTGTCTTGATATGATTTGAACATCAATTTCGTTTGACGTGACCGTTGATATGTATGTATAACACACACACACACACACACACACACACACACACACACACACACACACACACACACACAGAGAGAGAGAGAGAGAGAGAGAGAGAGAGAGAACACCGGCGAAATAGTTGGTAAAAATCGGAACAAAAAGGGTGCAAAACAGATAAAATGGAACAGAAAGGGAAAACATAATAACAAACATAAAATAAACAACTAAGGGATAAGTGGCACTTTGTTACTTTGTCATTAGCTGAAAAAGTCCATGTGGCATTGGGATACTGTGCCTTTTTTCCCTGTAGTTCATCACCAAGGTTTGGACAGTATACAGGAAACAAAGTGCATATAATCCCTATAATGATTATCTAAGCATGTGACATCGACACACATATAAATACGAACACATAACAAAGTACACATAAAACATATCATAATTATTTAAGCCTGTAACATCGAAACATATGTCAATACGAACACATCATAAAAATGCATTGTCGAAATGTAATCCTTCCTTTTTGTCTATGACTTTTTTTTCCCCTCATAGAACCCACACTAAGCTGGGTTTTGGGGGTTTTTTTTTATTGATTAATGAGTATTTGGACTGATATTAAACGTTTTACGTATATTTACTGCCTCGGAAGATGAACTGCATTGCTAGTGAGAGTATCATATCTTCATTTTCCATCATCTACTCTTTTCTCTGCGCTGGAGCTGTATTGAAAAGCGTACAGTTTTTGTTGTTGTTTTTTTCGCAGTTCTTCGTATCTTTTGCAGTTAAATATGAAATTGATTTTCGTCTTCTGGGCTTTTGCCACACATTGGGCAAGGGGATGTTGCTACGTCTGACTCGAACCATCTTCTGTACGATACAAAGCCGCTCTCGTGCCCTACTCCTTGGCACATCCAAACAAGACCGAATCTTGATGTGAATACCCAGTTCTGTTCGCCCTTCT
>NC_134899.1:29596620-29609120 GCF_041734735.1 Babylonia areolata | reverse complement strand
TCTGTCAACCATACACATTTGACAAACAGAGAAAGAAAGGGAGAGGGGGGGGGGGAGAGGAGGGGGGCGGGCAGGGGAGGGGGGTCATGGGGTGGGGGGGGGGTGATGAAAGATGAAGCGTTTGTGATGGCAATGCTGCTGGTGTTGATTGTGAGGAATGATGATGATGATGACGGTGATGATGATTGTGAGGAGTGAGAAGTGGATGATGATGATGATGATGATGATGGTCATGAGGACGACAACGACGATGATGATAATGATGATGACGACGACAACAATGATAATGTATAAGATAATCATATCGACGACGACGACGACAACGAGGACTAGTATGATTATGACGGTGATGACGACGATGACGACAGCTGAGACGATAATAGCTGAAGCAATGTCGATGATGGCAACGACAACAGCGATGACAACAACGAAGATGATGATGATCATTGAGATGATGATGATGATGGTGGTGTGATGATGATGATGATGATGATGATGATGATGATGATGATGATATTCTTGTTCTTGTTTTTCTCCTTTTTCTGTATTCGTTGGCGACCGTACTGCAGGTCTCACTTTTAATTATTTCCATTAGAGTTTTCATGTGTACGGTGGCTTATTTTGTTGTTATTGTCTGTCTGTTCATTTCTTTGTTATTGATTTCACCCCCGCCATAAGCTAACTATTGTCAGTTAGGGCGGGGATGGGATTTCCCAACCTCCCAGGTCAACATGTGCAGACCTGCTGGTGCCTTGATCCTTTCAAAACCCCTCGTAGTGCTTGTCAGCGTTTCATCGGACACTGAGCCTTGCACACGATGATGATGAGGAGGAGGAGGAGCAGGAGGAGGAAGTGGAGGAAAAGGAGGAGGAGAAGGAGGAGCAGGAGGTGGAAGTGGAGGAAAAGGAGGAGGAGGAGGAAAAGGAGGAGGAAGTGGAGGAAAAGGAGGAGGAGGAGGAAGTGGAGGAAAAGGAGGAGGAGGAGAAGGAGAAGCAGGAGGAGGAAGTGGAGGAGGAGGAGGTGGAGGAAAAGGAGGAGTAAAAGGAGAAGGAGGAGGAAGTGGAGGAAAAGGAGAAGGATGAGCAGGAGGAGGAAGTGGAGGAAAAGGAGGAGGAGGAAGTGGAGGAAAAGGAGGAGAAAAAGGAGGAGGAGGAAGTGGAGGAAAAGGAGAAGGATGAGCAGGAGGAGGAAGTGGAGGAAAAGGAGGAGGAGAAAAAGGAGAAGGAGGAGCAGGAGGAGGAAGTGGGGGAAAAGGAGAAGGAGGAGAAGGATGAGCAGGAGGAGGAAGTGGAGGAAAAGGAGGAGGAGGAGGAAGTGGGGGAAAAGGAGAAGGAGGAGCAGGAGGAGGAAGTGGAGGAAAAGGAGGAGAAGGATGAACAGGAGGTGGAAGTGAAGGAGGAGGAGAAGGAGGAGGAAGTGGAGGAAAAGGAGGAGGAGGAGAAGGAGGAGCAGGAGGAGGAAGTGAAGGAGGAGGAGAAGGAGGAGCAGGAGGAGGAAGTGAAGGAGAAGGAGGAGCAGGAGGAGGAAGTGGGGGAAAAGGAGAAGGAGGAGCAGGAGGAGGAAGTGGAGGAAAAGGAGGAGGAGGAGAAGGAGGAGAAGTGGGGAAAGGAGAAGGAGAGCAGGGGGAGGAAGTGAGGAAAGGAGGAGAAGGATGAACAGGAGGTGAAGGAAGGGGAGGAGAAGGAGGAGCAGGAGAGGAAGTGGGGAAATGAGAGGGGGAAAGGAGGAGCAGGAGGGGGAAAGTGAAGGAGAAGGAGCAGAGGAGGAAGTGAGGAAAGAGAAGGAGGAGCAGAGGAGGAAGTGGAGAAAGGAGAAGGAGGAGCAGGAGAGGAAGTGGAGGAAAAGGAGAAGGAGAGCAGTGAGGAGAGTGGAGGAGAAGGAAGACAGGAGGAGGAAGTGGAGGAAAAGGAAGGAGGAGCAGGAGGAGGAAGTGGAGGAGAAAGGAAGAGCAGGAGGAGAAGGGAGGAAAGAGAAGAGGCAGGAGGAGAAGTGGAGAGAAGGAAGAGCAGAGGAGGAAGTGGGGAAAAGGAGAAGGAGGACAGAGAAGGAGGAGCAGGAGGAGGAAAAGGAGAAGGAGGAGGAAGTGGAGGAGAAGGAAGAGCAGGAGGAGGAAGTGGGGGGAAAAGGAGGACTGCTGCTGTGTCGGCTTCATCATCTTCTTTGATGTTGTCTCTTTTCTGTTTCGTTTCTTTCTCTTTTTTTATTCTTCTTTTCTTTCTGTTTCCCCCATCTTCATCCTTTATCCTTTCTGTTTCCGGCCACGTAGTTCAGCATCATTTTTTTTTTCGGGGGGGTGGGGGGGTGGGGGGGGATGTTGGGGGGGGGGAGGCGGGCTGGAGGGATGGGGGGGGGGTGATTTTTCTGCCTCTTTTCCGTGTCCGCCTTCTGACTGTCACAATATTACCCCAAACCTCCCTCCCTCGCCCCTTCCCTCCCTCCCTCTCTCTCTCTCTCTCTCTCTCTCTCTCTCTCTCTGTCTGTCTGTCTGACTGACTGACGATCTCTCTCTCTCTCTCTCTCTCTCTCTCTCTCTCTCTCTCTCTCTCTCTCTCTCTCTCTCTCTCTCTCTCTCTCTCTCTCTCTCCCTCTCTCTCTCTCTCTCTCTCTCTCCAATTCATTTTCGATTGAGTTTACGTCTAGCATCAAAGCAACACCAACGCACGGCTAGAACTTTATGGATTCATTTCTACATAGCATTCAAGTTTCGATCTATTGCTCTTTCCTGAAGGACTGATGGTAGACAGTCCACTGATGTTGAATTGACGATACTTTTAATGATCGTTCGGCGGTTACACCCCACCATGAGGGGAAATGGCCGATACATGATTAAAGTATCATTATCCGTATCTTGGGTTACGCTGCTGGTCAGGCATCTGCTTGGCAGATGTGGCGTAGCGTATATGGATTTGTCCGAACGCAGTGACGCCTCCTTGAGCTACTGAAACTGAAACTGAAACTATCCGTATCTTTGTCTGTCTGTCTGGCTTCCTATCTGTCTGTGTGCGTGTCTGTCTCTCTCTCTCTTTGTATATATATATATATATATATATATATATATATATATATATATATATATATATCATATCATATATCACCAATACCAGACACGATCACAGCCTCACTCCAGACGAGACAGTCATTTTCCATTTCTGTGTCTGTCTATAAATTCTTTTTTAAGATATATATATATATATATATATATATATATATATATATATAAACATGCATACATACATTCACACACACATGTATATGATATGATATGATTTATATATATATATATATATATATATATATATATATATATATATATATATATATCTGCCCAATGCCACACACAAGGGCACTGTTGTTGAGAAAGGAAGAAAAGAGAAACCAGACAGAGTTATTTTCCCTTTTCCCTTTCTCCACAACATTCAGACAACTTCCGAGGACTGTCCATTGTTGCAGAAGGATCGAACCTCCACCGCCCCCGCCCCCAACCTCCGGCCCCCCGCTAGACTCCGAAGTGCCTGCGCCATTCAACAGATTTCTTTCACTCACATCACGGGGATTCAGACTGAAAATGATGGTGGTCGGTAGTTGCCGGGAAAGGGCGGAATATCAGAGGGGAAGCTGGTTGTGTGCGTGCGTGTGTGTGTGTGTGCGTGTGCGTGTGTGTGTGTGTGCACGCGCACGCGTGTGTGTGTGCGTGGTTGGGGGTGGGGATGGGGGGGGGTGTTGCAGTCGGATTCAATACCAGTACCAGCAGTAAGAGAAGCGACTGAAAGGAAATGCTTGTAATCAATGTGAGACTGAATAAAGAACCAGAAAAAAAAACCTTTCCAGAGAGAAGAAGGTGAGGCGGGAGGGGGGTTGAAATGTGCTGTTGACCGGCCCGCCTTACAGAACTTGTTGCTACTACTGCTGCTGCTGCTGCTACTACTACTACAACTACTGTTACTGTTGCTTCTGCTGCTACTACTACAGCTACTGTTACTGCTACTGCTGCTGCTACTACTACTACTACTACTACTGATGCTGCTACTACTACAACTACTACTGCTGCTACTGCTACTACTACTACTACTGTTGTTGTTGCTGCTGCTGCTACTGTTGTTGCTGATGATGATGATAATGATGATGATGATGACGAGGTAGCTGCTGCTACTACTACTACTACTACTACTACTACTACTTATAACAATAATCATCATCACCAACATTCACTATCACCATCACCACGATGTCTAATCATCCTCCATCTTCTTTTTCATCGTCATCGTCGTTTTCCTTAATGTTTAATGATCCTCTTTTCTTCTTCTTCTTTCATCCTTTCATTCTTGCTTTCTTTGCTTCGCCGTTCTTTTCTTCCTGTCTTCGTTCACGTCATTCGTCACTACCGCTAACATTCTATTGGTTCCTTGTCTTTCTCTCCGTGGCAGAATCGGTTAGACCGGTTGGATTCTTGACCCAGTGTTCACCAGTGATCAGGGTTCGATTCCGCATTTCGGCATAGTGTTGTGTCCTATGGAAAGGCACTTTATTCCGATTTTCCTTATTTGACCCAGGTGTGAATAGGTACCTGACTTCGGTTAGGAAACAATCTCGAACAGTCACGATAGCCGAATGGTTAAAGCGTTGTACTTTCAATCTGAGGGTCCCCGGGTTCGAATCTCTCTAACGGCGCCTGGTGGGTAAAGGGTGGAGCTTTTTCCGATCTCCCAGCTCAACATAATAATGTGCAGACCTGCTTAGTGCCTGAACCCCCTTCGTGTGTATACGCAAGCAGAAGATCAGATACGCACGTTTAAGATCCTGTAATCCATGTCAGCGTTCGGTAGGTTATGGAAACAAGAACATAACCCAGCATGCACACCCCCGAAAACGGAGTATGGCTGCCTACATGGCGGGGTAAAAACGGTCATACACGTAAAAGCACACCCGTGTACATACGTGTGGACGTGGGAGTTGCAGCCCACGAACGAAGAAGAAGAAAAAGAAGGAGGAGGAGGAGGATTCTTGATCCAGTGTTCTTCAGTGACCACTGAGGATTCGAAGCCTCATTTCGGCATGATGTTATGTTCTTTGGATAGGAACTTTATTCCGATTTTCCTCATTTCAGCCAGGTGTAAATGGGTACCTGACTTTGGTTAGGCAACGTGCAAATGGCGGAAAGAGGATTGGGCCCTGCCTTCATACACATGTGAATGGATATGAATGATAATGATACTCTACGACTTCACTGCGCCTGTGGTCCTAAAAGGCTGTCGGACTTTTTTTTTATAACTTTTTACCCTTCTTTCTTTGCCGTGTTACAGTTACAGTCACAATCCTACATTACCGCCACCCCCCACCCCCCCTCCTCCCCCGCCTCTTCTTCCTGGATATTTCTCACAGTCTGTCTGTCTGTATCTCTCTCTCTCTATGTATCTATCTGTCTGTTTATCTGTCTGTCTATCTATCTCGCGAGCCAGCTCTAGCTCTCTCTCTCTCTCTCTCTCTCTCTCTCTCTCGTACGTTTTGAACAATTGTTGGCGGAAAGAAGCGATTTTTTTTTTTTTTTTATTGGTATACCACAACCAGGTGTTGTTTAGTCAGAAGTCATTTTTTCTTCTTCTTTTTAATTTCAGTGTGTAGCCAGATCCACGGCGTGGCTCCCCGATCCCTGACACAGCGAAGGGCCGGCAGTTCCCTCTCCCAGTCCTAACAGAAACACCCCAAGGGAACTTCTGAATCATGTTTGAAGGGAAGCAACTCCGAACTGAACGCTCAAGGGAAGCAACTCCGAACTGAACTCGCGCGCACACACACACACACACACACACACACACACACACACACACACATATATATATATATATATATATATATATATATATATATACATGCATACACCACCACCACCACCACCATCATCACCAACACCGCAACCTCGCGTTAAAGACGTTAAATTAAAGAAAGATACACACACACACACACACACACACACACACACACACACACACACACACACACACACACACAACACAACA
The DNA here is from genome assembly GCF_041734735.1 of Babylonia areolata. NCBI lineage: Eukaryota > Metazoa > Mollusca > Gastropoda > Neogastropoda > Buccinidae > Babylonia > Babylonia areolata. The sequence goes on along the minus strand of NC_134899.1, from coordinate 29,603,106 downwards.
CAAAACACAAAAAACAAACCAAACCAAACTAAACCAAACAAAATAAAACAACAACAAAAACAACCACAACAAAACATATAAAACAAGGCTTTATTTATTGTGTTGCAGAAGACAGCTCATGGGATGTAGAAAACATCACAGCTTTACGTCGAAGTAAACTGGGATCGTTTTAACTGCGAAAGAATGATTCTTTTAAAAAAATAATAATAATAAAAATAAAAAAAATGCAACGTGCTCTTGATGAGTCTCAAACTGTGTGTGCATCGAAGAAAACCGACTCTCTCCATAAAACTGTATGAACGGTAGTGGGAAATGTGCCCCCAAGTGTTTCACGCGCAAACAGCCGTGAAGAGACTCGATAAGAAAATTCATGACACACTTTATGAAAATTATTGCCCGGACAGGCATACACGCGAGGTGGTGGTGGTTGTGTGTGTGTGTGTGTGTGTGTGTGTGTGTGTGTGTGTGTGTGTGTGTGTGTGTGTGTGTGTGTGTGTGTGTGTCCCAACACCTCACATAGTGACAATAGTGTACCCTGTCCTGTAAAACGTTTCACCTTTTCTTGGGTGTGAACCTTCATTGTACAGCCAGCCACCTGCTTTGGGGACGCTGGATATTATACGGAACTTCTGACCTTTCGACACTTTCAGTTTGAAGGACTGAGGCGTCAAAGCTTCCGGACGGATGGTCCTTCCATTACATCCTTCCACGCGCGCACCACACATACGCACGCACACACACACACACACACACACACACACACACACACACACACACACACACAATGAATGAATGAATATTATTACTGCATTCAGGCCATAGGCATCATTGCATTGTTATGCTGGGAAGGGGGACGTGCTGACAATACCATTCCACTGGCATTCCTGTGAATATTATTAAAAATCATCCAATTCTCTGACATTGCATGTATAAACAGCAACGATTTTGAACAGGAGAAAGAGAGGGGGGAAGAGAGAGACAGACAGACAGACAGAGAGTGACACGGACACGGCCACGTACACAGACATTGTTTTATTGTCGATGAAAATACTATCCTTTGGCAAGGCGGTGAGAGAGACAGAGATCGAGGACGAAACGAAACGAACCGAAAATAAATTTGTCTGTTTTACCGGGGTAACGAAATATAACGGGGTATAAAACGAAACAAATAATTTATTTTAAAAGGAAGTAGATGACACATGGAAATGAACCAATAGAGAGAAAAGTGAGAGAGGGGGTGGGAGGGAGGGAGGGAGGGGTCAGTGCTGATGCCTGAACTTCACGTGAACCCAGACCCAACATGCTAGTGAGGCTCTCTTGAAAGCCTGCCAAAATAATGAATGTGATGGGGGTGGGGGGCGGGGGTCGGGGGGGGGGGCGAGAGAGAGAATGGGGGACTCGGGGAGGGGTGGTGGTGGGGGCGGGGGTGGTGGCTAGGAGGGAACAATAATTTACATCGCGATAGCTAGGAATGTAAACAGGCAAGGCAATGATTATGCCTGTGTGTGAATACACACATGATATACCTCACTTGTCATGGGGTAGGAGGAGGGATGTTGCGATGGAGAAGGCTTTTGATGGGGAAGTAGCACTTTTTTTTCTTTTTCTTTTTGGCTTTGTGTGTGTGTGTGTGTGTGTGTGTGTGTGTGTGTGTGTGTGTGTGTGTGTGTGTGTGTGTGTGTGTGTGTGTGTGTGTGTGTGTGTGCCGGGTGCAGAGGGTGTGGGAGAGGTTTTTTTGTTTATTTCCGTTAGTTTTGATACTCTGTTCATGGTGCAGAGCAGTGCAGAGGGTGTGGGAGAGGTTTTTTTGTTTATTTCCGTTAGTTTTGATACTCTGTTCATGGTGCAGAGCAGTGCAGTGCAGTGTAGTTAGTGTAGTGTAGTGCAGTGCAGTGCAGTGTAGTGCAGTGCAGTGCAGTGCAGTGTAGTGTAGTGGAGTGGAGTGGAGTGGAGTGCAGTGGAGTGTAGTGCAGTGCAGTGTAGTGCAGTGCAGTGTAGTGTAGTGGAGTGCAGTGTAGTGGAGTGGAGTGCAGTGGAGTGCAGTGCAGTGTAGTGCAGTGTAGTGTAGTGCAGTGCAGTGTAGTGTAGTGTATGTAGTGTAGAGCGGTGTAGTGTACCAGAAGTGTAGTGCAGTGCAGTGTAGTGTAGTGTAGTGTAGTGCAGTGTAGTGTAGTGCAGTGCAGTGTAGTGTAGTGTAGTGCAGTGCAGTGTAGTTAGTGTAGTGCAGTGCAGTGTAGTGTAGTGCAGTGCAGTGTAGTGCAGTGTAGTGTAGTGTAGTGTAGTGTAGTGTAGTGTAGTGTAGTGTAGTGTAGTGCAGTGCAGTGTAGTGCAGTGTAGTGTTGTGCAGTGCAGTGCAGTGCAGTGTAGTGTAGTGTAGTGTTATGCAGTGCAGTGCAGTGTGGTGCAGTGTAGTGTAGTGTAGTGCAGTGCAGTGTAGTGTAGTGCAGTGCAGTGTAGTGCAGTGTAGTGTAGTGTAGTGCAGTGTAGTGTAGTGCAGTGTAGTGTAGTGCAGTGCAGTGTAGTGTAGTGCAGTGCAGTGTAGTGCAGTGTAGTGTAGTGTAGTGCAGTGTAGTGTAGTGCAGTGTAGTGTAGTGCAGTGCAGTGTAGTGTAGTGCAGTGCAGTGTAGTGCAGTGTAGTGTAGTGTAGTGTAGTGTAGTGCAGTGCAGTGCAGTGTAGTGTAGTGTAGTGTAGTGTAGTGCAGTGCAGTGTAGTGTAGTGTAGTGTGGTGCAGTGTAGTGTGGTGCAGTGCAGTGCAGTGCAGTGCAGTGTGGTGCAGTGTAGTGTGGTGCAGTGCAGTGCAGTGCAGTGCAGTGTGGTGCAGTGTAGTGCAGTGCAGTGTGGTGCAGTGTAGTGTGGTGCAGTGCAGTGCAGTGCAGTGTGGTGCAGTGTAGTGTGGTGCAGTGCAGTGCAGTGCAGTGCAGTGTGGTGCAGTGCAGTGCAGTGCAGTGTGGTGCAGTGTAGTGTAGTGTAGTGCAGTGCAGTGTAGTGCAGTGTAGTGCAGTGTAGTGCAGTGCAGTGAAGTGTGGTGCAGTGTAGTGTAGTGTAGTGCAGTGCAGTGTAGTGCAGTGCAGTGAAGTGTAGTGCAGTGCAGTGCAGTGCAGTGTGGTGCAGTGTAGTGTGGCGTAGTGTAGTGTAGTGTAGTGCAGTGCAGTGTGGTGCAGTGTAGTGTAGTGCAGTGTAGTGTGCTGTAGTGTAGTGTAGTGCAGTGCAGTGTGGTGCAGTGTAGTGCAGTGCAGTGTGGTGCAGTGTAGTGCAGTGCAGTGTGGTGTAGTGTAGTGTAGTGTAGTGTAGTGCGGTGCAGTCCGATGTGGAGCAGTCAGTGTAGCGCACTGTAGTGTAGTGTAGTACAGTGTAGCGTAGCGTAGTGTAGTGCAGTGCAGTGCCGTGTGATGTGCTGCAGTCTTTTTTTGTCTTTTTTTTTAAATACACCAGATGGCAATATAACGATATGCAATAAAGTACCGTGCACAGATCAAGACAGACAGACAGACAGACAGACGAACCGCGAACACTGACTGAGACAGGCAGATAAACAGGCTGGAAGGAATGAGAGAGAATCAGATAGATGGGGAGCGAGGGAGAGTTGAGGAGAGAGAAAGAGAGACAGACAGAGAGAGAGGGGGGGGGGGAGATAGAAACGGAATAGATGATAGCGACAGTGAGACGGGGAGAAAGTAGAGGAGAGAGACAGAGTGAGACTGAGAGAGATGGAAACACACACACACACACACACACACACACACACACACACACACACACACACACACACACACACACACACACACAGGAGAGAGAGAGAGAGGAGAGAGAGAGAGAGATGTTCTTTTATAGATGGTTCAAGTATTTTTAGTGTATCAGATCAGAAATTTATTGCGCATTTCACTTCAATTGTTCTCACATCGAACGTGCAACCGAAACGACTAATCGTAGCCTCAAACGACCCGAAGTTTAACTTAAGTATTCACATTGATTTTCTTAAATTCCATAGCACAAAACAGTTACTGTCAAAAACATTCAGAAATAAAGTAATGGAAACGTGAATGCAAACATAGCATTTCAATATTGCTATAATGAAGTATAATCACATACATTACATAAAAGCAAGAACCTGCAAGACAGCTATATTGAATTGCATAAACAATTGCATATGCATGTGCAGATGTATGTATCAATGTACTCGTGCATGTGGGCGTGTGTGTGTGTGTGTGTGTGTGTGTTTGTGTGATTGTAAGTGTACATGAACATGTGTGTGAATAAATAGAATATCACATAATACTATTTATTTATGTTATCACTTTCTTTCGCGCATGCATGCTCGCACGCACACACGAATACACACACACACACACACACACACACACACACACACACACACACACACACACACACACACACATTTGCATTTTCAATAACATTTTTTTTTACAGATAAAGGAAATCTAGACTGATATTTTCTGGATAAAAAAAAATACAAAATAAGGAAAAGAGAAAGGAGAGGAAAGGAAAATCCGAAGTGATGGGCGTGATGCTTAGGAACATGCATACAGAGAGAGAGGGGAGGGGGTGGAAGAAGGGTGGTACCCAGAGAGAGAGAGAGAGGGAGAACACTGAACACTGAATGATTTCAGTGACACTGGCCAACAGCCCCTATCGTAACAAATGAAAACAAGACACGTTTCTGATAAAATTCTACAACAAAATATAACTGTTATTTATGGATGGTGAAGAGCAATATCAACTGTACCACTCCAATCGTATCCAGTCTTGTCTCTCTCCTTGGTTCCACCCCCACCCCCACCCCCCGACCTCCTCACCCTCAATATATACATGTGCACATTCCTTTTCACATAATCATTATACGCAAATACTGACGTGTCGTCACTGTGTAAGAAGTTTTCGTTAACCTGGATGCCAAGCACATCCACAGAGGACACGTGACTTAAAGAACAATAACTATTTGATATGATATTGCTGACATTTGTGGATAGCCAAAGCTCAGAAGTGAGAAAGAGAGAGAGAGAGAAGGAGGGAGGGAGGGAGAGATAGAGAGAGATGTTGGTGCTATTCATAGTAAATTTCCAATCGGTCTGTGCAACTAGTTTCAAGAAGCGGTGCTTTGAAACGGTGAAATGATTTCTGCTATTTCTTAAAATTCAATATTTTGAACTGGCAACGTATTTTCTGAGTTCAATCTATGGGATGAAGAGGGTCTAAAATATACGCAACAGACAAAATGTTTTCACCTGTTATAAACCAATGATGGATTTCGCTATTGATCTGATATCACAAAAGAAAAGAATGTTTGTTAAAATTATATCTAACAGTTGAGAACATTTTGTTCTATTAAAATGCCCGTGGTTAGGACTGAAGATGGCAACTGTCTCACACAGGAACAAAACATTGGACTGAGTACTGCCGTGACCTTGACAACAAACACACACAGGAGAAAGGGGGCACTGACAGCGTCAGGTTCATCAAATGGGGATGACTTCCCAATACGTCAGGAGGAGGTTGCAACAGCAGCGGAATCACTAAAATGTGGCAAGGTTGAAGGCATCGACAACGTCCCTGCAAAATCTTTTGAAAAAAAATGGCGAAAAGGCAGTAACTGACATCCTAACTGCCATCAGCAATAAAAATCTGGCTAGCAGGTGAATGGCCCCAATTTTGTCATCACTCTCCAATCCAACACTGCCAGAACTACCACACCATCACTTTGACCAGCCATGCTAGCAAAATACTGCTCAAAATCATTCTGCACAGTTTACAGCCGCAAGCAGATACCATTATCGCTGAAGAGACTGGCTGGATTCCACAAGGGCAGAATTACCATCCAACAGACTTTTACTATGTGTACCCATTGCGAAAAACACTTGCAACAGCAGGTAGAATTCTACCATAGACTTCATGAAGGCATTTGACAGAGTCTGGCAGGAAGCACTATTATGGTGGCAAAAGTTCGTCAACACCACCAGCCACTATACTTCAAAACTGCCATTGGCTACTAACACAGGGTGCTATTCCACACTTCAGCTGGAGTCAGCCACTTCAGCTGCCTTCTGTCTCCAACGCTGTTCAGCATAATCCTGGTACGCATCATGTCTGACTTGCTTGAATATCACGTCAGCATATTCAGCATTGGAGGAAGAACCATCACGAACCTTCGCTTCGAAGGCGACATCGACGGCTTGGCAGGGAGTACTCGCCCACATTGTTAAAAGATTGGATGAAAAATCGACACGATATGGCATGGAAATATGCGCCGAAAATATCAAATGGTTGATGGCTGGTCACAATACCACCATCACTGCTGGTGTGTGGGGGGCGGGGAGGGGCGGGGGGAGGCACCGTTTCTCTCTTGCGAGAAAGCGTGGGATGACATCCCTTTACTTTGCTAAGTAAGCACAACAGATTGCTCACATGAAATCTCAAAATCCTGAACCTGCGATTTGTTCACCAAAATAAATTTTCATATGGTTGGCATAA
>NC_134899.1:29589120-29591620 GCF_041734735.1 Babylonia areolata | reverse complement strand
CATGCATATGCGCGCATTCGCGCACGCACACATGTACGCACACGATGAACAATGAACTATGAAGTATAATCAAACAGCATTCCATCGCTTGGTAAATTCTAACACAGCTGGATTTTTTTTTTTTTTCTGTTTGACAAATGTCATAAAAGTCCACAACGAGTGCATACATATTTCGGTGAACCCAAAAAGGTAAATATTTAATACGGAAATCAGGACGTGGAATTTACTATCCACAACAGACTAGTCCCATTTATTGCACAATACAGTGTTGAAAAATGGCTGTCTGTTTGATTGGTTAATGGGCAGCAACAATCGGAAATTTATCTTGAGAATAATATTAATTTCAGTAGACGAATCAAAAATTAAAATGAAATCAGATTTTAAACATTTGTGTGACAGCAACATTCACCTCTGGTGTTAATCTGTCTATATTTGAAAAAAAAAAAATCATGTGTGTGTGTGTGTGTTCGTTCGTTCTTTTGCTTAACGTCTATCCACATTTGTGATTTTAGACGAATGATATATATATATATATATATATAGATAGATAGATAGATAGATAGATAGATAGATATAGATATATATATATGTGTGTGTGTGTGTGTGTGTGTGTGTGTGTGTGTGTGTGTGTGTGTAAACAAGAGACTGATTTCCCAAACACAGTTATAGCCATTGTGTACAAAAACAAACAAAACAAAACAAAAAAACAGCTTGCTGTACACAGAGACAGCTAATCAGAGTGGGCAAAACACACACACACACACACACACACACACACACACACACACACACACACACACACACACACACACACACACACACAGCACAACAAGCCACAACGATAGAAGGGGCAAAATATACAAACCAGACAGACAACACGAAAGTAGTTGGTATTATCCACTGAGTCATCGTGGTTGACCAACAGGATGAAGACAGTGCCCGCTAACGTGAAAGAAGCTGCACAGCTGAGATTGCCGGACTCTGCGAAGAATAAAGTGCACACGAGATGTTTTGATGTTGTTGTTGTTGTTTGCTTTGTTTGTGTGTGTGTGTGTGTGTGTGTGTGTGTGTGTGTGTGTGTGTTAAAGAGGAAGTGTGTGTGTGTGTGTGTGTGTGTGTGTGTGTGTGTGTGTGTGTGTGTGTGTGTGTTGGTTGGTTGGTTTTAGTCCTGGCTTCTCTTTTTTTTTACCATACCATCATTTACTCTCACTAACATAATTATTCAGATTCCTAGCTCAAAATACCACCCCTACCACCCCGACACACACACACACACACACACACACACACACACACACACACACACACACACATACACACAACATACACACACACACTTCCTCTTTAACACACACACACACACACACACACACACACACACACACACACACACACACACACATACATACACACACACACACCCCTCACTCCCCCCCCCCCCCTCCCCCGTCCCACGATTTCTGTTAAATGCACACACACTTCCTCTTTAACTCACACACACACGCGCGCGCGCGCGCAACCACAACCACCACTTCCTCCCATCCACCCACACCCCCCTACACACACACCGGAGAAAAGAACTCTGACGTCACAAGCGGTGTAGTTGACCCTGGCTGTTTCCCGGTCCTCGCAGAAGTCCAACCGGGAATCTGTTCCGGTGCAGCCGGTTCCGTCCTTGGTGTAAGTGTAGGTGGCGAACACTTCCGGCGGACACTGCTGCCCCGCCATCTTGATTGTGTCCGCTCCCACGTCGGCCGCGTCGCTTGGTACTGCCGTTGAATTGTAAGTGAATAAATGAATGAATGAATGAATGAATAAACAAATGAATGAATGGATGAATAAATGGATAGATAAATAAATGAATGACCAAATGAACAAAGAAATAAACGGATGATTGATAGGAATGAATAAATGATAAATTGAATAAATGAACGTGAATAAATAGATAAATAAATAAATAAATGAATAATGGATGGATGAATGGAAATAATAAATAGATCAATCAATCAATCAATCGATAATTAATCAATTAGATAAATAAATAGATGAACGAATAAATGAACAAACAAACAAATAAACCAAAAAAAATGAAATATCGAATAAATGATAAACTATTGGATAAATGAATGTGAATGAACGAATGAATCAATAAATAAATAAATGGATGAAAAACAAACAAATAGATAAATAAATACATGGATGATATATTCATCCAAACAAATAGATAAATAAATACATGGATGATATATGACTAATTAGATGAAGGAACTGAACGAACGAATAAATGAACGAATGAATAATTAGATAACGGAATGAATAACTAACAAACTCAATCAATCAATCAATAAACAAACAAGAAACAAACAAATGAATAAATAAATAAATAAATAAATAGATAAAAGAGGAAACGAAGAAATCAAGAAATAGAATAAACAAACGAATTAATCAATCAATCAATTAATTTCCTGACACGTCCGAACACACAGTAATCCTTCGAACT
>NC_134899.1:29581620-29586620 GCF_041734735.1 Babylonia areolata | reverse complement strand
ACACACAGAGACATGTACACACACGCATGCACACGCATAATATACAAGCACTCACATACACATGAATGAAAATAATGTTTAAACTTAATAAACAAATAAACATAAGCACACTCAGATACGATAAAGTGAAAAATATGCAACAGTAATGAAAAACCGATAGCTTCGGTCGCGATGGTCAACCAAGACGATAAGATAATATAATGTGATATCACATCACCATAGTCGTCGCGGTCGCCATCATCATCATAACCATCATCGTCGATGTCGTCGTTGGCGTCGTCATTTTCATCACTATAATCATCGTCTTCGTGTCATTACCATCTTCGCCATCGCCGTCATTACCATCACCATCGTTATCATCATCATCATCGTTAGCAGCGATAGCAGCAGCAGCAGCATTAGGATTAGCAGCAGCATCAGAATCAGCAAGACCGTCATTATTGCAATCATGTTCATGCTCGTCGTCGTCACAACTCACAAGACGAAGACATCGGCCCCATTAGAGGCGGCGCAGACAAAGCGGTCGTAGGAGGTGCTGCCCACGGTCAGCAGGTGACCTTCGAGACCCGAAGAGGTCAAGGTGACAGCCAGTCCGTCACTGGCCCTGAGCCACCGGCCCTGCAGACCACTGGGCAGCGCGCACTGACCGCTCACCACGTGCAGGGGCAGGACCGTGCCTGAAACCCACACAGAAGTGGGTTTGTTGTTTTTTTTCCAAAGATTAACCCTTTCACCACCAGTCAATTTACAGTGCAAGATTCCCTTGTGCTATAAACACACAGAAGATGGTGTCTAAGAATAGCTGGGGATTCCCCCCTGCAATGTGTGGAAAAGATGGCCTATCCTTCCACCGAAACATTGATCAAGAGCAGTAGGTTCATGGATAACGTACCCATCATCTGGTCACCTTTCAGTGACATGTAGCTTGTGTATAAATGCTAGTTTGGCAGTGAAAGGGTTAAAGGTCCCATAGCCTTTCACGGCCATCGAGGCAATAGACTCGTACCCACTGTGTCTTGGGAAGGTGGGGGTCCCGTCCTCCTCTCCTTCCGCTGTATTAACCTTGAATGAATGAATGAAATGGTGACTTACATAGCGCCTGTCCTCGGTCGGAGACCAAGCAATAAGCGCTTTGCAAAGTCAGTCGGGGTCATTTGCACAATAGGCTGCCTACTTGGGTAGAGCCGACCGACTGAGGGCTGACATTGGGTGCTCATCATTCGTTTCCTGTGTGTCATTCAGTCAGATTTCAGGCACGCACACATACACACTCAGACAGACATGTACCACCTTCCCCAAAACGAAGCCAGATAGGCCCTACCTTTATCACTTGATAAAGTGAGGAAAAACGGGAATGAAATACATTTCCCAAGGACACAACAGCATGCTGAAACCGAACCTCGAACCCTTATTATTATGGCAGAATTGAGTTAAGTTCCCTGTTGGCTTGCGTTCTTAACCCCTTGACCTCTGAGTCTTTATCTCAGTGTTGCAATGATTAGAAGTGGTGTACTTTTAAGCGGTATGATCAGTTCAGCTGCCCAGTGTCCAGGAGCCAGTTGCATTGCTCGGACGGAAGAGCCTAGTATGTCCCCTTCCTAGCGCATGCGCAGAGTTACTTGGTTACGAAGACAACCGTCAACAAAAACCTTCTGAGTCTGCTCTGGCCGCTCACGGACATTGCATGGTGTCAGAAGTGGGATATAACTCTACAGTAACCCGCTACTAAATGTGTGTAGTATGGACCTGACCAATGGCGTAGTTATTAACGTAGGCATTTTGTCACGTGTAACTGTCAAAAAGTTAGAACCAAGAAATGCAACTGGCTCCAGATAAATAGCAGTGACGGGATATCCTGACCTGTAAGCTCTGTCTTATCTTGGTGAGGTGACAACCTTTTACTGGTGGGTTTTATTCATCAATAGCAGGCAAAACGTTAAAAGTCGAGTTGTTCAGTGCTGAGATTTACAGACAAAAGTGCCTTCTCCCTGCGGAACGCGAGGTGAACATTCAGGACATCAGCCCATTCCAGAAAACCCAGAACTCCACTCCCTCGAACAACCGAACAGCCATGCCATGTGCAGACAGACATGGACCTTGGTCACGAAATTAATCCTGAAATATATGGACACATTTTGAGAAGGTTTGCAACTGAAAAATCCTTACTTGTCTCCACGTAATTCGTAATCGCGCGCGCGCGCGCGCGCGCGCGCGCGCGCGTGTGTGTGTGTGTGTGTGTGTGTGTGTGTGTGTGTGTGTGTGTGTGTGTGTGTGTGTGTTCGTGCGTTCTCATGCCTGTGTCATAATTGAGTTCGTGCGCGTGCGCACGCGTGTGTGTGTCAGAGTGTGTGAGTGTGTGTGAGTGAATGTACGAGAATGAATATGAGTACGTGCAAGTGCGAGTGAACCTATAATATATGAGTTAACCAAACTGCATCCTTTAAAAAAAAAGTAATCATCTTATCAAACAAGAAGAGGCCACAGAAAACAAACAACAACAACTAACCACTCTACAACAACAACACCCATTAATTAACAAAACACGCTTCAACTCCCACGAATAAAACGCCAACTTCGCCATGGGTCTCAATTCGACCTCAGATTCAGTTTCAGTTTCAATTTCAAGGTGTTCAAGCGTGCAGTTAATAGGTAGAAAAATATTATTCAAACCAGATACAACATCTGCGTGATAGAAATTAACAGCAGATAACTTATTCCTCTTCTTCTTCTTCTATCTTCTTCGTTCGTTGGCTGCGACTCCTACTTTTACTCGCACATACGAGCGGGCTTTTATGTGTATGGCCGTTTTAACCCCCGCCATATAGGCAGTCATACTCCGTTTTCGGGGGCGGGGGATGGGAGAGGGGTGCATACCGAGTATGTTCTTGTTTCCATAACCCACCGAACACTGACATGGATTACGGAATCTTTAACGTGCGTATTTGATATTCTGCATGCGCATACACACGAAGGGTCTGCACAGTAATAATTGTTTACCTGGGAGATCGGCAAAATCTCCACACTTAACCCATCAGGCGCCGTGACCGAGATTCGAACCCGGGACCCTCAGATTGAAAGTGCAACGCTTTAGTTAGCCACTCGGCTGTTGCCTCCTTCACCGCTGATACCTGATCTACTCATAAACCCAGTGCATTGGTAACGACCTTGACAGCCTTCCCTAGGTTTGTGTAAAACATTAACACAAAGATAATAATGATAATGATAATAAAAATAATAATAATAATACTGATGATGATAATCATCATAATAATAATGATAATGATGATAATAACAATACAGTAATAATGATGATAACAACAACAACAACAATAATAATGATAATGATGATAACTACAACAACAACAACAGCAACGACGACAAGAAGAAGAAGATGAAGAAGGAGAAGAAGAAGAAGAATGATAATAATAATGATAATAAGACTAAAATATATAATAATAATAATAATAATAATAATAACAACAACAATAATAACAACAACAATAATAACAACAACAACAAACAACAACAACAACATCATCATCATCATCATCATAACTGAATACATTGAAATATGATTTTGAAGGAAAGAAAGAAGAAGGAAAGAAAGAAAGAACAATACACAGAATACAAAACAAATACAGAAGGCAATGACGCCCTCACCCCAAAGTACCGCCCATGCCAGCAGGGATCGGAAACCTCTGCAGCCAGGAAGCGGGACCTGTCCCCGTGGTGGTGCCGTGTTCATGGACATGGTGCTGGTCACTGATGGCCGTGCTGGTACGTCACAGTCACAGTCACAGTCACTGCCACGGACACACTCCTTCTTCACTGACACGTACACACTTCTTCAATGCAACTTCACTGCAACTGACACAACACTTCTTGACTGCAACTGACACAACACTTCTTGACTGCAACTTCACTGCAACTGACACAACACTTCTTCACTGCAACTGACACAACACTTCTTCACTGCAACTGACACAACACTTCTTCACTGCAACTGACACAACACTTCTTCACTGCAACTTCACTGCAACTGACACAACACTTCTTGACTGCAACTTCACTGCAACTGACACAACACTTCTTCACTGCAACTTCACTGCAACTGACACAACACTTCTTCACTGCAACTTCACTGCAACTGACACAACACTTCTTGACTGCAACTTCACTGCAACTGACACAACACTTCTTCACTGCAACTTCACTGCAACTGACACAACACTTCTTCACTGCAACTTCACTGCAACTGACACAACACTTCTTGACTGCAACTTCACTGCAACTGACACAACACTTCTTCACTGCAACTGACAGAACACTTCTTCACTGCAACTGACACAACACTTCTTCACTGCAACTGACACAACACTTCTTGACTGCAACTTCACTGCAACTGACACAACACTTCTTCACTGCAACTGACAGAACACTTCTTCACTGCAACTGACACAACACTTCTTCACTGCAACTGACACAACACTTCTTGACTGCAGCTTCACTGCAACTGACACAACACTTCTTCACTGCAACTGACACAACACTTCTTCACTGCAACTGACACAACACTTCTTGACTGCAACTGACACAACACTTCTTGACTGCAACTTCACTGCAACTGACACAACACTTCTTCACTGCAACTGACACAACACTTCTTCACTGCAACTTCACTGCAACTGACACAACACTTCTTGACTGCAACTTCACTGCAACTGACACAACACTTCTTCACTGCAACTGACACAACACTTCTTTACTGCAGCTTCACTGCAACTGACACAACACTTCTTTACTGCAACTGACACAACACTTCTTGACTGCAACTTCACTGCAACTGACACAACACTTCTTCACTGCAACTTCACTGCAACTGACACAACACTTCTTCACTGCAGCTTCACTGCAACTGACACAACACTTCTTTACTGCAACTGACACAACACTTCTTTACTGTGACTGAGTAAAGATTATTAAACGATCTGTTTTGTTAG
>NC_134899.1:29516620-29566620 GCF_041734735.1 Babylonia areolata | reverse complement strand
TCATCCACCAACAGACTTACAAATGTGATGAAAATGAGTCTGATTTCTCCAAATTCATTCCAATCATGGGAAACTTTGCTTGAAGCGGCTAAAATAAGGAATCATGCACCTGTGCTGGATGCTGCCAAGACGGTAGTTGGTATGGAAGTACCAAAAATAAAATATCATAGGTACTGCAGAACCGGCTGTCTTCACTATGAAATATACTTTGAACAGCCTGAAAAGAAAAGCAGAGGAACCAGTTCAACCACGTGGGGAAGCTTCACAGACAAAGCGGCAAAGTCGAGGACCATCTTCTACTTCAAGAGTTCTTCCAAAACAGTGTATATTTTGTGAAAAGTCTTCGAAGTATTTGAAAAAATCCAACACAAGAGAACAGTTAATACAGGCAAAAGAACTATGTGGATAAAACCCTATGTGACATTGCTGTGAAAAAATGTGACGCCAAAATAACTGCAGTGACAAGCAGAGACGTGGTAGCAGCTGAGGCACAATACCGTCGGACATGCTACAGATTATACACTAAAGAAACATGTAAAGACAGGTTGTCAACTCAGAAAGAGACTGGTGAGGAAATGCCAGATGACGAAGAAATGACATATCAGAACGCAGAATATGCATCGTATGCCTTGCTTTACAAGCACATCAAAGAAGAACTAATGGCACAGCCAGACGTCATTCCTCTAGTGTCTCTTACTGAGAAGTTGAAGATGTTCATGTCAGTGAATGGTATCAAAGACGTCAAAGATTCCACAACTAGACACACCCGTAGAAAGCTTGAGCTTAGATTTGGTGAGGAGCTGATTGTTTCCAGATGGAAATGGAAAGATTTTAGTGATGCAAGTCACTCGCAGTCCCCATGAACTTGGCTCTCAAAATACAGCTGGCCTTGTGGAAATCAGACAGCTCATTAACAAAGTGTTGGATAAAGCATCTCTGCATCTTCGACAAGCAGTGAAAAATTCGCAGAACAAGTCACCATGGCCCATCAACCCCTCAGATTTGGACACAGTGGAATCTGTTGGACCCGCTGATCTGAAACGCTTCCTTCTGGCACTCATTACTGGTGATCCAAACAACGAGAACCCATCAACCAGGAATCGAATCCTCATCGACTCGTTTAACCAAGACACTGTGTTTGCTGTAAAGACATGGGCAACAGAAGACTCCAAAACACATCCTTTTGTCATATGGTGTGAAAAGTCTTACTTGAACAGACTAGGGCATAGAGTATCATATGAACAGCTTTAAGAGAACGACACAGCACTCTGTCTACAAAAGATAGATTCCATCAAGAGAGTGATTCTTCCCAGGAGCAGTGTCACGTAGGGTTTTATCCACACAAAGTTCATTTTAAAATCCTCTACTATAGTCGACAAACTTATATATATATATATAATTAACATTTTTACCCGTTTTAGAGTTTTTCACGTATGTTTTGTACTGCCGACTGTATCAAGGTATGGGTTTGTCAACCAGGGCGTGTGAGGAAATTGAGAGACCGAAGAATACCCCAAAATTAAGGAATCCCTTTGGCTTTTGGGTAATTCAGAGGTTTCCCTACCTCTTACGGAAGGAGTTTTTTCGCCCAGGTGGAAAAGACCGTCAAATTTTTAAACGGGGCAACCCGTAAAGCGGCAGACGTGAAGCGTGTCTCCAGGGGCAGGAATTTTTGTTCGGGGTTGCATCCATTCCTGGCCCCAAAAAACGTTGGTTGTTTCAGTCGTCTTTCCAAGTTGGATAAATGATCTGATTTTAAACGGATTTGAGGTTTAACCCTAATGGGCACTGGAACTGGCCTGTGAAGCTTTTTCTATTTATTATTGGGTAAGGGAATTTCAAATGAATTCATCCTTTTTACCAAAGACCTTGTTTGTAAAAGATGAGTGTTTTTTTTCATTTAATGTTTTCTTTTACCTTACTTTAAAAAGTTTAAGGAGGGCAGTGTTTAAAACACATCTCATGACAAAATCAGATATGAGTGCTAAACCCCCTCGTTCACCCACCCCATCTAGCTAGAGAGCAGTGTGGGTTGTGCTGTTTGCACGAGATACTCAGTCTGTCTCGGTCTCAGTTCAGGCTGTCACTGAACTGAGATCAGCCTCTTCCTTGCTAACAAATGACAAGATTCTGGGCTTTTCGCCCGCGACTGTCAGAGGAGGCAGCCGTGCCAGTCTTTGGCTCTCTTCAGGGCTGTTTGCCCGTCTGGACGCTTGTAGTGGGGATCACTTTCCTCCGAGTGGTCGTGGTCTCTGTGTTCTCTGTGTGAACTTCCAGCCTTGGGGTAGTGGTACCTCTCTGGAAGGTAAGAGGAGACTGTAAAGATAGTCCTAACCTGTGTTCTGTCTGTTCGTCTTGCGTTCATGTCTATGTATGAGAAAGAGAGAGAGAGGAGGGAGTGAATGTTTAAGTAAATATATTTTGCGATTTTATGTGCATTTGTAGGATGCGTATGCATTTTAGACATAAATTTTATAAGAATGTGATAAAATAGTTACGTGTGTTGAAAGGGTTCAACTGTAAAATCTAGATTTAAGTTTTCCTTGTGAACCCCTTCAGTTGTTAGTTCTATTAATGTGTGTGTATGTGTGTCACTGTATTATATATGATACATAAGCTAGAATATTCCAAACTACCCCCTTATCCTTTTCCGTTACAGTCCTTGCTCTTGGGTGTGGTTGTTGTCAGCCTTTTAAACTTCCGAAATAGCGCAGCTGAGTAAAATTGGAACTATTCTGTAGCCCATGTGTTGATCAGGGAGGGGTTAAACTGAAATTTTGTAAGATTTGTTTTCTTTACGAATTCTGGGCTAGGTACATTTAGGTTGTTTAATTGGGTTTGTCCAAGAGTGAATCCTAACAGTGGATAATAGGCTATATACAGTGTTTTCAGTGTTCCCACTTTCGTGCTCATCCACTGACTTCCCTACCCTTCCACTGACCCTCCACTGTCTCCCCGGGAACCCCTCTGCCTGCCTTTGGCTTCCTTAGTCCAGGCCTCCGTTGGCTGCTGCCGCCTGCCGCTGGCTGCCGTCGCCAGCGTTCTCTGGCCTGACGCTCAGCCGTCTGGGTGTTCGTCTCTTCGTCTTCGTCATCACTGCTCTTCGTCTTCGTCGTCACTGTTCGTGTTCGTCGTCGCTGTTCTTCGTCTTCGTCGTCGCTGTTCTTCGTCGTCGTCACTCACTGTTCGTCTTAGTCGTCACTGTTCGTCTTCGTCGTCACTGTTCCTCGTCGTCGTCATTTACTGTTCGTCGTCGTCGTCACTACATCATTAACGTTGTGCTTGTTTCCTTATCTTAAAGCTCTGGTTTTTTGTGTGGGTTTTTTTTTTTTGTGTGTGTGTGTGTGTGTTATTATTTATCCATTCTGTTATTTAAGTGTTGTTGCAGCTGGGGTTGTGGTTGTTTGTGGGCAAGCTAGGTGTGTGATTAAACAAATGTATGTGAACCCTGAATTGTTGTAGTCTGTGTTTGTGTTGTCTGGGTGTTAGTGCTGGGCTGGGTGGGGGTTTCTAGTCCGCTCTCATATAGAGCGTGACAATTTGGTGGAGATGCGGGGTACGTTAGGTTAGAGTGGGAGGGGGGTGGGTGTAATCGTTTTGTCTGTTACCTGTGTACATATCCTGTTCCCATTTGACGTTCTATGATATCTGATTAAAATTATGCTGTGTCACTGGAAGAATGTTTGGGTGAGGTTATGATAGACACCTTACCTGTTCAAAAAGTTAGCTGTTGTTCAGGCACTTGATTTCGGCTGTTGGTTTTTGCCGAGTTTGGTTTGCCTTTCTCGCATTCTGCGAGAGGAGAAAAAGAAAACAGAAAAAAAAGGGGAAAAAAATGCCCACTCGGCGACAAACGGCTGCGGCCGTCACTCCCGGGTCAAAGTCCCAGATGGATAAGTCGAGTACCTCTACTCCTTCTCAGACAGATAAGTCAGGTTTGTCTGGATGAATACGGGGTCAACTGAAAGAGGATGACCCAGGTAATCTGTCTGATGATGGAAGAAAAGGGGACACTGTTCCTCTATCTCACCAGGATCCTTACACAAAATTCAAAGCCATGGGTGCTGACATGGGTTTGACTGGTGAGGCCCTTGCGCGGTTTGTGGTTGATGCTGCTGCTAAGGAGGAAGATCGCGCAAATAGGGAGGAAGAGCGCCGTTACAGGCGCTGGAAGGATCACAGGGAGGATGAATATAGGGAAGAGGAAAGACGGTATAGGGAGAAGAGGGATGAGGAGGATAGGCAGCGGTTTGAAAGGAAGATGGAGTTAAAGCAAGAAGAGGTCGAGGCTCAAATAAGCCAACCGTTTTCCCTTGCTCCATATGATGGGAAGGACGACTTCGACGATTTCCTGACCCATTTTGAGAGGGTAGCGCTTCTCAATAAGTGGAAGCCAAGTTCATGGGCAGCTCGCTTAGTAACCTTGTTACAAGGTCGAGCTAGGGACGCTTGTCTGCGAGTGCCTCCGGAGAGACTTCATGACTACGAGTCATTGAAAGCTGCTTTACTCCGCGAGTTTCGGCTAGATCCCCATGCGTATTGTAAGCGTTTCCGATCGATGCGGAAGCTTACAGAAGAGACCTTTATCCAATTTCTGGAAAGGCTTAAGGTCTGTCTGTCTCGCTGGTGCACAGCTGCTGGTCGCGATTACGACAGTGCAGAGGACCTAAGGGACTTGTTCCTTCAAGAACAGTTCCTAGCTACCCTTAACCCTGACCTCGTCAGTGAGGTTAAGCGTGAAGAACCAGACAGGGTGGAGGATGTCGCACGCATTACCTCGAAGGTTGTCAGTGCCAGGAGAGCAGGACGGATGGCTGAGAGTGAGGCACAAGCCTCCAGGAAATCCAGGGATCATGGTCTTGGTTCCAAACCTCATGCAGAACAAAAGGATGCATCTCTGGGACAAGGTAGTTCCGCTCTTAGCGACAGCTCAAGGGGTGTCGAGAGCACTAGAGGAGTTACCTGTTTCCTCTGCGGGAAACTTGGACATGTGGCCAAAGAGTGCCGCCAGCGGAAGAAGGTTTCCCTTATAGCACAGCCGAGCTTTCTGCAGCAGGGTTCCCATTCCCCACCTCCATCTCTTTGCGTTTCCTGTGCGGCAAAGCAGTACTCACCACGATGTGAGGCTGTCGTCAACGGGGTTTCAGTCCCGGCTTTGCGAGACACCGGAGCTCACATGGTTGTCGTTGCACGCCATCTGGTCAGTCCAGATTCTTTCACTGGAGCGACTGTCCGTGTGGTGCTGGCCGAATCAAGATGCACCTCTGTCCTACCCATCGCCAGGGTAGATTTCCAGTCTCCTTTCGTGGAAGGCAGGCTAGACGTGGCAGTAATGGAGGCTCCTGTGGAAGAGGTCCTTATTGGCAATACTGCCTGGTGCGAGGATGGCACTTCAGTGCCCGTGCCCGTTTACTCGGACGCCAGTCTTGTGGGTGCTGTTGAGACGCGGGCCCTAGCAGCTGCCAGGGCTAAAGGGTTATCTCCCTTGCCTGTCAAGGACTTTCAGATCCATGTGTCTAGACAGGACCTAGAGCATCAGCAGGATAGCAATCCTGACCTGTGTCAAGCTCGGGAGCTGGCTGTGTCTAAAGCCGTCAAAAAGACACGATCTGGAGAGGTCATGTACTTCAGGAAGCAGGGAATACTGATGCGGCGTTTCAAGGACCATCGGGGGGAAGCAACCCAAATCTGTGTTCCTAAGGAACTGCGTTCCACAGTGTTGCTTCTTGCCCATGAAGCCCCCATGTCGGGTCATCTTGGGGTTAAGCGCACACAGGGAAGAGTTTTCCCACATTTCTACTGGCCTGGCATGTGTGCTGACATTCGGCGTTTCGTCCGTTCTTGTGACAGATGCCAGAAGACGGTAGCTAAGGGTCGAGTCCCGAAAGTGCCACTCGTCAAGATGCCCCTCATTTCAGAGCCCTTCAGTCGAGTAGCTGTCGACATTGTAGGACCTATATCCCCTTCATCTGAGTCTGGCAACAGGTACATTTTAACAATGGTCGACTATGCGACCAGGTACCCAGAAGCTGTCGCTCTCAAATACGTTTCGGCTGAAACTGTGGCTGAGGCGTTGTTCACCATGTGGACACGTACAGGTGTTCCTGCTGAGGTCTTGACTGATCGTGGTTCTCAGTTCACAGGCAGTGTCATGCAGGAAGTCTATCGCCTTCTGTCTGTGCGGGGCTTGACCACAACCCCCTACCACGCTCAGTGCAACGGGTTGGTGGAGCGTTTTAACGCTACTTTGAAGGCAATGCTGCGGAGACTATCACACGAGAAACCTCGAGCCTGGGACCGCTGGATTCCCGCTCTGTTATTTGCCTACAGAGAAGTTCCCCAGGAGAGCACTGGCTACTCGCCTTTCGAGCTGCTCTATGGGAGAACAGTACGGGGTCCCATGCAGATCCTCAGAGAACACTGGCTCCACCCTGAGAGGCCAGAAATTCAGACTGCTGCTGAATACGTGGTAGAACTGCGAAACAGAATCGCAGAGTCCTGTACCATTGCTCAGCAAAACCTCGAAAGGGCCTCAAGGCGGTACAGGGGTTATTTTGACGCCAAAGCAAAGCAAAGACAGTTCGCTGAGGGGAGCAAAGTACTTCTCCTTCGCCCCACCAAACAGAACAAACTGGAACTTGAATGGCAGGGTCCATACACTGTTTTGCGTCGTGTGGGCATCGCAGATTATTGCGTTCAGATTGGCGAGAAAGAAAAGCTGTACCACGCCAATCTGCTGAAAGAATACATTGAGCGCACTCCTCAAGGGACTGTGGCTCTGGCTGTGATTGAAGACCCAGAGGTCTGGGAAGGAACGAGGACAGTGGAACGCGACATTCCACTCATGCCCCTGGAGGCAACTGAAGGTCCGGAGGATGTTGTGCTGGCCGCTGATAACTCCTCACTGAAAGAGGCCATTCGTGAAATGACTCGAGGGTTTAGGGACGTCCTCACTGGCTTGCCTGCCTGTACGAACCTCGAGACATGCACGCTCAATCTCACCTCCGACACCCCTATTAGGGCTAAGCAGTATCCACTGCCCTACTCCCAACTTGAGGCGATTCAAGAGGAGGTCCAACAAATGTTGAAGATGGGCGTGATAGAGCCATCCTCGTCCCCATACTCCTCTCCTATCGTCCTCGTAAAGAAGAAAGATGGAAAGGTACGGTTTTGCGTCGATTTCCGTCGCATCAATAAGATAACCGTGTTTGATGCTGAACCAATGCCAGATGTAGAGGCACTGTTTTCCCGGTTATCAGGGGAAAAGGTGTTCTCGAAGCTAGACCTTTCAAAGGGGTACTGGCAGATCCCCATGGCGGAAGCTGATCGCCCTAAAACAGCTTTCACTACTCCTCAGGGACACTTCCAGTGGTGTGTAATGCCGTTTGGCCTCAAAACTGCTGGCGCAGTATTTTCCCGCATGATGCGGAAGTTAGTACTGCCTCTCAACAGCCCGGACGTGGACAACTTCATGGACGATGTTCTTATCTCCTCCGCCGATGAAACACGGCATCTAAGGCTCTTACGCAGCGTGTTTTCCCGGTTGCGTGATTGCAAACTGACAGCACGGCCCTCCAAATGTTTTCTCGGCCACAGGGAGTTAGACTATCTGGGTCACCATGTGGGTGCTGGGAAAATTTGGCCAGATGCAGAAAAAATGGAGAAGATCCGAGAATCACCTCGGCCCTGTACGAAACGACAGCTCCGAGGGTTTCTGGGCCTTGTGGGGTTCTACAGGAGGTTCGTTCCTCAGTTTGCGGAAATCGCTCTTCCCTTGACTGAGAAAACGAAGAGCAAGGAGCCAAACAAAGTTATCTGGGATGAGAACTGCGAGAGAGCTTTTCTGCAGCTCAAACAAATCCTCTGCAGTAGGCCAGTTTGCTGTCTCCCCGATCTGTCCAAGCCTTTCATACTGTGGACTGACGCTTCGAACGTGGGGTTGGGAGCTCTTCTGCTCCAAGATCAAGGTATGGGTGCTCAACCAGTGGCGTGTGCCAGTAAGAAATTGAGCCCAGCCGAACGCAATTACCCCACAATTGAAAAGGAATGCCTGGCTCTTGTGTGGGGTATTCAGAGGTTTGAACCCTACCTCTACGGGAAGGAGTTTGTCGTCCAGGTGGACCATGCACCGCTGCAATATCTAGACAGGGCCAAAACGGTCAGCGGCAGACTGACGCGC
The DNA here is from genome assembly GCF_041734735.1 of Babylonia areolata. Lineage (NCBI taxonomy): Eukaryota > Metazoa > Mollusca > Gastropoda > Neogastropoda > Buccinidae > Babylonia > Babylonia areolata. The sequence continues at coordinate 29,558,441 of NC_134899.1, read as the reverse complement.
TGGGCTCTACAGTTGCAGCCTTTCTTGTTCAGGGTGCAAGCCATTCCTGGCAAAGAAAACGTTGGTGCTGACTTCCTCAGTCGTCTGCCAGAGTTGGATGAAATATGATCTGAATACGGCCCAGTTTGAGTGTTAACACCTGAATGAGGCAGCTGTATACTGGCCATGTGTATCTTTTAATACTACTTATTAGTTGGTAAGGTTGGCAATTCTATAATTTGCAATTCATCCTGTTATTCCAGACTTCATAGTTTTGATGATGTTGTTGTTGTTTTTTCATTTAATTGTTTTGCCTTTTCCTTACATTTAGTTTCAGGAGGGCAGTGTCTTGGCATATGTCTCTGTTTGAGAGGACATTGTGGATGATACGGCAGTGGGAATGTGTGTTATTGTGTTTGTCATTCTGTGTGACATGTTTATAATTAAGTTTCAATCTTCGTTTGAACTTGTGAGGGGGGCTGTTGTCACATCTCATGACAAAATCAGATATGAGTGCTAAACCCCCTCGTTCACCCACCCCATCTAGCTAGAGAGCAGTGTGGGTTGTGCTGTTTGCACGAGATACTCAGTCTGTCTCGGTCTCAGTTCAGGCTGTCACTGAACTGAGATCAGCCTCTTCCTTGCTAACAAATGACAAGATTCTGGGCTTTTCGCCTGCGACTGTCAGAGGAGGCAGCCGTGCCAGTCTTTGGCTCTCTTCAGGGCTGTTTGCCCGTCTGGACGCTTGTAGTGGGGATCACTTTCCTCCGAGTGGTCGTGGTCTCTGTGTTCTCTGTGTGAACTTCCAGCCTTGGGGTAGTGGTACCTCTCTGGAAGGTAAGAGGAGACTGTAAAGATAGTCCTAACCTGTGTTCTGTCTGTTCGTCTTGCGTCCATGTCTATGTATGAGAAAGAGAGAGAGAGGAGGGAGTGAATGTTTAAGTAAATATATTTTGCGATTTTATGTGCATTTGTAGGATGCGTATGCATTTTAGACATAAATTTTATAAGAATGTGATAAAATAGTTACGTGTGTTGAAAGGGTTCAACTGTAAAATCTAGATTTAAGTTTTCCTTGTGAACCCCTTCAGTTGTTAGTTCTATTAATGTGTGTGTATGTGTGTCACTGTATTATATATGATACATAAGCTAGAATATTCCAAACTACCCCCTTATCCTTTTCCGTTACAGTCCTTGCTCTTGGGTGTGGTTGTTGTCAGCCTTTTAAACTTCCGAAATAGCGCAGCTGAGTAAAATTGGAACTATTCTGTAGCCCATGTGTTGATCAGGGAGGGGTTAAACTGAAATTTTGTAAGATTTGTTTTCTTTACGAATTCTGGGCTAGGTACATTTAGGTTGTTTAATTGGGTTTGTCCAAGAGTGAATCCTAACAGTGGATAATAGGCTATATACAGTGTTTTCAGTGTTCCCACTTTCGTGCTCATCCACTGACTTCCCTACCCTTCCACTGACCCTCCACTGTCTCCCCGGGAACCCCTCTGCCTGCCTTTGGCTTCCTTAGTCCAGGCCTCCGTTGGCTGCTGCCGCCTGCCGCTGGCTGCCGTCGCCAGCGTTCTCTGGCCTGACGCTCAGCCGTCTGGGTGTTCGTCTCTTCGTCTTCGTCATCACTGCTCTTCGTCTTCGTCGTCACTGTTCGTGTTCGTCGTCGCTGTTCTTCGTCTTCGTCGTCGCTGTTCGTCGTCGTCACTCACTGTTCGTCTTAGTCGTCACTGTTCGTCTTCGTCGTCACTGTTCCTCGTCGTCGTCATTTACTGTTCGTCGTCGTCGTCACTACATCATTAACGTTGTGCTTGTTTCCTTATCTTAAAGCTCTGGGTTTTTTTGTGTGTGGGTTTTTTTTTGTGTGTGTGTGTGTGTTATTATTTATCCATTCTGTTATTTAAGTGTTGTTGCAGCTGGGGTTGTGGTTGTTTGTGGGCAAGCTAGGTGTGTGATTAAACAAATGTATGTGAACCCTGAATTGTTGTAGTCTGTGTTTGTGTTGTCTGGGTGTTAGTGCTGGGCTGGGTGGGGGTTTCTTGTCCGCTCTCATATAGAGCGTGACACCGACAGGTAAAAATGTTAATTAGAATATAAGAATGTCGAACCAGAGATGGTGAACAAGTTTGTCAGAAACAGGTATACCCATTTGGGTAGATTTTTTTCTGACTTCAACATCGAAGAGTGGACGGGTAAAAATGTTAATATAGCCCATGTTTTCTGTTTCATATTATACGCTTCCCACCGGTCAGACATAAAAGCTGATGTCTAGAAATTATCTTGACTGCTGTATGATTTCCATGGGTTTTGGAATAATCTCGATATTTGCTTTTTTTTAAATCTTTTTTTTAAGCAGTTTGATTTTTGATGGAAAGAATTTTTGTACGAGTTTTTTTTTGGGGGGGTGGGGGGGGGTGGCTGTGTGTGTGTGTGTGTGTGTGTGGGGGGGTTGAAAGGAAGTCTGGTTCTCTCCCTCACCCTCCAACCCCAATCGTGCTTTGGAATTTTTTTTTTATACAGACTGAGTGCACAGCTAATCATTCAGCGTTGCAGGGTGTGACGAATTCCATTTCTCTTCGCTTTCCTCGCGTTCCAGTCTCACTGTGAACAAAAGGGACAGACCAGCAAGGATCAGTTGGTCTAAGCAGGTATGGAGTGTGTGTGTGTGTGTGTGAATGGTCTGCAATAAAGCGCATTATTCACACTTTTTTCTCTTCGTTTTTCTTTTAGAGAATGAGAATTAAAGGAATGTGCGTTTCTTTTTTTCTGTCGTTTCATTTTTTTTTTTTTTTTTTTTTTTTTTTTGCTTGCTTCCTTCCTTCCATAGTGATCACAATCATTTGTTGATTATTCTGTCACTAATTGGGGGTGTGGGGGTCTACAGAACACTAATCCTAAAAAGAGGGAAAAAAAAGGGGGGGGGGAGGGGGACCTGCATCTAGGCTTGACCACTCTGGCTATTCATTTTCTTTTCTTCTTTTTTTTTAGAATCTGATATGTTCGTTCGTTCTGATGTCACTGTCAGTCTCATGTTCAGGGTTCCCTGACAAGAGTGCTACCCTGGAAAGCGAAAGGCCTCAGGGGTCGGTTCTCTGGACTGGCATGGAGCTTCTCCTTCCGTCCTAAAACCGGGCATAAGTCAAGGTGCTAGTCCTCCAAATGATGGTTAATGGTGCCACGTTTGTTTCCAGCACTCGGAGCATGTTAAAAGTCATTATCAGAGAAGGTTGGTTTCCCTTCAATTTTTCTGTTTGGTTTTAATTTGTAATGAAATAACTTAATTTCCTTCCCATCATGCGGTTTGGGAGGGAGGGAAGAAAGCGAGGGGGGGCGGGGGGGGGGGGGGACTTTGTTGATTTGTGCATGAGTATCAGTCTCTTGCAGGTTTTGTCTCTTTGATTTGTACACATTAATGTGAGGCAGGCTTTGTCTCTTTGATTTGTATACATCAATGTGAGGCAGACTTTGTCTCTTTGATTTGTACACATTAATGTGTGGCAGGTTTTGTCTCTTTGATTTGTAGACATCAATGTGAGGCAGGTTTTGTCTCTTGATTTTGTACATGCGCATTATTAATGTGAGGCAAGCTTTATCTCATTGATTTGTACACTTGTATCAAGAATCTTACAAAGGCTTTGTGTCTTTATTACATGTGCATCAACAATCTGAGGCAGGCTTTGTCTGATTTGTACTTATGTCAAAGATTTGAGGCATTTTGTTATTGTCAATAGCCTAGCTGGCCAAACCACATACCAGGCGCTGAATGCATCCTGGTCAAAGACAAAGACAGGTTAGAATCATGATCACAGAAAGTGAGGGAAAAGAAACAGCGAGTCAGCTCAGTCTCAGCGTAAGCATCAGCCAAAAAGCTTTTATTTCAAAAGTCATGCCCCAACTCTTCCCCTCGCCCCAACCACCACAAAACACCATCAAAAAGCACTCCAAAAGACAATAAAATCCATTGCTGAAAGACTGCAAGAACTTCTGACTACAGCAAAAAAGACAAAAAATGACATCCACTGATAAAGCACATCAATTTCAAGTCTCAAATTAACTCACAATGATTATATTACAAAAATAGGAAACATCTATATTTTTTTTTATGATAATAAAATCATAATGTATTAAAAAAAAACAATAAAAAAAACACCCTTTCCCCCACTTAACTCATGACATTGACAAGGGAGCATGAAATAGCTTATTTCATCACATGTGTACTTAATGCTGAGACAAAGATGATAGCACTTTTTTAAAACCAACCATAAGTTAAGCACAAGTTTATCTTAAAAAAACACATACAAAAAAGAAGGATCAGTACATTGTAATCTTGAATAACAGTCACCGTGTAATTTTGAAAAAATAGTCTCTAAAAATATGTATAAAATAGGCATTTGAAGTTCAGATTATTGTGGAAGACAGGAATCTTAATGTCTAGCAAATATATTTATGATATTCTAGAATAACAACAGACAACTGTTCCAATGTTGTAATTTAAACTGGAAAAACATTGCGCTCACTGAATGTTCACATATGAATAGTCAGGAAATGAGCCTGTTGAACAGTCTTGATCTTAAATCATTTGTAGTTAGGAAAATCATTAGTTGAATAGCCTTGATCTTAAATCGTTTGTAGTTTGGAAAATTATTAGTTGAATAGCCTTGATCATATTAAATCATTTGTAGTTAGGAAAATCATTACTTCTGTATCAGTCATAAGATGATTCAAGTAGAAGGATGTCAGTCATAAGCCAGTCATACCTTGTCAGTTTATGCCAATAAGGGAGAGTGTGCAGGGAAGGGGAATGAGCAAGTACGGGAAATGGGACTGTCAGCAAGCTGCAAATGTTGCTAGTTTGAGTCACAAAGCAAACAATAAAACCTTTGTTCTTGTTTGCAGGTTACAGTCAGCAAAGTGGATCGTGAAGGGAAGACATTGGATGATGATGATTTGGCGCTTGTTGAGCTGTTTCATCTGACCTCTTGGGAAGGCACACAGCTGGAAACCACAATAACGTGGTTCTAATGTGAATATTGTTAACTGAATAGCAATCAACAGGCATACCATGAGCATAAAAGGTTCGTCTCTTCATCAGCCACTGTCCCCTGCAGTGGATCGCAGATCCCCTTATAACCCTGTTCTTGCTCTTGTTGCTTACGGTCCAGCCAACTGCACAGGGCCGTGTCAGGACTGTCAAACCATACAAATGCTCAACCATGTCAACACAAAACTGTTACATCTACAAAAAGAACCCCCCCCCCCAAAAAAAAAAAAAAAACCAAACGAAAAAAACAAAACAAAAAACCACTAAGAATGGCGAACGAGGAAGAAGCTAAGACAAACCAACAAAACACAGTTCATGACACAGTATCCCAACCATTTAGTTCCTCATGGCAAATAAGACTAGGCCATGCTGAGGACACCAGCCATTCAGCTTGATTTATCATCCCCAGATTACAAAAAATCGTAAAAAAATAGGGGGGCGGGGGGGGGGGAATACTTCAGAGCCTACAAAAACTACATTAAAAGCCATATAGGCAAAGCAAATAACACTGCAGAATGGGCAACTAGTGCACATCAGTGTTTACATCTCTACCAAATCGCCAGAGCAAAACGGCACAGACAGTACATCATAGACTGCGGAAAAGAGAAAAAAAAAGTGCCAAAGCTTGCTTGAAAAAAGGGGAATGGACTGGGAAGGCAGAAAAAGGAGACAACAGTGAAGAAAGAAAAAAAGGGCAGAAACAAAGACTAATAGAAAAAGAGGAAATTTCTAGCATAGAATTTCCAGAAGGCGGGGATGCTACTATTTATACTGAAAGACCCTCAGCATCCCCACAGGGGTCCCCTTATAACCAGAGCTTCTGGAACTCAAGCAGTGGACAGAATACTCATCCATCAGAATTACTGTCCATGTATGGGATGAGGACAGACGAACAGCCTGACAGTCAAGAGAGCAGACTTATAACTTGTTGCAAATATAAGCACAAAATCTGCAGCTGAGAGACTTGTAAAGACTGACAAGATTTTTTTTTTTCTTACCCCAACCCCAACCCCACCTCCCACCACCTGTCTGCAAGACCATAGATTTTTTTTTTTTTTTTTAATCATGTAGATGTTTTTAACATGTTTCATGTAAATCTAAATTAACATGACACTCGGCTTGAGGAAATATTTAAAGCAATCACAAAGCCATATTTACAGCTCAGAAACCACACACACATCTCACACATTGTACAGTCACAGATGGAAGCAAATTTTAACAAACAGAAAAAGGGTACTGCCTAATTCTATCACTCTAAAGAAAGTCTGCTGCAGTCTGTTAATAATTCTTGGCAGCACCAAGTGATTCCATTTCAACCAGCTCAAATTCTCAACAAAGACCAAGAGAAAAATGAAAAAAAATACAAACCACTACACATAAAAACAAAGGTGAACATAACTTTTTATGACAGGGGTCAAAGAAGTTTTTAATATATAAAAAGATCTAACTTTTTTTTTTTTTTAACCTTTAGAACGTTTATTCAAAGCAAAAAAAATTAATAATATTAAAAAAAAAAATAATTGTCAGAAACACAGATGAAAGGCACGGTAATTTTGAGTGCCACTTACATAGATGAGAAACATGATTTCAGTACTTCATTTTTAGATTTCAGTGGAACATTTCTTTGTTGTGCTTTAACACTTACAGACACATTTTTTAATTACAAACCTGGATATCTAATATCATTATTTCATTGAAATTTAAGGACTTCAAGACATGTATTTTTTTTAAAATATAAATTCTAAACAAAACTATGAACCCTAAACGAACTAAGTGGCAAAGCAAACTTTGAATAACTCCATTTACTCAGCTTGATTTTGTAAAAGCTATGATGTGAATTATCCTTACATGAAGCAAAGGACAAAACCAAATTGGAAAAAATGTGGTAAAAAAAATTACTGTCAGTTTAGAGAAATAAAAAAGATTTTATGATACCAGTGAACTGCAAGTCTTTTACCCTGTACAATTTCAACATTCACTGGAGGCTGAAAAAAATGGAGACTGGGTTAACAGCTGGGAATAAACAGATTCTCCACACTTGTGCTGTTTTCATAGCTTATTGGTGGGAGCATCAAAACAAAACATGCATACAAAATTCCTATACAATAAAGATCTGTTCCATGATGAAGAGGAGGTAGCAGAAATGTTCAGAAGTCACAACCAGTTTGGTGCATCACATCCCAACACCAACAGATACTAACAAGCTGCAATGATTGTCATCTTTTCCTTTTTATATACACCAAAATGAACTGCTGCAAATGCCACACAGAGCAAATCACACAGACACCTTCATGAAGCACCTTTTCAGAACAAAAGAGATCAGTATGAAAATAAGTTAAAAACAAACGAAAATACACCATTATCAGAAGAAAAGATTTTTCATCCCAATCCATCAATATCCCACAATTGACCATGTAAGCAACTTGTCTGTCTAACGAAGAAGAGGAGGAGCATACCGGTCAAAGTACTTGTCACCAACGCACACAGGGAAAGATTGACAACCTGTTGGACGTGCAGTGACTGACTGCAGATATATTTCACCGTTAATTCCAAAACTGCCAATACCAAATATGAAGCATGTAAGCTTGAATTAAACCTGTGACAAATCGACAGTCCATTCTTGTTTACGCTAAGGCGGAATTACATATATCCTTTGAATTTCATTTAGCATCAGTAAGTTTGGGATTCTGGCAGTATCTGATTTTATTTCATTTTCAAAGCCTGGTTTCAAGAAGTTTGGAATATATACAGATTGGGACCAGAAGCATTGCTAAAATGTGCCAACTTGGAAGGACTGGCTGTGCAACAGTATGGGACAATGACAAGTGTCCTGCTTTGCATTTAATCGTAACCGGCTTAATACAGTGCACCACCTATAAGCAGGCAGGATTTCCTCGTGGCAGCAGACATTTTTAACTCAAACACTGCCAACATGGCTTTGCAATGAATGAGTGATTGTCTACAAAGAAGCTGAAAAGACTATATGAAAAATAAAATGCATGACAATTTTCAGTAGTGGCTACATATCCATACATACAACTGTCAGTTTGCATACAGAATTTCAAGAAAACAGTTGTGTGAAGTTGCATTATGTTGGCGCATGAGCATGTGTGCAAGACTGCTTAGGTTAGGACAAAGCAGTATCAAACTACACACAAAAAGAGTGACTTTACAAGACCAGTAATGAAACGTAAGAAAAAGTTCTTGTACAAGTGTTGTCCATGTAAACTGCAGAAATCTTTCCTTGTCTTGAAGGAAAGTTACAAAAGTTGAAGAGCTGTCACTGAAATAAATCATTAACCTCCCATTGACCTGTGGGAATTCTGATTTGTGTTTTGTTGTACAACCGAAGAGAATAAAAAGAAAAAAAAACCTCTTGCTTCCAGTAAGAGGACCAGATACCTACTGTGACAATGAACCAACATTTGAGCAATCATCCTGCAGTCTATCAACTGACTACCTGTGTATCACATCCATTTCAAGTAACAAGTACTCTCTCACCTGACTAGAGGTGCTCTGTCATCTGTACAGTCTCATCCTGATAAAGATACTCCAGGTATATTTGATATCAATACTTTCCAGGACTTGTGTATGAATGCATATTTCTGAAATGTTGATTTATTGAATATGAGCGAAATTATCTACACATCTGTTTAATAAAATGCAACTGTAAAGAGTCAAATACAAACACGCACACACAAAGTCAAAGCAATGATCAATGCAAATTAAAAAAAAATTTTTTTAAACCCCACAGACTCCAGATGGTAGTGGGATGACACAGACACAAATGGTATCTCACCAGTGTTAGCAGTGTCCTTCCTGCTATCACTGTTCATATTTTCTTTTTCTTCTCTTTCTCATCTTATCCTTTCTTATAAGTTCTTCCCTTCTCTCATCTTAACCTTTAGATAAGATCACTATTTAAACCAGCCGCCATGGTGAAGTGGTTAGCGCCGCGGACTGACGGCTGGAGGTCGCAGGTTCGAATCCCAGCGGAGGTGGGTTTTTCGGCCCGTGGTCGGCTCCTACCCAGAGTTGAGTGTGCTGTGGGCTTAAATGGGGAGACTGGGACCACACAGTCGAGTGTCATCCACTTCAAGGATGCGTATTTGGGTGTGTTGCTCTAATTACCTGACCAACACTGCAAGTGTCTGTATCTCTCGGGCCTGGTTAACACCAGCATATCATTATGACAGGAAGCGTAGAGTACAGCCTTGTCACGCAGTCCCAAACCAAAATGGACCTCCATAGCAACATCGTCATCGTCATCCTCCATCATCATCAATATAAACAAAACAGTCTCAAAGTCTGTGGCCTTTCATGCCCTGCTCTCATGGTGACCTCAGTTTCGATACCCCTCCACTTCTGTGCTTGGGGTGAGTCCTGTCAGTGTCTCCAGTGTTGGCAGATTCATGGGGGGCTGTTTGAGGGACATGGTGACGGTCTCCACTCTGGGAGGGACGCTCACTCAGTCTGGCTCCATGACTATGCCATTATTGTTGTTAGTAGATGGTGTCCTAAGTACGCTGAATCAGAACAGGCACCACTGAAGTGACTCAGCAGCAGTGCAGGGTTTCCTCTGGTGTGTGGCCTCCTGGCGACCTAACATCAATAGTTCCCTGCAGACTGCCAACGCTGGAACTGTGACGGATGAACCCGGGTGTGGCCATGTATGGGGGAATCTAAATGAGAGGCGTGGGAGTAATGACACTGAAATGGTACAGATGATGGGGCAGAAAAAAAAAATCACTATTTAGTATTATTACTATCTCATCTCTGCCACAAGCAATAATAGAAATAAGAAAGGGAACTGCTATAGTGACAGGTTTTTCCTACAGCAAATCCAAGTTCTGCCTCCACCCCAACTGCACACCCACACGCAGTTCTGTGGGGAAAATGAACAGAGGCTCACACCCTTAGATATGAAAGTTCTTGATGCCAGGCATCAGTAGCTCCTGATGGAACACTGAAACATACAGCTCCGCTTCCTTTACAAAGCTGGGCATGGCGGTATCATAGGATGGCATTGTTGACATTGTTTAAAGTCCCTCCGACTTTAATCAAAGAGCCACATTAAAAGATTGACAACAGAAATTAAGCATAAAAATGAAAACAAAAAACGGAAAAGACTTGCTGGTCGCCCAGCATTCCTATAGTATAACAAACCCATCAAACTGCATCAGAAATATTAATTTTCTCAACAATCGGTGATTTTCAAGCATTTGAAGACGAGACTTATTGCAGGCGGAATGTCAGAACTGCCCACAAACACTCAAACCACCCTGACCATTTGACTCAATCAACAAGCTGTAAGATGAAAGTGAAGCATGAAAAATTAATATCCCCAAATGAATAAACAGCAAAATATTGGTGAATGTTATTCCCATAGCCTTTTATAGCCTTAGAGGCAGTGAATTCATATTCACTGTGTCTAGGGCTCAGCACAGGAAGGAAGGTGCCATTTCAACCTTCCCCTGATCGGAGTCAGATACCCATTCACACCTGGATAAAGTGAGGAAAACTGGAGTAAAGTGGCTTTTCTGAGGATAAAATACCATGTGGAAACAACCTCAAACTCTCATCACTGTTGAAGTCAGGATTAGAAGTCCAAACACCTGATTGACACAGTGCCCCCCAATCTGCTTATACAAATAGATGATACCAAAAAAAATTAAATACAAATATTCCCAAGAACAAAAATGAATGCCATTGCACTACCATTTCCATTTATACCTTTGTTCAGGCAGAAATAATACTAGCTGGTAAATCAATGATATATACATGTCAAAAAATACCCACAAAAAAGCAAAATTAGAGAAATTCAAGCTTGCATGATGCAAAATCACCATATTTGTGCAATTATCACAAAATAAATCAAACTGGCACAATGTGTTCTGATATCTGTCCAATAAAAACAGCTCAACAGCTATTTTTAGTGACTTTGCAGGACAGTTCCCAGCTCATCAAATATGCAATGCTGGCACAATGACACTGACAAGTCACAGCTTCATTCATCAAAACGTTGTGTGTGTGTGTGCGTGTGTGTCCTGAAAATACACATCACTCTTTCTCTTGTCTTCCAAATTGTTAAAAATGGCAAGGAAAAATAGTCAAGTTTGTGCAAATATGGAAAGAAGTGCATATGCAATAAATTATATCTTGAAATTAAAACGTGAAAATATTCTTTTCAGAAATCAAATGTTCACAATATAACCCTGTTTTATCATGGGTTCTGTTTTCAGTCTATTTACAATATGTAGTCAGAGGACACAAATGCACAGAGAAAAAAATCCAAATATATTTTACAAACCCAACAATTTTACATGCTTGAGCTGTAGCTCCTTTACTTGTAAGCAATAAGTCAGATTTTATGTGCGTTGCTGCTTTTACCCTGCCATGTAGGCATCCATACTCCGTTTTCAGGGGTACACCCAACGTTAAAATGGATTTTGGACTGAGGGTGGGAATGAAAGAGAACAGGCAAGTAACAGTTAAGAGCAAATAATCTGAAAAAATAAACGGCAAACTGGAATGCAAATCATTGCCACAAAGTTGATATATGTACAACAACAAAAAAAGTTCTGATATAAAACAAAAATGAACAAAAAAACAACAACAACAAAAAACAACCCAAGCCAACACTCAATTTTGACTCCACCTCCCTTACAATGATGAATGTTTCACAAGTACAAGCTTCATCTCAAAAACAGTCTGGTTATACACTACCTCATAGAAAAGGTTGACCAATGAAAATAACATTTTAGTGAACCCTGTGAAGCAGAAGCTGATCATTGTTACATCATTCAGAATGGCAAGAACAATTTCAATATTCATATATATATACAATTCAGCTCATCGCCAGATCAACAACATATAAATTGTTCATTTAGAATTTTATTTCCATTATTTCTTCTTCTTTTTTAACATTACTTTTACACTCCAGATCCTCCAAGATCCAAGCATGATACAAACTATTCATGTTATAAAAAAATATCTGACCACTTACTTTCCATTCTTAATGTGAAGCATAAATAAAAACAAACACACATCTGATCAGTCTGTACATCTTTTACAAGATACACTGTGTTCAGATATTTTCAGGAAATCTTCAAGAGAATAGTTTGTCTCTTCATTTTATGTCTTGTTTCACTTTTTGAATTTAACTAACAAAAGAAAAGTCAATTACCAGGTTTACTGATAAAGGAACAAACGGGGAATGGATTAAAAATAATCTTAAAAAATAATCCACATGTTTAAGATATGAACTTTCTTCAGTTACACTGTTCCACCATGCTTGAATATTCATATCAAGTTAACTATCAAACTGCATCAGGTTAGTTCCAACAATGTGTTTGAATGCTTACATCACATAAGTGTAGTATCAAACTGCATAGTTAATTCAGTTACATGTATCATAGCATATCTTCAGTCATTTATTCACACAAGCAGCTGCTAGAATGTTAACATCTCTGAAACTTATTTAGTATTTTAACCAACTATTAAAATGTATAAAATTGTGTAAAATTATCATTTACTCTTTTTCTTTTCACTGTAATTTACATACTCGACCAGTAAGTGAAATGAAAAAAATTGCTGACTGAAAACTGGAAATCCCAATGAATTTGATTCAGTGGGGATATGAAGCTTTGAACTAATGTGAAAGTAGAAAAAATCATGATGCAGATAAAAGTTCAAGCATGTAAAGTAATTTATAGGTAACACAAGATAACTGGAATTCAGTCTTTTCAAGACTGGTTGGCGAGGAAATTCTAGGATGACAGATTTTCTAAAAGCTATATGATGTCAAGATTATGTATGCAAAGTTTTTATTAATCATAATGGGGTTATAGGAAATTTGTAACAGATTCATTTCTCATGTGAACACTTACCAGGTAGTTAGAATAAACATGTAAATTATGTATTTGTTTAACCTCAAAGCATAATTACATTATTTGGTTTTTTAAAACAAAACATAAACTCAGAATTATACACTTCAAAACAATCAATAATTTTAATCAGTAAGTACTTCTGTGTCAAGTCTTACAGGTACTTTTGTGCTGAGTCTTACAAGAACTCATTTTTTAAATGTTTTCTTGATTCCAAACGTTTCATAAGTCTCCACCAATCGATATAATATGCATCATAGTTCAATAAATAATGTTATTGTTTTTTTGGCTTCCAAGTAGCAATAAAATTACATAGATCCATCGCAAAAGTTAAAATAACTGAAAATTCTGTCAATTACCATGCAGTACAGGTCACTGAAATTGGTGAGTGGACATAAAAGTTTAAAGGTTACTTTCTTTTCAATTCTTAACAGTGTACTGGTCTTCTGTGCTGTTTCCTGTGAATATTCTAACTGTCAAGAAACCGGTTCAGTGTTCATGCATGGAGTATAAAAAGAATGATAAATTCCAAACACAGAATCTAACAATATTAAATATAGAGCCTCAAAATACACATCATTAAATGAGACGGCTCCAGCTACAGTTTTTGGAGGACAATCGTCATAAGTTCCACTGGTCCCAAAAGATCACCATTTTCATCATAAAAACAATGCTGCAACCACCAAGACAGACTGAAAAAGGCACTTCTCCACAACCAACATCTTCAACAAGTAACGCCCTTTCTTGTCACGACAAACACTGCACTAACCTTGGTTCCAAGGTGGGGAGGGGGGGCAGGGGGTTCCCCACAATACCAGCAATCTTCATGCGACAGCCAACACACAATCTACTGGACAGAGCCAGGCAAACAATTTGCTGCAGTCTTTACAAAATGGTATGTCCACCAAACCAACAGGCTCTGTGTTGCCAGCCACCCAGTGACTCTCCTGTTGCTGCATTCCCAAGCTTTACACTGCTCTCACACATTTCAGTATGATGCAGTGATATTTTATATGCAAAGGGAAATCTGGAATCTTATGTTGCAATAGAAACTGGACCAGCAAAATAAAACCACTTACATAAGTAAAATAAAAAATGATAATAAAATTTCAAAAGTTACATTGTTCAATACTGATCAAATGGAAATTTTGCTTGTTTACTGAAATTTCTGGAGAAATTCAGGAAAGGCCTTTGCTTTGTGCCATAACTGAAAATAATAATGTTATATTTTGTGCAACTGAACCTTTTAAGCTGATTATATGAGGGGAAACAAGGGGTTGTGAGAGAATTTTTACAAATATTACTGAAGTAAATTAACTTATCTATGCAAAATTTCACTTGCATAATGGCCTGCAAAAGTGAATAAATTAAAAAAGACAATATCACATAGCTGTTTGAATAATAAATTATCTGTTTTCAGCATTTTCAAATTGTGCTTATTTCTCTCACAAACACTGATAATGTGATAATGTAAATACAACAATTGCAGAGTCCAAATTTCTTTTCCTTAATTGCTGGCCTATTTAAACAATGCAAGAATGTCAGTCATCTCACATAAAACTCTGTGATGCAATAGACTATGCACTGTATAATCATGATATTCTTATGTTGCTAATTTTCTTCTTTTTTTCTTCTCTTTTGATAGAACTCTTGTTGTTGCAATGATAAACTAATAATTCACAGATATCCAACATACATCATGGAACAAAAATGTTCCTTCAATTGTTCTGCCTAGTAACCAGTATGCTTTGGGGTTCGAAATCGACCCAGTCGTTTACTGGAGCGTTTGGCATCTCCCAGCTGAAAGGCATCATTCTCTTTGTCTGACTGATCCGAGGGATGCCTGTTCTTTCTCTTCTCCTGAGTCTGGGATGGTCGCAGAATGTTGTGCTCCACATTGGCCGAAGAGCGAGACCCCAGAACAGCACGAGTGACTCGGCTAAAGAAGCCTCCAATGCCCCCTTTCTTCTCCCTCTTGTCTCTAATCTGTACAAAAAATAATATAAAGAATAGAATACAGAATAAAAGGAAAATAAACTATTCATCGTAATCTAAAAAATATAGAAAAATTTAAAAAAACATTTTGCTGTGACCATTTAAAAAGATATGAACATATACAATACCATTCTGTTCACCACAATATATTGCAAGCTGCATGCATTTTAAGACTTCATTCATTGATTCAAATCTGCATACAGTCAACAATATATACATGAGATTTAGAATATTTTGAAAAGCATCAGTTCATGAACCTGGTATTACCATGAAGGTCACTGTACCTGACTAAAGGGACAGAAAGAGTAATATACTTCGGTCAGATGATTATGTCATAAAATAAATACACATATTCACAGTGTACTTTTTTTTTCTTCTTTTTTTTTAATGCTCTCGGCTGACTTTCTTTACCCGTGCATGCAGTATGCACTGCTTATTTATATATGCAAAATACATGCACATAAACATCTGTGTGCAATCAATGTCTGAGTGAGTTACCTAATTCTGCTTATCTTGACCAAGAAACAAATACAGAAATACAATAAAAACTCTTGCTGGGCACTTTCCCTGCTGTCTGACAAACAAGACACTTACACATTTACTATGAACAATATAGCAAATGATGTCCATGACAAAAGAGGCCTAATGTGGTCACCATAGTCAGACACACCCCTGTCTATATCACCTACCTCTGGCTCGTAGACAACTGGTCCTGCATTCAGCTTCATCATCATGTGATCGCTTTCCTGCCGGCGTGCATACGGATCCTCCAAATTCAGCGTGGCCAGGGTCGTACTACTTTCAGGGACAGCCAATGGGGCGTGCACACCCACTTCACTCTTTCTCTCCTTCTCTTTCATTTTTTCATACTTGAGCCACTTCTGGTGAATGAGGATGGAATCGGTCAAGTCGCTCTTGCTGCGGTGGTGACAGGCCACAGGGGGGGAGGCCGCAGTCAGCTGACTCACTCGTGGGTGAGAAGGCTTGGGATCCTGTTTCAGCTTGGCAGGGGGCTGGCCTGGATTGGCATCCAACAGATCATTGGCTGCACGCACAGAATAGGTGTTTCGTGCTGTACTGTTTTGTTTGGTACTGGAATACACTGTACTGCTATACAGTACATTATCTGGTGTTACTTTTTCAGAGGGGAGAGGGTCATGTTTCTTTAGAATTCTCTGTTACATTCAGACATCTCCTCTGGCAGAGCCCTCTGATGTACATCTGGTTCATTTTCAGTCCAAAGCATTTGGACAAGTGTGTGTGTGTGGCTCTGTATATGACTGACTGTGGTGTGTGCACACCTGCGTATCTGTGTCAATGTGTGCATGTGCATTTGGATGTCTGCTGTGAGTGTGCATGTAGAGATTAATTCTTGCATATTCCCACAAATATGTTTTAAATGGCCATTGCCTTTTTCACTAACTGCTTTTCACCATTCTTTAACTTCTGGTGTTTTTATTCACTGGCAAAAGTGAACTATGTCATACTGTAGGAATCTCTGACAATGAAATGGGCATGGTACACGTCAGAGTTAAACTGAAAGTTGAGTTCTCTGCATGTGAAAAAAATTGTCTAACAGCTTATATGGTTTGACATAAGCTGAAGTTACCTGATATGACTGGTGAACATGTTGCTTTCATTCACGTTTCCACAAAATGAATATCTGTAATTGCTACAAACTGACAACAACAACAAAAAAAGAAAAGAAATGTATGTCTGAGAAGAACGGACTGGCATATTGTGACATTTGCCATGACATACAGATGACTAGATGAAGGGTGTTTTATTACATGACCAAGACCAACTTGTGTTTGTTCTGTATTGTCTATGTGTTCTGTGTGGCTTGTTCAGGATTAAAGAGGCTACGCCAGTCTTGAATAAAAGCTAATTTGTGTTTGCACATTTCTTCTGTCTTTGCTGCTGTGTGCACATGTCAAATGATTGGTATAAGGACAGGCCCGGCACTTCCTTTCTTGAGGAAGTGTCTGGGTTTGTTCCAATGTACCTTTTGTTTACCTGTGTGCTAGCTGAATCGGTAGAGTAAGCAGCACTGACTTGAAGTTGTGTACCTTGTGAATGGAGACAGTTACCACTCTTTACTATTTGTTAATCAACACCAACTTGGTTGATGATTCTTCCACAACACAATGAACAAAAACTGCAAGTTCTTTAACATGCACATTTGATTTTCTGCATGCAAATGTACAACTGCTGACCTGGGAGACTGAAAAATCTCAAACCTCAACTCACCACTCATCTGGGACCAAACCCAGGACACTCAGAATTAAGTCCAATGTTCTAACCACTTGCCTATCACATCCTTTTATTTACTGAAATAGTTTTGGTTCTTCATTTCTTTAAGAAGCAACTAAAAGCGGGAAAAGCACTACAAAACACAACATACCTGAACTGGTCATGACCATCTTTTTCCCAGGGTATTTAGGAGTCAGATGGAACAGATCATCCTCCAGGTTTTCACTGGTGGGCCGGTTCATCATGGGGGTGCCTACGATGCTGATGTGACTCAGCTCCAGGGGGCGTCTCTTGGACTCCGGGGATGATCCCATCGGAGTGGCACATGCAGATGGGATTGGTGTCACCCTTTGGTGGGGTCTGTGTGGTGTCATCGTCGCCCTTTTTTCTTCGGGTAGTGCCGGCGTTTCCTCCTGCTCTGGGGTGGAGAGCTGAGACGAGGGCACCACTGGATGGAAGTTGCCGTGGTGGAGTTCTGTCAGGATACGTTCCACCACTTTCTTCCGGTCTTCCATCATGGAAGAACTGGCACCTGACAAAAAAAAAGAGAGAAATAATAATAATATAAAACAATTTTAAAAGGCAGGGAGGGTGTGGGGGAGTAGAGTGAGTTCTACAGAACGTACCATTTTTCTTTTCACTGCAGTTTAGAAATTAAAAACAAAATCTTTTTCTGGATATTTCAATCTGTGGGTAGGGCTTAAATGAGCCATGCTTGATGCTCTTCCCATGCTTTTTGTGTTCATGTGCTTATGCTATGTTGTTTCTTTCAGTAAAAATTGTTTAAAGCAAAAAAAAAAAAACAAAAAAAAGTGACACACCTACATCCATGGGTTTCTCTTGCCACCCTCATTTTTTCTTTCTTTCTTTCTGCGTTCATACACTGCAATTCCCAAGCTCACTTGTACGAAGAGGGCTTTTACATGTATAACCATTTATATCCCTCCATTAAGGCAGTCATGCACCATTTTCAGAGGTGTACATGGTGGGTATGTTAATTTTTTCATAACCTGATGAGCACTGACATGGATTACAGGATCTTTAACTGGCATAACTGATCTGCATGTGAAAACATATAAGGGTGATTAAGGCACTAACAGAACTGCACACATGTTGACCTGGGAGACTGCAAAAATCTTTACTTTTTTTTTTCTCTCTCACTATTTGGTTCAAAATACAGTCTAAATTTCGTGGCAAATCAGAAAAAAAGGCAGAAGTATGAAATAATGTAATGATAAGCACATTTTATTGATTTCAGTGCTATTTACCTGCTTCTTTTCCAAACTCTAAGGCAAGTCGTTTGTGTTTCAGTTTGGCCTTGAACTGATCGCTTCGACGTCGAGCCTGTGTCCTCTGCCGTTTGAAAAGGGTGTTTTCCTGAATGGAAAAAAAGTAGCAGTTACTAGCATGACGAATAAAGATACAAATCAAAGTCATACTAAATTCTTACTAATAAACATTTTTTTTTTTAAACAGAGATATTCTTGTTTTCCCCCTTAATATCATGCTTTTATCTACTTTTTACAATGGAAAACAAAAACAACTTTTGGTAATGTCATGAAATGTTTGTGTATGAATGGAAATTAGTATATGAGTATTTTGGCTGAATGACTTGTGCAGGGTTAGCTTGTGAAAGTTTTTCCGTTGTAGTGTTCAAATAAATGTTTTACACATTAGTTTTAACACTGTACTGGACAATTGAACATGTTTTACATGGAAAAGCACTGCATAAATCAAATCGTTAATATTTTCAAATATATTGTTTTCAATTACATCTGCAAATTGCTTGTTTTACTTCTGTTTTCTTTTCTTTGTGTGTGTGTGTGGGGGGTGGGGGGGGGTGCGCGTGCGTGCGTGTTTGATAAAAATCTACACAGTGATGAAGCACGATAGCCTTACACACTCATGACAGAGACAGACCGACTGTCAAATGGCAACTTACAAGTCGTGCCTTGCGCATGTCCTTGAGGAAAGCCAGGATGTCACGGAGACAGGTCTGAAGGTTGAAGATGGAGGTGGGCTCACACACATACACTGCCACCTGCTTGGTCAGCTCTCGCAGCTCTCCAATCGACTGCTGCATGTCTGTGAAGTCTCTCTTCACTCCCTGTAAAGGAACATGACGAGTTCTTTTAAATGCATTCCCATCCCCCAAAACAGAGTAGATATGCCTAATTGGTGGCATTAAAACAGCCCTTTCTCTGAAGTAAGTGAACACATATATGTTTAAAATAGATGAGACATGGTAAGTGTATATTATTAACTCACTGTGGACGACAGCTGAAATAACTCTTAACAGAGTCACTCAGCGCAGAATTCTAAATATGCATGTAACAACGAACTCTGTGAGTCCAAAACTCATCCATATTCAAGTTTTCTCGATTCACACCATGTTTCATCAGTTCTAGTCCTTTGCATAGTCTGAATTTTAAAGCCGAAATTGTCTAAAAATCAGAAGTAAATGGCCAAAAAAAGTTTTTATGGACAGCAACAGTGACAAGGAGCCAAATTAACCCCAAGTGACATCAATTTTGATGCACAAAATAACTTATCTAAAGCTCATTCCATCTCCTATCATCATTCTAAGTTTTCTGCCAACAAATATTACAGTGGTGCTTTTTTGTTTTACAACCTGTTTTCTATCCAGTTTTTCAAGGTAGCCTCCAGCAAGGAATGCCACTGGCCTTTCCTAAATGGATTACTGGTAAATGCCGTTTACAAATGGAGCCACCCACCTCCAGAAAGAGGTGGAAAATGTCAGTGATGGTTGGGTGGGCCGATTTCAGCTGTCCAACAAAGTGCTTCAGCTGACCATTCAGACCAGTCACGTCATTCTTGATCTCCTCTGGGGAATGTCTGAAATATACACAAGAACTTAATGAATGCACACATACTATACATGTGTGTGAATGTATGGTTTGTATTTGTTTGTGGGAATGTCAGCTTGCCTGTTAGCATGCCCATCTGCAAGAAACTGCATAAATACGCTACCACAGAAGTGAGATGTGTTCATGTTAGCAAGTGTACATTTGAATGTACATATTTGGTGTGCTTATATTATGACAATGTGTTTGTCCAAGAGGCTATGGAAATGTATGTTAAAAAAAAAAGGTGAGACTGAAGGAGGCAGTAAGTGCAACAACTGAATGAACTGACTCAACCAACTATTCAGCCAATTTTGATTAAATCAAAAGAAAACCATCAGTAAAAAGTGAAATACTTCTTGAAGGGGAAACAGTTGCTAAAAATGAAGCAATTCAGTTAAGAGTAACCATCCAAAAATGTGAAGACAGCTTATCAAACACAATCTGAAAAAAAAGAAAACATCCCCCCAAAAAATCTGTGCTAACTTTCCCCAAATGAAGCCCTCATTCTAGAACAGAACCATATGTATTTTCACAAGACACACATGCATGTGTACATACACAAACACTGACATATTCACTCCAAAACATTTAGCCCAATCATTCACTTTCCCAAAGCATTCAACAAATATTCACTCCAAAACATTTAGCCCAATCATTCACTTTCCCAAAGCATTCAACAAATATTCACTCCAAAACATTTAGCCCAATCATTCACTTTCCCAAAGCATTCAACAAATATATATCAATGTCACAACATCAGGCAACAAATGCGCAGAGCCACTGACTTTGCTGCTTCGTCCAGTGTGGGGATTTCCGACAGCAGAGAGAACATGCGATCGTCTGTGTCGTCAATGATGGCCACTACTTGGTGCAGCAGGGTGTGGTTGGTTTCCACAGAGTTCACTTCCCTCAGCCGCCGCAGACTGCTCAGCCGCAGACCTCTGGCATTGCCGTTGAACTGACCCTGTACACATTGCCGACGTGACATCTCCAATAAAGATGTATGTTGATGTTGATTATGAACTTTGCGTGTGTTCTTGTTCCCTTGAATTCTTTGTGTGTGTGTGTGTGTGTGTGTGTTCGATTCTGATTCTTATTAAAGCATTCTATATGCTTCACCCCTGTGTATTGTACTGTAATACTTTTCATCACAACAGATTTCTATGTGAAATTATGGCTGCTTTCCACAGATTGGGTGTATTTCCAGTCCTATTTCACCCACATTTCAAAAAAGAAATTTCCATCTGCAAGTGTTTTATCATCAGAGTGGATATTTTCCACAGAACTATACCATGGACAATAACCGTTTTGATGCCCATGGTTCTTTCATGTGAGCAAAGCACATAATCATGAGTGAATGTGGGAGGTTGCAGCACATGAACACAGAAGTGTCTGATCAGTCTACAAGAGCTGTAAAGCTGTTCTAGATTGAAATAAAAAGAAAAAAGAAAAGAAAAAAAAGACAAATTCAACACACATACTGCACACACACAAACACACACCTCAAGCCTCCTACAACCGACACTGGAGTTGTAAGGTTGATCTGATTTTTTTTTTTTTTTTCAATAGACACAAACCCACAAGCCTCCAAAACAACTTCATGGTAGTGGTAAGCACTCACGCTGCACACACACACCCCACAAACCTCTTACAACTGACTTGGTAGTCATAAATGGATTTTGTTATTTTTTTGTTTGTTGTTTTTTTTAACTTTTTTAATAATAATAATAATAATAATAATAAAAACCACTCATGCTGCACACACACACAAACACCCACCTACCCTCTCCACCCTACCCTAGGCCCCCTACAAGCCTCCTATGATCAACATGTCATAGTAGTTGTAAGGCTGATTTAGATTTTTAACAAAACAAGAACAAGAAGCAAAGCCTTCAAGACTGACTTGTGCTTTGCACTTATCCAGTCAAGGAATCATGAGGAGAAAAAAAAAGATATTAAAAAAAATCATTGAAAAGTGCCCTGTATTAAATATGATATATAAAATAAGCTTGGGAGAAAAAAAAAAAAGAAAAAGATATGCGAGCAGAATCGAACCATGCATGTTTAGTTCTGAAGCAAGCAGACTAATCCCCACTGATGCGGCGCATCTGACATCATTCGAGTAAATTTAATACTTAAAAGAATATTGACCATTTCTTCTTCGTGCAACAAATAGACGTGGCAGTAGTGGACATAATAATGCCATTTAAATCATGTTTTGTGTGTTTAATCATATCTTGATTATTATTTTATTTTGGTGGTAAAGAAGACTTTGCTATCCCTTGAAGCACACAGCAACACATGGTAGATCTCTAGATCTGCATGAACCAGTTGAGGCCAACAACGAGCTGAAAGAAACGATATTGATTCCATTTTTCTTTTATGTTCATTCCAGTTAATTCAGTGTCCACTCTAGAATATTTACATGCAGTAAACACGCCAATGGTGTAGTTAGTATTACTGTATGTGTTCTGTCCACAATTTGTATTTCTTTCCTTTTAATTGTGAACAAGAAAAACAAGGTCATGTCTTCGAAGACAACCTACCTGCTAGCAGGCCTAACTCAGTGCGAAACGGTTTTTAGAATTTTTGGATTTCAGAACAAACCTGAACGAAATAAACCGTTAATGATTAAGAAAAAACAGCTGAATTCGGGAGACTTACACCCTGTTATTGGTATGACTGTGAAGATTTTTTTCAAAGTATGTTTAAGTCAAATTTGGTATTGGCAGACAATGTATTTCCAGAAAAAATGGCAATGTTAAAGTTTACCACGGACACACAGACAACCGAACAACATAGACTCACTTTGTTTAAACAAGTGAGTCAAAAAATACTCAACACTCATGCTACACGCACACACACACACACACACACACAAGCCTCCTACGACTGACATGGTTCAGGAAGTTGCCAACACGCAGCACCAGGTGCAAGAGGTCGCGGAGCGCCTGGCTGTTCAGCAGGAACCAACACGCCCCCACCATGGCCCGCAGCGCCCTCTGCAGGCGGGAGATGTTGGCGGAGAACTGGAGGCGCGTCAGGTGCCCCAGCATGAGGGTGGGGTAGTCGGGGATGTCCATCAGGTGCAGCAGGAACTGTTCCGCCATCCCAATGTCCAGCAGGCTGCCATTGTACTGCTTCAGCATCACCATCTGGATCAACACACACACACATCACATGGTCACTTTTTTTTTCTTCTTCTTTTTTTTTTGGAAAGTCATCCAAAGCTGTTCGCAGATTACATGGTTTCAGTATCTGGAAGCATCTGTCAACACTGATGATAACAGTGTCTGGACTCTGACAGCATTACATCATTTGCTCGTTGTACTGCATTATTTTCAATGTCTCTAAAACAGTTAACATGGTATCATCTTCTGAACAGTTTGTCAGTACAGGCAACATCAATAGTATTAATAAGAACAAAGAGTTATGTACCATAAAGTTTGGTCTATAAGCCGCGACTTTTTAACCCAGCTTCAGCCTCTGCAGCTTATACAGTGATGCGGCTTATTTGAGGATTTTAACGATCACGGGAGTGTCACGTTCTCGTCAACTCACCAAAATCATGATTTCTGTCCATGAAATTTTGGATGAGCTTCAGGTTAGTGTGCTAACTTTTCACGTTTTATAAATCAAATCCCCACACATCAAAGCCTTCAGATCAGCATTCAGTTCTACTATGCTCAAGTGTGCACCCTCATCATGCTGAAAACGCGACGTAATGCCTATGATGCAGCCTTCAAATTGAAGACGATCGACCTAGCAGACAACAGTGCAAGCGAGGCTGAAGCGAGAAGTGAAAGCGAGGCTGAAGTCAGTGACAAGATGGCGGAGGAAGCTGTGCTGGTTCTCTTTAACTCGGACACTGAAGACGAAGATTTCAGTGGATTCAGTGAGCAGGATAACGTTGAATAAATGTGACTATCCCTAAGTTATGGATCTTATTTTCGTTTTTTTTTTGTTTGTTTTTTTTTGTGGCACTAGCAGTATTTCTTTTCTATTGCTTTTCGCTTGTGTTTATTTCATAACCTACAGTATTGACAGCTTTTCTGTAGTATCAGTATGTGTTTCAGTACCGGAAATAAGTGCGGCTTATAAGCCAGTGCGGCTTATATATGTATGAAGTTCAATTTTTTCCAAAATTTAGTGGGTGCGGCTTATATACCAGTGTGCTCAATAGACCGAACTTTACGGTAAATAGAGTGAGTTGATGTCTGTGAGCAATACTTTAGTCTTCATCTGCAAATATCACTGTATAAACAACAGTATGAAGTATCAGTTCCTGTGGTCAACATGGTATCAGCGTTATAAACTGCTACTGGCAGTACTGGCATTTCCTTGTGTAACTTACTTCTCTTTGCTCTAGCTGGAGGCAGAAGGCACCAACAAATATTCCCCAGTCATTTCGGTCTGAAGCGAGTCAGCTGATTTCGTTCCAGGTCTTGCCTGCTGTTTTCAGTTTATCTTCAACAGTATCAGAGGCAATGAAAAAGCGGACATTCTGGCAAAAGACGGTGCACAGAAGGAGCAGGCCAACAAACTGGTGTCATACGATGAAATCAAGACAATCATCAAGGCACAGCAAGGAATAAAGTGGCGCCTCCAGCACCCCAAATACAACCCATAAGACAGATACCATTTGCTGGAACGACGGGAACAGGTCAAGATCTTCCGCCTGAGGACTGGACACAACCGCCTGCTCCTCCACATGCACACAAAATTTGGCATTGGACAGAGTGGAGAGTGCCCTTGTGGTGAGGGACCAATGACAACCGACCACATCCTTCAAGACTGTAGGACGCATGCAGCATCCAGGAGGAAGTACTGGCCAACACTGACAGCAGTGGAAGCCAAGCTGTACTGCACCCTGGAGGAGCTGCAACGGACGGCAGCCTTCACTGAGGACACCAGGCTGCTCATCTAATGAGAGGCGAACGAGGAAGAAGAAGATCTTCAACGGTTCTCCTCCTTGTGCATAGTGGTCTGCCTCTTTCTTTCCCTGAGGGCAGTATATGGCCGTCTGGTTTTATCTATCTTAAGGACATGACCCAGCCATCTCCAGAGTCTCTAATTCACCTCATCCAAGATGTTGATGGATCTGATCCTGACTAATTTCTGACTCTGTGCATGCGCCTGACATTTTGTCCTAAAATGGTTTAATTTATCTGTGTTTACATTGTAGGTTCTTACCATACAGCATAGAATTGTTCACATCGTTCCTGTGTACTATTACCTCATCAGGACAAGGCATGATGTCATGCAGGTATTTCAGCAGAGGCAGGGTCAGCCCCCGAGCCTCAGAGTCGATGAGGTTTCTGACCAGCTCATCGGGCTCCACCTCCAGTCGGTTGAGGAACAGGTTGATCTTCAACCGCACCTCACCTGCCAGCAGTGCCACCTGTAACAGTAAGGAAATGAACATTTCAGAAACGCTGCTGAAAGTACACTGCAATATGCCACTGTTCATAAAAGAAAGAGCAAAGTAATGTTACATTCTGTCTAAAAGGTGAATTTCACCCATCAACTTTGACCACTACACTTCATACACCAGTGCATCTTTTTGATGGATGCACTAGATAGAACAAGTAGGCTTTTCAATCACACATGTGCCCAGGAACCAGTATTCCAATGTGCAACGTAAGCAAACAATATCTTACCTCTTCGCTGGCATTCATCATGTGTGTTTCAGCAAACAGGGTCTCTAGGCGATTGTAGTCTGGCTCCACACTGGGTATCACTTCCCTGGGCTCCCACACACATCCTTTGCTTTCCTCTGGGAAACATCAGGAATAAGTGAGTGGAAAAGATATGGAGTGTTCACTTGTGTGTGTCTAAGTGACAACAGTCAGAGTGAATGCATGTGGAAGAGGTCAGGAGGATTCATTAGTGTGTGTCAAAGTGACACAAAGTTCATATGTAATGTATGCATTTGGATGAGTCATGAAGTTTCACCAGTGTGTGCCAAAGTGACACAGTCCATGTATATGCATATGGATGAGGTCAGGAGTGTTCATTGCTGTGTGTCAAAGTGAAACAGAGTCTGTATCGATACATATGTATTTGTGTAATTGCATTTGCATGAGTATTCAGACTTGCACAAACATGCACACATGTGTGCATTGTTGTGTGATGTGTGCATGCATGGTGTTGTGTGTTTTGTGTGCATCTGTGTTTATGTATGCATGTTTGTGTATGTCTTTATGTGTGCTTGCATGTGTGCATTTGTGCATATTTGTGACCATGAACATGCGTGAATGTTGTGTATGTTAGCAAGTTAAATAAAACTCCTTTAATAAAAGCAGTCCAGTTGTTGAAAACTAATAGAGTAATTTTCTGTGAAGCCAAATAGCAAATACAAATAATCTAAGCAATGGCATTGTTTTACAAAAACAGGGCATTAAAATAAAATGAAAAAAAATAAAACAGTACATAATTAAATCTGAATAACAATACGAAATAAAATGAAATAAAATAATGTGAAATAAACACGCACACACACAAAAAAAAATAACAATCTGAAAATAATGATCTAATAACAATAAGCAACAAGAAAAAGAAACACCAGTTCTTACCCACTATGGAATCCTGGATCTTAACCCACTTGAAGTTCCTCATGGGCTGGGATGGCAACGGCACAGCCATCATCTTGAACCCCGACTGGTTCAAGCCCCTCTGATACGATCGTCCGTCCAGAGACCCCCTTCTGGATGTTACAAAACTAAAAGCTGACGGCGCTTTAGTGTTCATCAGGGGCAGCGAAGGTCTTGACGGATGCACGTTCATTTCAGGGAAATCAGGTATTAATGGACGTTTGAAATGATCCCTTGATGCTGGAGCCGCAGAAGGGGATGGGTTGTTCAGGTCATTTAGATCCTCCAAGAGATCTGGTTCGGGAGTGTTGGGTCGGCTTTTGTTCTTGGTATAACGTTTTTCTTTGTCATTGAAGTTGTCATACATGCTGTCGTTGTTGTTGGAGGGGGACAGGGCCGTGTCCGGTCTTGCTTCTGATACTTGGGACACCAGTGATCGAGTTACCTAATGAAAATACAGTGTTATATAATAAAGGATGTACATATGAACACACAAACATGTGACATTCACACTTACAGACTTATAAAAAAACTTATGCAATAGGAAGAATAGCAGTTCATTAAATTCTAGGTGTCTACAAATGTAGAAAACAAACATGCATGTTACAGATCTTAAGTTATAATCCATGTCAACACATGAGGCAAGATTATGTCAACACAAACATACCTAGCATGCACATCCCTGAAAATGGCATATGGCTGCCTAAATAACAAGGTCCACACCCTATCCACCCCAAAAAAGGGGGTAATATATGGAAAATGACTGCTCATGAATAAAAGCAAAGAAAGAAAGAAGAAAGAAGAAGAAAGACACTGCCAGATAGCTCCTGGGAAGCCTTATTGTTTGCTACAGGCCTACAGACACTGAGCAATAAGCCCTGCATGATGTGACGTGAGCCAATAACAAAGGCCTCACAGCCTCATGTCAGTCTATATGGCAAAGACTTGTCTTGCATACATGATCACGGCTTGTGCTTAGCAGTAGCACTGGTACTGTAGTTATATGTGGAGTGATGGCCTAGAGGTAACGCATCCGTCTAGGAAGCGAGAGAATCTGAGTGCGCTGGTTTGAATCACAGCATAGCCGCTGATATTTTCTCCCCCTCCACTAGACCTTGAGTGGTGGTCTGGGCGCTAGTCATTCGGATGAGACGATAAACCAAGGTCCCGTATGCAGCATGCACTTAGCGCATGTAACAGAACCCACAGCAACAAAAGGGTTGTTCCTGGCAAAATTCTGTAGAAAAATCCACTTCGATAGGAAAAACAAATAAAACTGCATGCAGGAAAAAAATACAAAAAAAAGGGTGGCGCTGTAGTATAACGACACGCTCACCCTGGGGAGAGCAGCCCGAATTTCACACAGAGAAATCTGCTGTGATAAAAAGAAATACTAATACAAATAAAAATATTATTTCATGTGACAAAATCTTGGGTCTTCTGACTTGCTCTTCCATCTGGACAGGACACTGGATCACACAACACAAGGTACACACAACTGCCCCCTTTGCAAGAAAATATGGTCTACACCTGATGACAAAAATAAGCATTTTCATGTTTTCATGTTTTTATTCTCCCAGTCTCCTGTCTATTACTCTCTTTCTTTCTTTCTTTGCAAGTTTTCTGCCCAGCTCCCCACCCCAGTCTCCAGTCACTTTCATTTCTTAATTACCTGTTTTCTCAACAGTTCCCAACCCCAATCTTCCATCACTCACTCACTTTCCTTTATTCATTACCTGTTTTCTAAACAGCTCCCAACCCCTATCTCCAGTCACTACTTCATGGGCTGTGACTCCCACGTTGACTCGTATAAGTGAAAGTGTGCTTTCACATGCATGACTGTTTTTAACCCGCCATGTAGAAAGTCATACTCCATTTTTGTGGGCATCTCCTATCACTCACTCACTCTCATTTCTTCCACCAGCAGGTCGTCGACCTGGCGAGGGTTGAGGGAGGACAGGGTGGCTGCACTGAGCCGACTGGAATGGACAACATGGTGCACCTGTTGCTCCACCACGTCCCACAGCCGGTCTCTGCACACACACACACACACACACACACACACACACACAGCAACAAAGTTAAACAAGGGAGAACACCAACCAAACAATCAAAGTCCTGTAGAGTCTACCACTGTAACTCCCACCAACTATCAGCTGTCTTGAAGAACTACCGATACAGCAGGAATTTCTTTCTTTTTTTTTGTTGCGTATGTGTGGAGTCAGGAAACAATTTTTTTTCATGATAAAGAATATGAGTCTGAACAACATACTTTCTGACATCCACTTATAATGTATGGCATTATCAAGACTGCAGACAGAGACATAATATTATGTCAATACACTGTTCTGCTTCCATATTTTTTGTCAGAACTAATTTGATCTGAACTCTCTATCTGACTCACTTTGAAAATAATTTCTAATGAGGGTATTGTGATTTTGATGACTGTTATACAGTTCACCTTCACCTTCACCTATCCCGTAGTCTTGTGGACCGTTGGGGCGCCACAGGTGATCTGGCAACCAGCATCCTCCAATCCTCTCGGTTTTCTGACCTCCTGACTGTATCACTCAACCTCAAGCCCGTCCATTCTGGGATGTTGTCCTTCCATCTCTTCCTCTGTCTGCCTCTCCTTCTCCCCCCTTGCACTGTGCCCTGCAGGAATGTCTTGGCAAGCCCTGATGATCTCGTGACATGGCCATACCATTTGAGCTTGCGTCTCTTGACCAAGGTCAACAGGTCTTCGTAGGGCCCAATGGCTTGCCTGATTCTGCTTCGAACTTCTTCGTTCGTGATATGATCTTTGTAGGAGATGCCCAGGAGTCTTCGAAAGCATCTCATCTCAGTGGGTTTTTCAGTTACTGCCTTTCTAACCAAGAGATCTATGCACAAAAGTTAATGTGCCATGCAGAAGAGTAGTATCAGGCTTTGCATATCCACTCTACAAGTCAACATCTACAAGGTAGAGTTTATCCAAATTTTGATATTGTTATTCGCCGATGATGTTGCCTTGTTATCTGACAGCATAATTGGTCTTCAAACCCAACTGAATGTTCTGTTCGAAACCGCCAGACGCCTTGACTTAGTTGTAAACCTTGATAAATCAAATATTGTTGTCTTTAGAAATGGAGGTTTTCTTGCACAGAACGAGGCATGGATGTTCGGTGATGCACAACTGAAAACTGTTAGCATGTACAAGTATCTTGGTGTTATCCTTACTACCCGACTTTCTTTCCAACCCACTATGCGTGATTTGTCTGAACGTGCGAGAAAGGGATGTGCAGCTATCTTTAAAATGCTTTGGTCTATTGGTGAACACTCCCCTAGTATTTTTTTCAAACTATTTGACATGCAAATCAAACCAATTTTGACATACGGAGCAGAAGTTTGGGGTTTGACTGGAAATCAAGAGTGCATTGAAAGGGTGCACTTGTCTGCAATGAAGCGTCTTTTGGGCGTGAGTCAGAGAGCACCAAGACACTTGATTTACGGTGAACTTGGTCGCTATCCCCTGTATGTGACCACCTACTCCAAGTGTCTTAAATTTTGGCTTCGTATTGTCTTTATGGATAATGACCGTTTCCCTAAGAAAGCTTATAATATGATGTTATCATTGCAAAGTCATAATTATTGTACTTGGGCTTGCTCTGTGAGAAATGTTTTGTATAAATTTGGATTTGGTGTTGTTTGGGAGGCTCAGTCAGTTGGTAATGTCAAAATGTTTATGACTGAATTTAAGCAGCGTCTGGTTGATTGCTTTACTCAAGACTGGAGTTCAGCTCTCCAGTCTCACGATTTTTATGATGTGTATTCAGCTTACAACCAGTCCTTGTCATTTAAACCTTACTTGAATAATGTCAAATGTATAAATATGCGCCGTGTTTTTTCGCAGTTTAGAATTGGAATGTCCAACTTACGCTCACACTTTTTGCAGTTTAACTATGATGGGCAAAGTAGGAATTGTCCTTTTTGTGATGACACTCCGGAAACCGAAATGCATTTTCTTTTGGTCTGCCCTAAGTACTGTTCCCTGCGCTCTCAGTTTATTCCTGCTAAATTTCACAAACATCCAAGTGCATCTAAGATGTCCATGTTGTTATCTTGTGCGAGCGAGAGATTGAGTGTTAGTATATGCAAGTTTGTATTCAAAGCGTTTTCATTACGAGCAAATGCTCTAGAATCGTTATCGATGCCCATGTAGTTCAATGGTTGTCCTAATATTCATTTCCCTGTATTAATTCTGTTTGTCCTTGTGAACTCCATTGTTATGGATCTGTGGTCTGACAATTAAAATATTTCGACTTCGACTTCGACTTCAACATCTACAAGGTGCAAATCAAGAGATTACAGAAAACAGATATCATTTATCACTCAGTACTGCATTGACCACAAACTCTAGCCTAACAGAGCAAATCTATCAGCCAGAGTTGGTACCAATACAGGACACCAAACATTAACCCTTTCCTTCTGATATCGGTAGGAGCCGGCACTGCTCGCGCGCGCGCAGCGCCTCAATGCGTCCGGCGCCGGCAGCATGTGTGTGGTACTTTTCCATCATGTGCTGACGCCGTGACTATGCTCAACAGGCACTAAAAGTTGTTGGAAAGTTCCCTACTATAGTCCAATAATCTGGCATCGCTATTTTTGGATGCTAGCACCACTTCCATTCACAAAGAAAGGAGGGAAACTGCGTGTGGAGAGTTGTGAATGAAACTCACCGATTTTCACAATGGCGTCATCTGCATGCACCAGTGAGTTCGAGGACTATTCAGCGGAGGAATTAGGTCTTATATTAGAAGAAGTGTCCAAATATGATGCGAATGAAGAGTGTGAAGAATTAGAAGAAGATTCTGATGTGCATTTAGGTTCCGATCAAGGAGAAGAAAGTGGTGAAAGTGATCCCGAGGACAATGTGCCACTCGCCGCTCTGCAAACCACGTGGCGACTGGCTACTCAGCCTACCAACGTGGCCACATTCCAGCAGCCGACAGGCCCTGCGCATTCACTGCCAAGCACTGCCACCTCTCTGGATTTTTTTTTTTTTTGTTTATACCCATCACATTTTTTCAAGTTGCAGCAGAAGAGACCAACAGATATGCCCGACAAAAACAAGCAGCCCGGGGCACACCTGACCCCCTATGGTTCAAAACAACACCTGACAAAATGCGGGCCTATCTCTCTGTGCTGATCGCAGGACAGCAAAGGGACGAGGGGTAGAAACATCGTATATGTGTTCTTTCTGTCAGGTACCTCTCTGCTTCCACAGGAATGACTGTTTCCGTGATTACCATGGACAGAATGTGGCTCAACCTTAGGACAAGCTACCTTGTTTTTGTTTATGTGTGTGTGTGTGCTTACCTGTAGTTTTGGTGACTGTGACACTTAGCAGTGACACTCTACTCACTATCCTTACTGTACAGTTATACATTGTGTGCATATATAAACCGATCTGTACAAAGTGCTTAGAACAGTGACATAAGAGCAACATGGAACTGTGCTTGAAATTATCTCCAGTAACTCTTCAGTTGTGACAACTGACACTAGTTGTGTGACATTCTTTGGATTACCTGTGGGGACTGTACTGGCAGACAGGAGACAGATCATCTCAGGTAGGCCGCAGCTTCATTTCACAACACTAACGTGCATGTGCATGGAATAACTGCATGTTGGTGTGCTGTATCAGAATTGTCACCATCGCATGTGACATATTTGGTGACATTTTGGTGACAGAGACACGACCATTCACATCTAGACACACAGAATCTCGCTCACATGACAGAACAAAGCCTCATGACCATACCTGCCGAATTTTATGA
This sequence comes from Babylonia areolata, assembly GCF_041734735.1. NCBI lineage: Eukaryota > Metazoa > Mollusca > Gastropoda > Neogastropoda > Buccinidae > Babylonia > Babylonia areolata. Next base: position 29,526,011 of record NC_134899.1, on the reverse strand, counting down.
CTCTAGAGGTTTATTCTTGGTTGTGGTTAAGCGTGAACCATAATACCCATTTTGAGGCTAAACTCACCAAAAGAATCCAAAATCTAGGGGAGTCTGGCCTCAGAGAATCTGAATACAAGAGGGTTAACTCACTTGTCATCTTTCTCCAGCATTTCAATGGCCAGCAAGTCTTGCAGAATGTTGACCATGGACACCATGCGACTTGTGCCAAACACACGGGTCTGCAGTGCTTCCACCACTTCTGAAGGACTTGACATGTCCACTTCCGCTCTGCCATAAAGCAGCTCCTCATCTGAATGTTTGCTGTCATGGAATGTCTGTGTACAAAACAAACAATTGGGATTGTAAGTGGCTGCACACACACACACACATTTTTTTTTAAATTATGGAATTGAAAGGGAAAAAAACTGGTAAAACTGGATAAATCGTCAAAAATATATTAATAACAATTGAGGAAATGGCTAACCCATGTCCAAAATAAGTCAAAGAGAACAACAATGAAGCAAACCCACTGATCATCTTCTTCAGGTTTGACGACAATACCGTGGCTGTTGATGACAATACCGTGGCTATCAGTCCTAAAACTCAAACCCACTCAACCCATGCACTGACAAATCCACAACCAGAACACAAAACAAATGAATTTTTCTTTCCCTCATAAAGATCACCAATTACAGATTCCACAACAACTCACTGACAAGTCTTCCTCCCCATACAAACATCACTAATTACACAGCTTCCAGAAAAACTCACTGACAAGTCTTCCCTCATAAACATCATTATTATACAGCTTCCAGAAAAAAACTCAAGTCTTCCTTCCCTCACAAACACTGACATTTACAAACTTTCCACCAATGGTGCCATCAGTCTTATCAAGCCATATATTTGTCCACTTCCCACTTCTGTTAAATCCTTTTGCACCAACACCCACTCCAGCCCACCCTCCACCTTGTTCCATTTTTCATGTCTACTTGTATCACCTATCCAACTGTAAATAAACTGTGGACAATGGACATGCTACTCACAGTTATCCAATCACTACAATGAGCAACCAATACAAAGCCCTTTCCTCCCAGTTTGTAATAATAGCAGCACTATCACGAGAGGAAACAATAACATATGAATAATAAAATTGATCAGAAGAGCCATATTTTGTGCAAGTGCTCTGTGATATTGCCCAGGGTCTATGTAAAAATGACTGATTTCAAATACATATATATTCAATTTCAAATTATGCATCCAGTGAAACCAGACTGATAAAAGTGATATTGGTCCAGTGACTGTGAAAAATCACTCTTCATACACAAAAACATGTGACATACCTCCCTTGCTATTACAATTCTTTAGAAGTGGAAAAAAAAGAAACACACAAAAAATATGCACATACAAAACTTCCAAACAGTAGACATGCTTGGACACAACATGATGGATCAAACTCACTTGAATCTGAATGTGCAGGTCATCATCAGTTTCCTCTCGCTGCAGAAAGTTGATGACGTCCAGTAAGGTCAGTCCTGTACAACAACAAAACAACAGATGTTCCATTTCATGTTTCTGACCATTTTTCCCACATCTAACTGGCACTATATTTGCTCCATGTCACTGCTCCTGATTTATCTCCTCATTCACTGATTGCTTCTGACCTCCATGTTTTCCTTCTGATATTGCTGTTAATCGTTTGATAAATTCTAGTCATATCATACATTGACTGGGTTTTTTTTAATTTATTCTCCTGGTTATATTAACAGGAGAAATGATTAATACTGGACTGTTCACTTCAAACATAACCCATTAGCTGTCTTCTTTTACAAGACAAATCAATTCTTACTGAAGTTGAATCTATCATGAAGATAAGATATAATCAAATAGTGTAAAATTAGCAAGAACAATAACTTTTAGGAAAAGATGATAAATATGTGCATTCTTTCTTTCCTTCTTCTGAATCTTCACAGCTTGTTTGGAATTAGTTTTCTATCCAGCAGCTAGGTTTTTGTGTGAATTATTAGGAGACTTTGACAAGGTGTGATATTCGTCCCTTCTGGGGTTTCTGAGTCCAAATGTGGCTACAAACATTGATCTTTACATGAAATGAGCAATTATATGACTATAAGAAAGTTAGTCAAAGAATGATCCTTAATAAATGGGCACAACACTCAAGGTGAATAGTTTGCTGAGACTTCCACCCCAAGGGTTATTACTAATAATAGTCTGAACCTTGACTGACAGCACATGGCAGGTTATAAGAGGTACTTCTATGAAGCTGACATATTAGCACACATGCATACATGCACACACACAAATGCATACACATTATGTACAAGCACACACACACACATTAATTTGATTAAAACACACATACATGCTCATGCAAACTCACAAAGCTCAAGTATGCATTCTGCTCCTTTTGAAGATTCCGATTCTTGGAAAGTGGATCATCACACTACATAAATTCCACCCATAAATCTCTAAACTAAATACAACATGGAACGATATCAAACCATAACTCCCACCGTCTATCCATATATACACATTTCCTCCTTACCCCTTACCTATCATCTGATTGCGAATCCTGCATCGCTGAGTAAGGTCATGGTTGCAGTTGATGATGGTATTGATGAAGGTCATCACCGCTGTCTTGTGAGGTACTGTCTCTGCCGCCTTAAGTTCATTCACTACCACGCTGTACTTGTGATACTGGTCCGTCTTCCGCTGTCAACAGACCATTTCCAGTTTTAACCCTTTCAATTCCAAGCCTATCTTATGTTCAGTGACAACTATTTGCCAACACATGTTTTAATCATGGAGGGTAATATATATATATTTTTTTTAATAATTCTAGCATGCAAACTACGAAAAGAAAGTATATATATATATATATATATATATATAAAACCTATTCTTTACTGAAAGGAAAATTAACGCACTAACCACAGTGGAGTGATGGTCTAGAGGTAACGCGTCCACCTAGGAAGGGAGAAAATCTGAGCGCACTGGTTCGAATCACAGTTCAGCCACCAATATTTTCTCCCCCTCCACTAGACCTTGAGTGGTGGTCTGGACGCTAGTCATTCAGATGAGACAATAAACCAAGGTCTTGTGTGCAGCATGCACTTTGTGCACATAAAAGAACCCACGGCAACAAAAGGGTTGTTCCTGGCAAAATTCTGTAGAAAAATCCACTTTGATAGGAAAAACAAAACTGCAAGCAGAAAAAAAAGAAGAAAAAAAGGTGGCGCTGTAGTGTAGCGAAGCGCTCTCCCTGGTGAGGGAAGCCCGAATTTCACCCAGAGAAATCTGTTGTGATAACAAGAGAAATACATACAAATACAAATTATGACAATTTCACATTAATATAATGATTTTGTAATAGGAAATTCTTACATGGACGAGGATGGAAATTTCTATCAGTAATTTCCAACCTGGGGCATTCAAGGGGTTATATATATGAGATCAACCCTTGAAAACGGAGTGTAGCTGCCTTATGGCAGGGTAAAAAGGGTCATACACATAAAAGCCCACTCGTGTACATAAGAGTGACCATGGGAGTTGCAGCCCACGAACAAAGAAGATATGAGATCAATATCTACGGTATGCTATGAACCTCAACTTTTTCATCCACATGTGTATGTGTGTATGCGTATGCATGTGCGTGCGCATGTGTGCTCTGTGTCTGATGGAAGAGTTATTGTACAGAACAGTGCTAGGTTTTACAGCGCTTGATAAATGTACTATTATCAATATATGACATTGTATATGTATTTATTCCACATCAATACGAAATATACATATGACATAAGATACTGATTCCACATAAATGAAAAGTATATATATGTATCAGAAGAAAGAGAAAGTTTAAATTACAGTAATGAATAAGAATGAAAAAAATCAGTCTACAGCTCACATGTTAGCTACCAAACAAACTGTTCCAAGAAGAAAACCTGAAGCATTTCTTAAACTGCAGGGTCCATGTGAACTTATTGAAAACATCCACAATTCATACAAAAGCCTTTTCATAAATGTTTCAAGTTTATCTGGCACATTTATCGACATCCTTTCACCACAGATGTTCAAATTTACATTGTGTAAAAATATGTGCTTCTTTGTTTGAACAGTAAGGTACAAAACAGTATCTCCTCATTTAAAGCGAAAGTACAAAAAAGTTGACAGTGAACAAAACAAAACCAAAAAAAAGCCTATTTTCTTGTCTTGTTACACTGGCACACAGATCTCCAGTTGAATACAGAATGATACAGCAGAAAGACTGAACAGTCATAAGTACCTTGTGATGGTTCAAGCCTTCCAGAATACAGTTGTAGCCCTGCTGGCTGTGGGCACAGAAGGCAGCCAGCATCTCCAAGATCTGTTTCTTTGGCAGCGTGTTGGTGATCTCCAGTCCTGCATGCGTATTGTTACTGTCAGTGCAAGTATGCTTACACGTGAATGTGAGTGTCTTAGTGGATATGTGGGAGTGGGGGGTGGGTAGTGTGTTGGGTGTGAGTGGGTGTGGGGGTGGGTGATGGGTGTCGTGTGCCTGTTTGTGCACATATAAGAATGTGCATGCATGTAAATGAGTGTGTGTAAATGTCAATGCATGTTTTGTGTGTATGCATATACATGTCTGCAAATGCTTGTATGAATAATTGTACATGCATCCGAATAAGAGTGCTTGTGCATGCACACAATCAAGAGTATGCATACATGCAAAAGTGTGTGTAAACTGTGCGCGTGAATGTCTTGTCTCTAAATTCCTGTATGAATGTGTGTACATTTAAGTGTGTGTATAAATATGTGTGTGCAAGTAATAGTGTGTGCATGTATGTGTGCACACATAAATGTATTGCATATGAATGTGTATATGTGTGCAAAAATGTGTGCAAGCGTAATTGTGTCTGTGTGCATCTTATGTTACAGATGTAAATGGAGAAGAGATTAATACTTGTTAGATTGTGGCAACTGCAATTAAAAAATGGTTTCTGTATTTGTTCAAGAATGAACATTTAAAAGCTAGAAAACTGGAAGGTTTGCAAGGGAAATCTGCACAGCAAAAATATTCACTTGCCAGGGAAAATACTTATAAAGCCTTAGTTTCACATTTAATGATTTACAAATACTTAACCCTTTCGCTGCCAGGAAAATAAGATTTAAGTGAAATCTATTTGCCAGGGTTTTTTCACAAAAAACGGGTATAAATTTTCAAAAAATTCTGTGCTCTTTGTTATTGGAGAAAGACCCATAAAAGTATATATTTTCTGAAAGGTAAATGAATAAAGAATACAAAACACATGCTGTTTTCCCATTTTATATATTTTTAGTGACATGCTGTTGTTTTGAAATCAGTGTTTTGTTTTTTGTCACATTTTCAACTTGTTCATTACAAACATTAGTCAGGTAATTTGCACAAAAACATCATATTTTCTGGACAAATGGATATCTGCAAACACAAAATCATACTAGAACAACCACAATATATATATATATATATATATTTTTAAGAGATAGATACACAATACATTGTGACTTCTCCAAGTGATAAGATGGATGTGAGGCCACGCCCCCTCAGTCTCCACCCCCCTCCTCCTCACCCCTCTCACACGGTCACTTGATTCAGTTCTCATCAGACCGCGTTGGCTGCGTGCCAAGAATATCGCTCTGCTGCTAATTCGGTCATCTGTCATCTGCTAACATCTGTACAGCCGGCATCACTCACTGACAGTTGCATCTTGGCCACTCTCTTGATTACTCCCTTTATTTTCTATCAGATCGTCCTATAAATGTTCATCACTATCTTCTCCTTCGAATTTATGCTTCAATTCTTTCTGAGCATCAGCTAAAGAAAGAAATCATGGTTGATTTAGTTCGTCACGATCGCATGTCTTGAGCACGGCGTCAGTCCGACATTTTGTTGAGCGAGCGAGGAGAGAAGTCAGGCAAACACTTGGACAGTGACCCAACCAAAACGTTCAAATAAAGGACTGCTTCATGACGTAGATGGGGTTTCTAGCTATGAATAGAATCTAGAGAGGTTCCCCAGGCTAAAGCTACCACTATTTTTGCCAAGGAAGTGAATGTAAACCAGGGAAAAGTCAGAATATTTCGATGACGAGTTATCTCGTCATGCAGGCAGCGAAGCATACATGCTTGCCATGACGAGTTATCTCGTCATGCAGGCAGCCTAGGGGTTAAATGTGTGTATCATGCCAGCCATGTGAAAATTTAAACATGTACCATAGGTTTCTTACAGTTATAGGCACGTGACTGTGAAGGGAGTGCAAATCTGTTTTGCCAACTGAAAATGTGTGTTTTGTTTATTTATCTGTATAATAATAATAATAAAAATATAGGTTTATATAGCACAGTACCCCCATCTCAGATGGGGCTCACTGCGCTTGTATATTTTATTTCCCATTGATTTTATTCAACAGTCAGTAGATGTGCAGTTTGGTTGTGTGCAAATATGATGATTAAAAAAATAATAAAATAAAAAACTCCAGCACAAGTCCAACAGAATGACTGGTGTTTCTTTTTTCTGCTCTGCCCATCATTTGCATGTTTCAAATGCACTAACCCTGCCCTACTCCCACCCCTGGATGTCCCACACACAGCCACATACCCATGACAAGTTTGTTGGCAGCGGAAGGGGTCTGCAGAAGATAGTCGATGCCCAGGTGTGTGTTCAGGATGGCGCGAATACAAGAGATGCAGTCAATCTGCAGAATGGCATCACTGAAGCTGGTGAATGTCTTTCCTGAAAAAAAAATGCATCAGTCAGCAGAAAGTCAACGTGGGATTGCAAAATGAAATAGGTTTAGAAGTTTTCCTCTAACTTTATTTGAATACAAGAATGTATTACATGCATTTGCAACATGAGTAAGTGTGCAAATGAAAAAAAAAATTCAAGGTTACAAATAAATTAGTAATGATGCTAAAAGGAGAAACAAAGGATTTATCAAGTTTCATTTCCATTACAGTTACTTTTAACTCAACCTTAAATTATGATTTATGATCAATAAGACAAATCTGAAACACAATAAAGCCTAGTGATACATAGTCATGGTAACAGAGGGTAAAAAAAAAAAGAGGGGAGATGGGGAGTAGGGGGATTTTTACATGTATATGTGATCAATGTTAAATCCCATCCATTTGTTTTATGTAAGATTAAGACTAAGAGAAAGAAAAAAAAAAGTCATGCAGTAAAATATCTGTGGCACATCTCTGCAGGTTTTTTCTCCATCTCTGAATTCATTGTAACTGTAAGTGATGGAGAGTTGGAATCTACATCAGTCACCCAGATGGCCACACCTCCACTCACTCTCTGCCTGCGGGTCGTCAAACTACTGGGCCGAACTTACTGCTCTGAGAGAAGCTGCCAGACTGATCAAAGCAGACCAACACCCGCCTGAACACGTAGTCTTTCTGACAGACTGCAGATCAGCCATCCAAAAATTGCAGTCACCCAGTGAGCAGTTGGAAAGAGACACACAGCGCCTGCTTGGCGATCTCTCGCAACACACACACGTCGCTGTCCAGTGGATCCCTGCCCACTGTGGTCTGGCAGGAAACGAGGAGGCGGACAGACTGGCCAAGTCTGGCAGCAGACTGGAGCAGACAAACCAGCCAGTCTCATACAGGGAGGCAAAAACTCTGGTCAAACGAAAATTCAAAAACACATTCCAGCAACAACATAGCCATCCACCTGATGACCAGATGCCTCACCTGCAGCAATTCCAGCAGACAATCATATTCCGACTACGCACAGGGCACTGCCGCCTGCGAGACCACATGTACCGAATGAAGCTGTCACACACTCCTGACTGCCCGTGTAAGACAGGCCTACAAACCCCAGAGCACATCCTGCAGTCCTGCCCCCTGTATCAAGATGCACAGACGCAGCAGTGGCCCTATGGAGCCACACTAGCAGAAAAGCTCTGGGGCACCAAAAAAGACCTCATCAAGACCACCACCTTCATTTCCAGCATAGGACTGCAAGTCTGAGACCATGTTCACGGGGAACGCAGAAGAAGAAGAAGGAGAGTTGAAATCAATAAAATTGCTTGTACTGTAGAAGCTGCTAGGAAATGCATCCAAACTGAGTGTTTTGAATGTATACATATTATGTAAGACTGAAGCTGTGTGAATGCTTTTGAACTGTCAGGGTCACTGTCAGGCAGTATGTGATCAAGTGTGCTGTCAAGTTGTTGACATGTTCAATGATGTTGTCCAGTGTCAGTTTTGTGACTTAATGCTGACTGGCAATCAAAACACAAACATGGGGTTCACAGCTCAATACTGTAAAAGTGTAATCTTGAGTATAAATATAAGAATCAAACTCAGTTTGGTTTTAAAACAAACATAAAATTGCACCTTAAAGTATAAGAAAATTAACAGGATAAATCCTTCAGGTTGTTAAGACAAAGACAGAGCACATTATTACTCTTGACTTACAGTTGCACCCTTCATTCAGACAGAAACCATCTTGGGGGGAAAAAAATAACAACATAATTAACAAACAAAAAATCTAAAAATGGAAATCCACTAGAGGCATTTTCTTCAAGCATATACCATGTACAGCAGGTGCAGTATTTAAACACATCCTAGAAGTAGTTTATTGTGTACTGCCGTCAGCAGAATTCATCAACTCTTGGATACAAACTGCAGAGACACATGCAAACTGTGGTCAGCATAAATCAATATTAATGATAACAATGTCGTGTCCATATCTGAGCTCAATCCAATAACCAGTTAACAAGATACATGTGAAAATATTCTGACAGAACTTTGCAAAAGCATCAGCAGTTACAATTTCAGATCAACCATCCCTAAAATTAACACTTATTTAGTGCTCTACAAGTACAGCACAACATTCTTTCCTTCTGTGTTCACACACTGCAGTCTCTAATATGCTTCATAAATGTATGGGCTTTTATTTGTTTTGATATGTCTTTCTTAAGCGTGTATCCAGTTCTGTACCTCTCCATGTGGACATACTCTGTCCTCCATTTTCAGGAAAGAAATTGCTAACCAGGGCAAAAGACACCCATATCATGATTTACCTGTCATCTGACATAAGGAGTCCAGCAGACTATCCAGTCCCCCCAGTGACACAAACTCCTGCAGCCAAGTAACGCTGCAGCGCTCCAGCTGGGAGCGCAGGGCATAGTAGACATGCACTGAGGGGCTGTGGGAGGCCATCACACAAGCCTGAGCGTCCGTGCCATCCAGACGGAATTCCAGCTGTCCAGATGACAGGGTGGAGTTGGAGTCACTCGTTGTGGCCTTCATCATCTTGATGATAAAGTGAAAGTACAAGTGTGATCAGTAGATCAGGCAGAATACCATCACTGTTATTTCCTTTCTATTATTTTTAAAGGGGGGAAAAAATTCAAAACGCTGA
>NC_134899.1:29441620-29511620 GCF_041734735.1 Babylonia areolata | reverse complement strand
AGAGAGAGAGGGAGAGAGAGAGAAAAACAACAACAGACAGACAGACAGAGACAGACAGAAAGACAGAGACCAACTTAGGTTTATACACTACAAGCCAGAAAGACTGCAACATGTGTTGCCACATCCCCCCAGCAGTGACACTGCAAGACCGACTGGCATTGATGACGATGATCAATGAATCCGCCTACTTGTGTGTGTGTGTGTGTGTGTGTGTGTGTGTGTGCGTGTGTGTGCGTGTGTACTGGTGTGTGTGTGTGTGCGCGCGCGCGTGTGTCTACGCGCGTGCGCTGCCTGTTTCTGCACTGTTCTCTGTGTAATGAACGAGCATGACCGTGTCGACTTATGAGTAGCGTTTCAGAAAATGACGAATTGCGTTGTATATTATGCACACTCGTGGCAAGGATGGCTGGTGTCTCTCTCTCTCTCTCTCTCTCTCTCTCTCTCTCTTCTCTCCTCTCTCTCTCTCTCCCTCTCTCTCTCTCTCTCTCTCTTCTGAGAATAGCATTGTCCACACGTTTGTGTTCTGATGCAATGACAAAACAATATGATTTTGTTTGTTGCTTTTGTTGTTAGTTTTATACTTCGTGCATGGCACTTTCGCCTCGTGCACAAGATCTCAGTGTGAGATCCCAGGCTGAAATCCTGACAATGATGAGTTTAAGGAGGAGATTTTGTCCAGTCACCCATGTAATTATGATCATGTGCTGACACGCTATCCCTTCTGTGCGTTTCTGCACACAGAAGGAAAAAAAAAATCAGTTTCCTTTTTCGCCCTTTCATGATAACACAATCTATGTTGGGCTAGTTATGAAAACACAGATATACCCTGAAGACAGTGCTACCGAAGACGGAGTATTGCTGTCTAAATGGAAAAGAAAAAAAAAAAAAAAAAAAAAAAAAAAAGATTACACATGTCCAAGTTCATTCGTAGAAAAGAGTGAACGCTGGACTTGTAACGTACGAATGCTGCAACAGCAGAACAAGAACAAGACAAGAGAGGCAAGGCCTTCAAGACTCACTTGTGATACACTTAAAAAAAATCCAAGCTTTTTATGTATTGAGTATAATTTCAAAATGTAATGTTTAAGATGAGAAAGATCAGTTTAAAGCAAATTAACTCCCCTAGCATTACAGAGTAATTTCCCTTTTTTACTAACTGCACCAAAACGTTTGCAAAATAAATAAAACTTCCATGCTTAGCAAAAGAAGTTCCTGTTTGAACAAAAAATGATAATAATGACTGCTCTAGCTGTTGGGTCAGAATATCAGATCAAAGTGCCAAGTTTAGAGAATACAAAAAACATAAATATAACAGTAAATGCAGCTTGCATATAATTAGGCTTCATTCTTTATTTTTTTTGTGCCCACCCCAGAGGCGCAATATTGTTTTAAACAAGATGACTGGAAAGAACTGAATTTTTCCTATTTTTATGCCAAATTTGGTGTCAACTGACCGAAAGTAGTTACAGAGAAAATGGCAATGTTAAAGTTTACCACGGACACACACACACACACACACACACAGACAACCGAATACCGGGTTAAAACATAGACTCACTTTGTTTACACAAGTGAGTCAAAAATCACGAGGCTTCTAATGAAGGTTTGAACAGTACCAGAATATGTCTGGGTTAAGTTAGGAATCTGTGACCACCTGTTCTCGAAATCGGTCCAAAGCATTGAAAGAAATAACCATTCACAGAACAAATTTCACCCCTTCTTACCTATTCTGTGTTTGTCTTACTTTAAAATTAATCATTTTATTTCAGATCAGTTAGGTCATTTCAGCCCAAGTTCAGTAATTATTCACTCTGAAGGCCTATTCTGCACTGGAGACTCTTAGTGTGTTATTTGCAGGCCATGTTAATCTATGTTGGTCACATGGTGAGAATCCGTAGCTTATTCATAATCTTTTTCATCAGGCATAATCTGGGTATTTTCCAACCCCTTCACCAACTCGAGTAAACGGAACAGATCTACCCATACATGGAGAGTTTGTGAACCTGCAGGACCCAGCTGCATTGCTTGGTTCTAACTTTTTGACAGTTACACGTGACTAAATGCTTGCGTTGACAGAACTACGCCATTGGTCAGTTCATTACTGCACTCAGTAGCAGGTTACGACCATACAAGGCTCTTCCGTCCGAGCAATGCAACTGGCTCCTGGACAGCACTGTCACAGGAAGGTGGGGGGGCGGGGGGGGGGGGGGGGGGGGGGGGGGGGGGGGGAGGGTGGTGGCAAGCAGTGACATCGAAAGCCGTCTTCAGCAAAGCCAGAATCAGAATCGTGTGGAGAACTCCCTGGTACAACACCAACACCAAGCTGAGAATGTACCATAGCTGTGTACTTTCCATACTCTTCTATGGCTCAGAATGTTGGATGATGACTTTGAGTGATCTGACTGGACGAAAAAGCTCCAAACAATCCTGCGAATCTTCTGGCCCATCACTATCTCCAGTCAACAACTACCTGCCAATCTTCTGACCCATCAATATCTCCAGTCAGCAACTACCTGCCAATCTTCTGGCCCATCACTATCTCCAGTCAGCAACTACCTGCCAATCTTCTGGCCCATCACTATCTCCAGTCAACAACTACCTGCCAATCTTCTAGCCCATCACTATCTCCAGTCAACAACTACTGTCTCAGTGCAGTCAGGAGAACATGGAATCTATCATCATGAGAAGGCAGTGAAAATGACGTCATACGAAGAGAGCAAGGTTACGCCACCCGGACAGCCCTTCACTGGACACCAGAAGGTAAACACAAGAGAGAAAGGCTAAGGAACACCTGGCGCAGAACAGCTGAAGGAGAAGTCAAGACCGTGAAGCACACCCAGAGTATCATTCAGAGACTGGCCAAAAACAGACAGAGAGTAGCGGTTCTTTGTTGCCTGTATTTCCCCCATTGCATTTTGGCGATTGAAAATACTTGTTGGGGTTGCGTCATATACTTACATATATACACAATTGTTTTTCAAGCGCGTTGAGTTACGCTGCTAGTCAGATGTAGTGTAGCGTATATGGATTTGTCCGAACGCAGTGACGCCTCCTTGAGTTACTGATACTGATACTGATTTTCAAGAAAGAGACGTGTTGTTTGCTTTTCTGAGCAAACAAAAAATCACGAAGAAGAAGAAAAAAAAACAAACTCGAACAAAAAAATAAGAACTGCTGAACAAGTGTTTTTCCATTGCATAACATGGTCTCAGTACTCCCCCCCTCCTGCCCCTCTTGTTCCCTGTTGCAATCTGTTGACGATCCATCATCTCGTCCACATGTAGGCTACTGTGCAACCAGCTCGCACCATCCATCACCACCAATGTGCATCTGGCCGTGACAACGGTGACTCAGTGCCAGCACGTGATGGAGTCTGGCTTGTAGTTTTGTCCTGACCTGTCCAGCCCTCCATCCCCCTCTAACCCCCACCCCTCCACCCTGCCCTCTGCTGTCCCACCCAGTCTCACAGCAGGTTGCACCACGCCAAGTTCCACAGATGTGACCACTGATAATATCCTGTGTTCTTTCTTTTCAACACATAATCAATCACGCCCTCCCACCAAGAGTCACCTCACCTCCACCACACAGTCCAAACTGTGCTGGCGGTGAAGAGGGCGGAGAGGGTGTGCCAGTGTGTGTGTGTGTGTGTGGGGGGGGGGTGTCAGATGTGGCATCACGTGACGAGCTCGTGCCGATGTTTGTGTCTGTATAAAAACCTCTCCGGACGGTGGCTTGCAGCTTCAGCAGAGTCGCTCAGCTGTCTTCAGTCACGGCCACTGAAAACCTTCCACCCACAGCAGTTCCCGGGAAGCGAGCACCATACTTGTGAGGCGTGACGAGCGTAGACGCTAAAGAGTCGACTACTTCTGTCAGCTTCTGACCAGGTTCAGGGGGGAAAGAAGGAACCAAGGAGGCATGGGCATCTTCACAGCGAGCATGATGATGGTGGTGGTGGTGGTGACGTTGGATATCGGGAATGCCACCCCCTTGGATCGCAGGGCGCACTGGGAACAATGGCGCGAACTGCAGCGGCAGAAACAGGAAAGTGAGCTGCCGGCGGAGCCGCAGACAAGACCTGAAACGGTATGTCCTTGTGCTGATGTTGGTTGTGTTTTTGAAAATATCGAATATCTTAACCCTCAGTTTATTTTTAATTTTTATTTTTATTTCTTTTTATTTTTGGGGGCGGGGTGAGGGATGGGGGTGGGAGGGGGGACGGGGAGGAGGGGGTGGGGGGATGGAGGGGCGGTGAGGGATGCCAAGGGAATATTGTCGGGAAGGGGGGAGGGTTCTGAGGTGGGAGCTTCTTTTCTTCTTCTCTCTCGGCCACGTGAAATAGGTATAAGTCCTGTCCTTGAGATAAAGTATTCGGATCCCTCAAACACCGCGTCACTTTGAAATCCATCGCGTCCCTGGGTGAAATCTGAATGAGGGGTGAGAACACTGCTGTCTCTTCCCCGGTCCCTGGTCCCGATTGACGGTGTTTGCTGGCTGCGATATCGACGGACTCCTTCACCCCAGTCCCTCTCTGGGCCCAGCACTGGTGAAGAGATGGACAAAGATGATAAAAGTGCACCAACTGGTGACGAGTCTGACTGTGTTCGTTTCAAACAGCTTCTCATTTCACCCACTTATGCCCTTTCATCGCAGTCTTTGCACTTGAAGATGTAAATGATTCCCGACTGGTCGAATTTGTTGGTCTCATTTTGGGGGGGCATCACTAACTCGCTTCTGATGGAGTCGCTTGCTTGGATGTAAGCGTCCTGGTCGTCCGGCTTCGAGCTTCAAGATTTTGTATTTTGTATTTTTTTCTTTTTTGTCACAACAGATTTCTCTGTGAGAAAGTCGGGCTGCTCTCCCCAGTGAGAGCGCGTCGCTACACTGAGAGCGTCATCCATTTTTTTGTATTTTTTCCTGCATGTATTTTTACTTGTTTTTCCTATCGAAGTGGATTTTTCTACAGAATTTTGCCAGGAACAACCCTATTGTTGCCGTTGGTCCTTTTACGTGCGCTAAGTGCATGCTGCATACGGGACCTTGGTTTATCGTCTTATCCGAATGTCTAGCGTCCAGACCACCACTCAAGGTCTAGTGGAGGGGGAGAAAATATCGGCAGCTGAGCCGTGATTCGAACCAGCGCGCTCAGATTCTCTCGCTTCCTTGGAATATGCGTTACCTCTAGGCCCTCACTCCACTCACAGTGGATGTTGGGGACGGTGATGTGTCCTTGACCGGGAAGTGGGGACGGGGGAAGTAGGGCAGAGCTCGCTTGGTTTAGGGATGGGGGTAGGGAAAGAAATTTGTGCTCCATAGCATTTTCTAAGTCATCTATTAATTGCCTGGAATGCTGAGGTCTTCTTTTAGGAGGTGGTGTTCTTCCTTCATGACTTCTGATAAACAGATAGTCTTGGCTCAGTGTTACTACGTCTGGGTGCCTCCCATTGTGTATTCTTAGGGTTGGCAACTGTCCAGATGGAGTCACTGCGTGGTCAGTGAAGGTCTTTTCTGTACATCGTTAACCACAGAAACTCGTCTTTCCTGGTGTTCATGGCTGTTCTGTTGTTATCTACCATCCCACGGGTGACTGTGTCTGGGTGTTGGTTGTTGTGTGTATACGTAAGCAGAATATCACATAAGCAGGTTAAAGATCCCGTAATCCATGCCAGCGTTCGGTGGGTTTTGGAAACAAGAATATACCCAGCATGCACACCCCCGAAAGCGAAGTATGGCTGCCTTTATGGCGGGGTAAAAACGGTCATACCCGTAAAAGCCCACTCAGTACGAGTGAACGTGGGAGTTGCAGCCCACGAACGACGACGAAGAAGAAGAAGATGAACTCTTCTTCGAATTCTATAACCGACATGGTGTCATCCAAGTATCGGCGCCAGTAGCGCGGATGAGAGTGCAAGGAATCCAGAGCATTCTACGCCAAGTTCTCATTAAAGAGACTGACTGTGGAACCTGTCGCTACACCCTGTTTGCTGAAAAAATGGTCTTCAGAATCTAAGATTATGTTCCTCTTGCGTCTTCCCGCTTTTTTTGTTTGTTTGTTTTTGTTTGTTTGTTCGCCACACCACAAAAAACCACATCGTATTCACTTTTTTTCACAAAATGTGCTAAGAAACGGGCTAAATTCGAAGAAAATAAAAAATAAGTATGACATGTTTTTTTTAAAAAAAGTATTCATTATTTCAAAATTAGCGTTCACCAACAGGTCTGAAATTCAGTTGACAAGTAGATTAAAAAAAGAAAAAAAGGAAAAAAAGAAAAAAAAAAGCCTTCGCCTTCGTCAGTACACCTGTGATTTAATACTTTTGACACAAGATATTTCCCACACCGTAACCCCTCTCTCTCTCTCTCGTAGTGTGTAATCGTAAAGTCTACCTGTCCCGACCACTAATTCCCCAACTTTCCGTCTTTCTTTATGGTCACTATTTTTTTTCCTTTGCGTCTGCGTCACTCCCTACTCTACGTGGCTTACGTCACTACACTGTGTGGCCTGCATTACTGCATTCTGTGCCAAGCCACCACACCATGTAATTTATGTCACTGTTCTGTGTGACATACGTCACAACAATCACTGTGTGACCTACGTCACAACAATCTGTGCCCGTGTGGTTTCAGCTCTCGATCCTGCAGAGGGCGCAAATGGAACAGGCGCAAAGGGAGCGACAGAAGGTGCTGCAGAAGCAACAGATGGAACTGATGCAACAGTTCATCGAAGACTATGAACTGGACGGTATGATGCTGACAAGCTGACGTATGGGGCACCCTCACGCTTACACATACACACTGTATACCACGCCCCCTTTACCCCCCACCACCCTCCCGCACACACACATACGCCGCCACACACGCACACATGACACGTCCGAGTGACTGATATCACTCAAAGTGAAAAGACGTTGGATTAGATAAAGAACTTACACACTGACACACATGCGTGCACACAAGCAAACACGCATTCATACAATCATATCGACATACGCCTATTCACTGGCACATTAACGTTGTGTAGTTGTACCGACGTGAAACTGAAAAATCAATCAAACATTCCGTTTTAAACACTCTGAATTTAGTAGAAAAACTTAAACAACACACATATATATACAAAAATGACATTAACTAGATGATTGTGAATTGGAGAGCGAACGTAGAACATTTCACAGGCAATCTTTCGCTCATTTCATCATGTCTGTGGAAATCGTCTCTCTGCCCGACTGAAGTTAGCGGGTGGGCCCAAAGGGGTATTCGGTTGAGTGATTTCGTCCAGTAATGGTTGGTCATTTGATTATTATGAACAAAGTACCCCCCTCCTCCCATCCCCTACTCTACACGTCATGCTTTCTCTCTCTCTCTCTCTCTCTCTCTCTTTGACACTGCCCATTTCCATAGTCAACGACCCAGATTGTTCTCCCACTGATGCTGTCTCTGTCTGTTTGCTGTCTGTCTGTCTCCGCTCTATGCATGTATGTGTGTGTGTGTGTGTGTGTGTGTGTGTGTGTGTGTGGTTGGGTGGGTGGATGGTGGGGAAGGTGGTATGTATGCCCAAGAGCATATGTGTGTTTGAAATGTGTGTGTGTGTGTGTGTGTGTGTGTGTGTGTGTGTCTGGGTGGGTGGATGGTGGGGAAGGTGGTATGTATGTATGCCTAAGGGCATGTGTGTGTTTGAAATGTGTGTGTTTGAAATGTGTGTGTTTGTGTGTGTGTGTGTGTGTGGTTGGGTGGGTGGGTGGATGGTGGGAAAGGTGGTATGTATGCCTTAGGGCATATGTGTGTTTGAAATGTGTGTGTGTGTGTGTGTGTGTGTGTGTGTGTGTGTGTGTGTCTTTGAAATGTGTGTGTGTGTGTGTGTTCCAGAGCTGGCTGTTCAGATAGGCAGTGACCTCCTGGGACGCATCCTGAGTCCCATGGGGGAGCGTACCAACGGGGTGGCTATGCCTGTGGATCAGTGCGTCACCAGGAATATGTCTGTACGTCTACACATCTCCAAGTGATCCTTGTGTGTGTGTGTGTGTGTGGGGGGGGGGGGGGGGGGTCGGTACGGTGGGTGGGTGTTTCACCATGAAAAAACCCCGCATTGATTGTTGATCTTCCACTAATTTTCATTTGTATCTACTGTATTTACCCCCCTCCTCATACATTCATATATATATATATATATATATATATGTGTGTGTGTGTGTGTGTGTGTGTGTGTGTGTGTGTTTCACCATGAAGAAATCTGCATTGATCGTTCACAAATTTCATTTATATCTACTGTAATTTTCCCTCCTCGTATACTATGAAAAAAAAAAATATATATATATATATATATGTGTGTGTGTATGTATGTGTGTGTGTGTGTGTGTGTAGGCGGTATTTGAGGACCTCCAGGTGTCTGGCAATTTCGTGTACACGGCCTGTGGTGCTGGGGATGGAGCCTCGCTGCACCTCCGCTTCGAACTGCCGGTAACTCCTCCCCCCCCCCACACCCCCCACCCCCACCTCGCCTCCTCCTTTACCCTTTCATCGCTCCTAGTTCTCCGCTCAACTACCACATCGCATACTGTTGTTGTTTTTTTCCTGCGCTTACTGTATTTCGTTGCGTGTATGCACGTGCGCGTGTGTCTGTGCGCGTGCTTGCATGATATATGCTGTTTTCGGAAGAAAAAAAGAATATTTTTGTCAGTATGATGAATTATTACCTGCCCGTCCTCCCTCTCTCTCCCTCTGTATAAATATACAATATACAATGCAAACGTGCACCCCTCACCGCCCCCCCCCCCCCCCCCCTACCCCACCCGCTCGCCTCCCCACCTCCCCCTTCCACACACACAATCATATTGGACAGCTTGAGAAGAGAGAGAGAGAGAGAGAGAGAGAGAGAGAGAGAAAATGGTTTAACTGCACATATGCCTGTGACCCGTTCCAAATAAGAAAAAAAATCAATCCTGCAAAAAGGCAAGAAATGTTATCTCTTGATCAGAAAAAAGAAAAAACGATATTCAATGTGAAGGCTTCAAATAAGGGGACGACAAAATGATATTAGTACACTCGTGATTCCTTATGTAAATGCGTTTTTAATTTGTAATTGTCTTCATGGGTTTTCTCTATGCTTAAAAACCACAAAGAACAGTCAGAAGAAAGATTTTGCTAAATATCGAGCCTCACGTTCAAAATAAATGCACATTGCTGACGTCGTGTTAATTACGACTTTGTACTTTTTATGAAGTATATTGTACTTTTTATGAAGTATTTCAACCTTAGGTCGCTGTAAATTTGGGTATTGGAAAATACATCAAAGTCATTTTTACAGTCAGCAAGACTATCATAACCGTCGTTATTATCATTATTGTTTTGTTATTATCATCACAATCATCATGTTATTAAACGATAAAGAGTGTTAACTATTTCCATTTACAAGGTACACAACTTCGTGCTACCGATTCAGCAAGCACAAGTTAACTGAAAGGTACAGTGGAACACAGACACAGCTCCGGGCTTGACCTTACACCGACCATTTGACATATGCACACAGCAGCAATGACAAAAAAGAAATGTGCAAACACAAATTAGATTTTATTCAAGACTGGCATAGCCTTTTATTCCTAAATATGCTACACAGAATATACGGTCAATACACTGAGATCAAACACATGGTTGCCTCGATGGAATTTCGACTCGAAATGAAAGAACAATGAGGCTGGAGGAGTAAATAATAATAATAATAATAATAATAATAATAATATTTATATAGCGCTGAAGCTTCTGCAGAGACAGTTCTAAGCAGTGGAACAAGCCCAGACACTCCGACCCTCTATTGTTGTTTAATCCATTACATTCCCTGCCTCATTGTTCTTTCATTCTAATATTATTTTTATTTTATTTTATTTTTCATCGTCATCATCATTATCACTATCATCATTATCATTATTATTATCATACTCCTCCTCCTCCTCAGTCCTCATTATGTATGTTGTTGTTGTTGCTGCTGCTGCTGTTGTTGCCGTTGTCGTTCATGACTGACTGTTGGGTCGCCACCACCATCCAGGGAGCCACCACCCCCAGCATGGAAACCACCACTCCCAGCGCCACCACCCCCACCCCCACCCCAATGCGCCCGTGCCCCATCGTTCCCGAAGGCACCCCGGGCGATGCTGAGGAGACCACCACCCCAGAGGCACCCGAGACCACCACCCCTGAGTCCCCCAACAATGTCACCGCTCCAGCAACGCCATGATCCATTGGTTTCCTGCCAAAGATCGGTAAGAACAGCACTGCTGCTCTGATGACGATCCAACAGTGCTTCGTACAGTTATAAAGAGCGGCTCTCTCAAGGCTTAGTAAAACACTAGGAATACAGGTGGTCATTGCAGACGAAATTGTGGACCTGGCAAGATGACAGCATTAAGTGTTGGCGACTGATTCTATAACCCATTTGGAGTAATCTAACCCTATAAATAAAGAAGAAGAAAGAAAAAAAAAAAAACCCACTGACAATTGGTCATTCCATCTAATAACGGTAATAGGCATAACGTTTCAACTATGTACGAAAGTTGTCGTTAGAATTGGTCTATATATTTAGGATAGGCCTGCTAAAATAATCAGATTCGCCAGTGTTTTCTCATATCTGAGGGGTGGGGTGGGGGGTCTATGTTCCTTTATTCTTGTCTGATTTATCATAAAAAACAACAACAACAACAAAAAAATCCTTTCTTCATGAAGAAAATCACCCCATACCTTGTAATATCTCCGTTTCTATTTGTGTCCGACAGACCAGGACGCTGACAGCGCCACACGCCCTACCTGTACCCGTATGACAAGGCTCTCATATGTGTGGTCTTCACCGGGGATGTGTCTTAGAGTCTATCTCACACTGTAAAGAGACTGCATGCTATTGAAGATAATCTCCAGCAGGCCAAATAAAATTCAGATCAAACGTATTGCAAGTGTTCGTTTCAAACGCGGAGAGAGAGAGAGAGAGAGAGAGAGAGAGAGAGAGAGAGAGATCAACACAGAAGGATAAGGAGACAGGTAAAAACAAGTCAACTGACCACTCAGCAGCTGAAGAATCCAGTTCCAGACATATATTTTCATTTCGAACACACAAACAAAATTAGTTTCAGTTTTTTTGTTGTTTTTTTATATCATAATTATTATTTATTTATTTATTTATGTACGCTTATCTCTCTCTCTCTCTCTCTATTTTTTTTTTTTTTTTTTTCTCAAGGCCTGACTAAGCGCGTTGGGTTACGCTGCTGGTCAGGCATCTGCTTGGCAGATGTGGTGTAGCGTATATGGATTTGTTCGAACGCAGTGACGCCTCCTTGAGCTTCTGAAACTGAAACTGAAACAAAATTAAGCTTTTCAAGACTGCGCCCGAAGTATAACGTTCATACCACAGTTGACACTGACTTGAGATAAAAAGAAAGAAGGAAATCGAATGGAGCAGTGTCCCAACCTCATTCCAGATCTGGGGAGTGAAACCTTAGCTTATGCTGTGTGAGAGTGAAGCACGTGCTTTGTGTTGCACGTGCGTCTAAAAAATGTATGCTTCCTCAAGTCACAGTCTGTGTCTGTCTGTGTGACGCACGTGTTCCATACCAGTTACGCGCGTCTTTGTCTCGTGGTGATGTTGACACTGTGAGCACAGAGCTGGTGCACATGGCTGGAGGGAGGATGGGGGTGCAGAGTGGGGGGCATGAGTTCATGTTTTTGGTCAATCTTTTTTTAATTTTTTTTTTTTAATTTGTGAGTACTCATGAGGGAGGCTCACCGTTTCTGCGCCATCACAAGCATACACGGGGCGATTGTGTGCTTGTCGGTCTAAAGATGGGAGTATTGCATGAAAGGGGCATACTATATTCTAGCTCACCACGTAGGCAGCCACACACCATCTCCAGGGGAATTGTAATTCTCTTTCTGGGTGGTGATGGGTGCATGGTTGTAACGCTAGCAAGTTGCCGTGTTGAACGTTACCTTCTCATACCACTGACCATAAAAATGATAAAAAATGTCTGATGTCACAAAATACAGCGTGTGTTGAATACTGAAGAAGTTTTCGGCAGAGGCCAGGTGTGAGCCTAGTGGTTTAAACTAAGTAAATATCTAAAATAATCACTGACCTCAACATAGCCATGATATACCTCCTCCACCACTATATAGTAATCATATAATGATGGACGTATGTTTTTTGTGGGTTTTCTTTCTTTCTTTCTTTCTTTCTTTTTTCCTTTTTTTTTCTTCTACAATCTCCTGGATGGAATTGTGTGACAGTCAAGTGGTTAGAGCTTTGGATCTCAGGGACCAGGGTGCGGTTACTGGGAGCGCAACCTGGTGGGTTAGGTCGTAGACACTGAAACCCCCTTATATCTCAAGATAAGGGTCATTGGTTGGGTCTGTTGATGGAGATCATTTTCTCTGATCTCTCAAGTCAACAGGTGTGCAGACCTGTTAACTCACTCAGTACGGCCAGTCCTCTCTTCTCCTCTACACAGACCCATCGGATGTCCAGTGGGTGTCTGAATGACCCATCAATTAGCTTCCGTCGTCAGAATTGTGGTATTCTTTGTCAACATTCACCTCTTCAGTATAAGAGCGTTCCGCTTGCAATATTTTGATGATGGTAATTGGGATGAAACGCTGTTAACGTCGTCTCTTTCGCCGTTCGTATGGAGAGAGTTAATGCCTTAACTCCCATTGTGACTGTACACGATCAGATCAAAGATGCATGTAAATTAATTAAACATCATCAAATTAATGTCCGGGTTGGGATGTGAGCGTATCCAACATGAACACTCCTAAAACCGGTCAGACACGTATATATATGTACACTCGTAGATTAGAACGAATTTTGGAGTAGCAACTGAAAAAGACGTGTTTCACAAACGACTCAGACCAAAACTGATTTCCTTTTTTCCTGGTATTTCTTTTGAAACTGAATGAGAAAAAACACAAGTATTGACGTCCTTCCCAAACTGAAATTGCACAGGGATTAAGAGACACATGTGTACAACAAGGGAAGATAATGCTGTTGGGTATCTGTCTTTATTACGTTTGGTGGTGTTTTTTTGTTTTTTGTTTTCTTGTTTATCTGGTAATGTTTTCATATGTGCACACACCTAGAACATAACCATATAAAAAGATAACTGGTGCTTGGATTGGTATATCACATCGTTGACTTAACTCTCTCCATACGAACGGCGAAAGAGACGACGTTAACAGCGTTTCACCCCAATTACCATCATCAAAATATTGCAAGCGGAAGGCACTTATACTGAAGAGGGGAATGTTGACAAAGAATACCACAATTCTGACGACGGAAGCTAAAGGTTGGGTCATTCAGACACCCACTGGACATCCGAGGGGTCTGTGTAGAGGAGAAGAGAGGACTGGCCGTACTGAGTGAGTTAATCAGTCTTATTGTATATGAAGCTGATGGATGCACCATCAGCATGCTAAATGTCTTTCCTCATGAATGCAAGCCATCTTGGGACTTGCTATATAAACCAGTTCAGCAGTAGACTCAAAGCTTTCTTTGCAAACTGCTTCTTACAGCCAGTAAACATATAATTATTTCGTATGGAATGGCCTAACTTGCTAAAACTGATGAACAAGAGAACCATAACCACTAAGCCATTCAAAGAGTGGCTGAGAAAAACTCAGAACCCTTGTGTGGATCACAACGGAGACTGGAGCTAAGTTAAGTCTGCATATCTTTGTGCCACACTTCAACTTCTGACCAAATAGTAATGCATGAACGTCAGAATCGTGTGGGTTTCTCTTTCCATCCAGAATTCTCTCAGGATTGAGGACAGAAGATGTATAATGGACACACACAAACACACACACAAATGAGCATGCATGTGCACACACACACACACTCATATACATATTGTACATCTTGCATCAAAGTGAAAAGACATCAAATTGTGCGTGTGTGTGTGTGTGTGTGTGTGTGTGTGCGTGTGTGTGAATGAACTTGTTCATGTTTTATGGACAATTAAAGTTGTACATTATATCTTGAATACAATAGCGCATGCATATGTGCATGATTCTGTGTGTGTATGCGTGCATGTGCTCATGCATGCTTGTGTGTGTGTGTGTGTGTGTGTGTGTGTGTGTGTGTGTGTGTGTGTGAGTGTGTGTGTTTGTGTTCAAATAACTTCTCAGCTGTCACAACAGTCCACACAAATGGTCCTTTCAGCTTCATATTTTATTTTAATATATCACAACTGATAATGAGTACGTGAAAAAGTGACTTGATAGAAGTGTTGCAGTGTCAGTATCTATGGAGTAACAACACAACCAATGAATTAATCCAAACAAAACAACAGCTAACAACAGTGAAGCTCAGGCAAAGCTAAGTTACAATTTCCAACCTACAAGAAACCATTCTGACATATTTCTCATAAAGAATAAAAATTTCTCAAAAGATGTAGTTATGCACATCTTTCACCTTTCACCGACTTGAAAGCAATACACTTCTCATTGAATACACCATTCCAATATCCATTTGCTCTCCCCATGCAGAGATATATATATATTTATATGTATATAATGCATCCAACTAACAACAGCATGCTTACAGTAATATATCAAATAACAGTGTTAACAGCACAATTCCAGCTATAGGTTCTTGCTTTTCAATGTTAAATCTCCATCAACACATGCTGAGCACGAGTGTCCACGCATCTACTGTTCAGTCATATCCATCAATGTAACAAATGGGTGTGGAACATGAACATCAGCCATTCACGCTGGTCACACTGTGACAAAAGGATCATGACAGGACTCACTTTCAAGTCAAACACAGTTCTTGTACAACTACGGACCACCACCACCACCAGACAGAAACTGTGCTTCTGACAGATTTATGTGAACTCATGGCTTCTCACTCATAAATATATATTCTTAAAGTAAAATACAATGTAATTAAAGTAAAAATCAGACAACTATTTCAAACAACACTCACTAATTAGGCAACATCTGCGGTTTATGGCCAAGGAAAAACCAACCCAGAATTATGAAAGGAAAAAACAAACCCACACAAACTAGAAGTCATGAAAACCATTCAACTTCAACTTCACACTTATCATACAACTGGGTAAGTGAGAGAATATGTGCGTTATGTCCAGTCTGCCTACCAAATTTCATCCTGACTTTGTGTGCATTCACAACCTGAAAGTTTCAAACACTGCCAGCTTACAAAAGCATCCACCACCAGTGTTAGAACTATACAGGAGGGTCTTGCACATTCCTATAGATGGGTGCTTCTAAAGAAGCCAAGCCTTCACTGGATATTATATAACCACATCAAATTTATGTGGTGATTTGTAACTCATGCCCTTAAATGGTTGATGCTCTGTTATCACAATAATGTATCATAACACGTTTGCTGTTTATTGTGCTACGCCTGTGCCTCACAGTACAACTCCTGGGCCTTACAGTACAACTTCTGGGCCAATGAAAAACACACTGCACTCTCTTGGACACAGCAGAGCACACCACCTCTGGGTATACATACATTTCATCAGGCACGATGTACCAGTCATTCACAACAACAGGAACACAAAGAAAGCTCTGGCTAGATGAACATTTGATACAGAGAAGAGTGCAACACCACTCTACATAATGCACATCAAATACAAGAAGGAAAAAAAAAAAAGAACAAAGAAGGAGCTCAGAAAAATGGCATGAATTTGAACAATCACAAATCAGAATATGACGAAATGTTTCAAAAATAGAACAACACGTAACAACAGGAATGTAGAAGTGTGTTATATTTGACTTGAAATTCATGCATGCACTACGTACACACATGACCAGTCAGTCAGTGGCAAGCATTTCATTCGTATTGGTGAAGAGGTGTATTTTGTCGTCAACTCTTCATTTTATAAATATCATTTCTGGTCTACTCTGGAGCAGGTCTTCTGACTTCAAGTCATGAAACGGACAGTACAAATGTTGATCAGATCGCCAGTGTTTCGAAAGCATGACAGTTTAAAAAGGGAGGTAAAAAGTAGTGGGAGGAAGAAAGCAGAGCACTCTTTACTGTGGGAGTCCAAAGGCAAGACATTTGACAGTGGCAGTCAAAAAGCGCTCCCCTGTTCCTCAGTTGCAGACAGACTCTTTACAATCATAATCAGAAAATGGTGCAGCTTGGAGTGTGAGTCACAGAATAATGTGAACAGTGTGAGCCAGAGAGATGACACTGTTTATAGTGAGTCAGAAAGATGAGACTGTTTATCGTGCAAGCCTGAAAGATTACACAATTTACAGTGGGGGTCAGACAGATGACACTACTAACAGTGTGAATCAGAAAAATTACACTGTTTACAGAGGGACTCAGAAAGATGACAGTTTTATATGAATCAGTGAGCTCAGCACAGTTCACAACAAGAATCCACTTGTCCACTGTTTCTCTTTGGACATTTGAAAGCTGAGCACTGTTTTTTTCTGAGAGAAGTTGAAGGCTGAGAACTGTTTTTCACAAGGAATTAGAATGCTGACCACCATTTTATAAGGGAATTTGAAAGCTGAGCACTGATTACAGTATGGATAAAAAAAAAAAGAAGAAGAATACTGTTTTGTGTAGGAATCAGTTGAGCGTTGTTTATAAAGGAAGTCACAACTTGATAACTCTTTGCTGAAGAAGGAAAAGGGAGGAGAGGAGGGGAGGGGAGGGGAGGAGAGGGGAGGGGCGGGGTGGGGATGGGTTGGGGTGGGGGGGTCATAAAAGATGATTACAGCACTGTTTCCATGAAGTCTTATTGTTAACAACAATGTTCACTGTGAACAGCAGAAAACTGCCGTGAACACAACACTTTAAGAAGCAGATCATATTACCGTTTTCAGTTTCATTTGAAGAAGCCAAAGAAAATGTAGGTAGTTATCTTTAAGTTTAATATTCTGAATACAAATTACTCATAACTTAAAAAATGCCATATTTAGCTGATTTTCTTATATATATACATACATATCTCTATTCGTAACTGCAAAAGAAAGATTGTGTGAATATAAAATAGGTATTTGTGGACATGTGTTAAAAACTGTACATTAAAGATGAATCAATCAGTGAGTTGAACAGCATGCACATGAATTGTATGTGTATGTATGTGTTATGCGCACACACATACGAGTGTGTGAGCGCATGTGTGTGGTGTGTGTGTGTGTGGTGTGTGTGTGTGTGTAAATATCTATACCAAAGCATGTGTACACATGCATGCCACCTGTACACCTGGTGCAAGAAAGAGCACATGACAAGCATTTACATCAAGGGCGCCCAGTGCCACTTCACTTACCACACAAACCAGACCTCTGATCTATCACTCAGACACACTAACGCCTGGCTCCACAACTACCAACCCACCAGCACACAGATGCTTATCACAACATAACAAAACAATGGACACCAACCTAAAAAAAAAAATCTTATTTTCCAGGTTCAAGATCAGGCAAACAACTGACGCTCAAAGTATGCAACATTGAAAATGACACTACAGCTACACAAAGACTCCGCCCCCTCTCACGCAGTTCAAGAAGAATGCTACACAGTCACTTGCTACACAGCTTCCATCCCACATGTACAACGGATTTAAAGTTGATATGTTTGTCAGGGGAGGGGGTGTTGGAGGGGGGGAGCGGAGGGGTATGGGGCGGTTCCTCTCCACACACTCTCCCCTTCCCCAGGACAGCCATGTTCACTGACACTGCCAGTGCACAGGAGATGCCAGTCCCTACCAGACTCGCTGTCAGCAGGCAGATGACAGAAACCAGTCCTTGGCCTACAAAAGACGGCCTGCAATCTATGCCTGCATGTGGGTGTGACCAAGCTGTGCCAGACATTTGTTATGATGGGGCAGAAACAGGTTCCCCGCCCCCTCCCTCTGTTTCAGTTCCACAACTGGAACACTAACACAAACAAGAGATAGTCCAGTTCAGTCCAGTCCAGTTCAGTTACTCAAGGAGGTGTCACTGTGTTTCTGTGTTTGGACAAATCCATACATGCTGCACCACTTCTGCTGCGCAAATGCCTCACCAGCAGCGTGACCCAGCATGCTTAGACAAGCCTTCAGGGAAAAAATTTAAAAAAATAAAATATGAATGATAGAAAAATATTAAATATTATTCTGTGAAAAGGGTGATGGTGGTGGGGGATATCAGGTGTTTTCTATCTTGCTACTGGCAAACAGTTTCATACATTACTTATTACATACAGTACAATTAAATTAATTTTTGTTCCTTTGCTTTCCCTTTCCACTGTGTGTGTGTGTGTGTGTGTGTGTGTAGTAGTAGTCTTCAGTTTAATGTCTTCCACTTTAAGTGATATTAGTGTGTGTGTGTGTGTGTGTGTGTGTGTGTGTGTGTGTGTGTGTGTGTGTGTGTGTATCTGTGTGTGTGTGTGTGTATGCATGTGTGTGTGTATGGGTACATGTGTGAATGTCCTAACCCATCGCACTTAGACAAACTGAACACACAGAACTGTATATGACAGAACAGAGGCAATTCTATGCACAAATAACCACAGAATGACTCCTCTATTGCATTTGAAATAACCACAGAATGACCCCTCTAAAGCATTGTTGGCACTGGTAAAATCCCATGAAATCAACCCAAAGATGCTTAAGGGAAGTGTACACAAGTAAAAAAAAAATTAAAAAAAGCTTTCAAAAAAACGAGAACAAATGAAAAACTGAAAATTACTATCATGAGAGTGACTGCAAATGTCAAAGCATGTACATCAAATTATTCATAAGAACAGTATAGCTATCCTAATATTTGAAGCATAAAACACTTAACTAAGCAACATGAACCTGCCCTATCAAAAAACGCAAAGGAATGCCTCTCCAGTTTTCTTCATAGATTAGACATCACCTTGCAGTCCACAATCTGCTGGTGTCACGGAAACAGGAGAGGGGTGTACACACGGTGATGACTCCATGAATCTTTATCTGTTGTCATCTTTACACATAAATAGGCGACATATTCACAGGTGGCTTTCCCTGATGTGCTTGCCATTGTGATATTCATCCAGTGTCAGTGCCAAGTTCTATTTATGCCCCTTGTCTCCCTGGTGGAGAACATTTAGCAAAACATATATAGTTAATGATATATATTAAAGGAAAAACGAAAAAGAGGGTGTAAAATCATGGAATGTGTGGTCAGTATAATATCGGAATGGTTGCTGTACTATCACCAGTTAACAGCTCACCTCCTCTCACACTTCAAGCGCCAAGCTTTGACACAGCTGATGCTTAACTTGAGAACAATTTATAAGCAGTTCTATGAATAATCAGACGTCCCTAAAAAAATGCATAAACATTCTTTGCTTTTGTATAAAAAAAAAAGTTGGTCTGATCTCCCAAAACAAGTCAAGCAAACAAAACAAAACAAAAAATGTACCTTTTCAGAATGGTGTCTATCCACTCAAGAACATATCATTGACTCAGTCTGACACATTGACACATTCTGTTCTGTTTCCCTTCTACAGATGTAAGCAAGGATGTAGTAGATATGGCACAGAGGCACCAGCCCTTATTGCCCACCAACGAAAATAAATCAAGATGTACTTCAAACACCTGTGGCTGGAGCCAATTGTATCAGGACAGAAAGAAAGAAAGGAGAAGAGAATGCAGGAGACGGAGGGTGGAAGAGAGAAAAAAGCAGCTGATCAAACATGAAAAATAGGAACAATCTGTAGATGTTATGACAAAAAAGATACATGTTGTATCAGCTGAAAAAAATAGAAGCTGTAAAACAGATCACGTGTGTGTTAAAAATAACAAACATTCCTGGCAAGGGAACACAACAAGTAAACAAGGATAAAGCGGATCATTGTACACAGGAAAATATCCCAGAACAGCTACATTTGAGCAACATAAACAGAATCTATACATGAAGAAAGATATATCCTCCAGCTCCTCGACTTCCTCCCAGTAAGAAAAATAAAACAACAACAACAACAAAACAACAAGAAAGAGGAGAAGAAAGAGAAAGTAAAAGTGCTGTGGAATGACAGGCAGGCAGAGTAAAAACCTGCACTCTATGATGTGATACAGACAACCAGTTCCTTACCAGTTCCCCACTTGTGTTCAGTGAACATGCCTTAACTTTCTATTTCTCACACTGCCTCAGATCTGATTCTGCTGAAGACTATTTCAGTTTTGATTCTCACTACACTCACATACTGTCCGCTGGCCCTGATATCGCGGATCTGGGATGACTACCACACAGCAGTCCTATTTTGATTTTTGTATATTTCAATAATTTCAGTGTACAAGCTTTTGTTCTACACAGAAGAACCCACTTCTTTTTTTTCTGGCTGACAGTATTTGTATTTGTATTTCTCTTTTTGTCACAACAGATTTCTCTGTGTGAAATTCGGGTGCTCTCCCCAGGGAGAGTGCGTCGCTACACTACAGCGCCACACATTTTTTAAAATATATTTTTTCCTGCGTGCAGTTTTATTTGTTTTTCCTATTGAAGTGGATTATTCTACAGAATTTTGCCAGGAACAACCCTTTTGTTGCCGTGGGTTCTTTTACGTGCGCTAAGTGCATGCTGCACATGGGACCTTGGTTTATCATCTCATCCGAATGACTAGTGGCCAGAACACCACTCAATGTCTAGTAGAGGGGGAGAAAATATTGGCGGCTGAGCCGTTATTCGAACCAGCACGCTCATATTCTCTTGCTTCCGAGGTGGATGCGTTACCTCTAAGCCATCACTCCACTTGGCAGATGTACACTGTGTTCCATCCAAACTGTCCCTTTCTGTTAACAAGTGCTAGCAACAGGTCTGTACTGCCAGCACAGTTTTTCCCTTACTGCCTTAGTCTCTCTGAAGTAGTATGTTGGGTTGAAAAAACAACAAAAGAGTACTATGTGAACAACTGAATCAGTCTGAGGATTTTATGCAACAGAGTAATTAGAATACACACAGCAACAAAAATTACACTGAAGCAAACATTGTTAACCTTACAAACTTTACACGACTTTCACAAAATTCATCCGTCCATTCAAAGATTTCTGGGTATCATCAAACCCATCACAATGTCATCAAACATATCACATCACAACACAGTTTCTAAGACAATTATTGCAGTATCACAACACACACCAAAATCAGATTTGGAGGGCAAGAAAATCTTTTCCGTGTCTCAGTTAAAGCCAGACATGAACAGATGCAAAAAAAACAACAACACAACAGCGAACAGTGCAAAATACATAAATTGTGAAATGAAAAGTGTGAAGCTGAAGAAGAAACGAGAACCGTCAAGTCAAGTTTAACATAACAGTGCTTTCAGAGACACAGCCACAATGCTCAGTGTGTGTTGACACTGCCGATTCAACATGAACCACATGTTCTCCGTGTATGTAACAAGATCCCTTGCATAGTTGACACTGACGACACCAGCATCAATATTGATCAATGTCAACCACTGTCACGTCACTGCACAGACCACTCTCCGCTTGTTTGGGAAACATATCAACCACTCCATGTCGCTGCTGCTTTCTTTTCTTTTTTTCCCCTCGCACAGGGAAGGAAGAGAGAATGAGAAAAAGACAGACAAAGACAGAGTGAGAAACAGACAGACAAAGACAGAGTGAGAAACAGACAGACAGATAAAGACAGAGTGATAAACAGACAGAGAGAGTGAGAAACAGACAGACAGACAAAGACAGAGTGAGAAACAGACAGACAGATAAAGACAGAGTGATAAACAGACAGAGAGAGTGAGAAACAGACAGACAGACAAAGACAGAGTGAGAAACAGACAGACAGATAAAGACAGAGTGATAAACAGACAGACTGATAAAGACCGAGTGAAAAACAGACAAACAAAGAGATGAGTGTTTTCCTTCTTAGAAAAAAAAAAAATCTATATTCTGAAACAGACAACATGAGGAGAGGGACAGAGAGATACACACAAAGAAAGATGACAGAGACATTACAGTCTGTAACGCACACCACAGTGAAAATCAAACTGTGATAAACTGCTGATTTTCTTGAACACCAAATGCACACTTGTTTGGCCTGCACTGCAGATGATTATTCAGCCTTTCCTCTTCCATTCCAGTCAGCTATCCCCCTGTGGTGTCTCAATCAGTCCTTAGCTTTGAGCCAGTGACGCAAAATTATTTCTGAAAAAGTGTGAGGAGGTGTGAAGAAACATAAACAAGTTGCAGCTGTTATTCATGCTGCCAAAATATCAGTCCTGGGTTAGAAATCAATGGTGTAAACTGATCAACGGTCTTTTTTTTTCTCTGCATTTGTGTGCTACAACTCTCATGTTCCCTCTTACCTCCACAAGTCATATGATTTCCTTTTCTGCATACGGCCATTTAACCCTGCCATAAAGACAGCCATACTCCATGTTCTGGGGTGTTCATGCTGGGTGTGTTTGTGTTTCCATTACCCACCAAACACAGAGTTTTACCCAACCTATAGCAAGCATATTTCTCTTCTGCATGTGCATATACGTGAAGGGGGTTAAGGCACTTGCAGGTCAGCACATTAGGTTGACCTGGGAGACAGAAAATTCTCCATCCTTTACCCACCAGGTGCTGTTACTGAAATCAAACCCAGGACTCTCAGATTAAATTCCCAATGCTCTAACGATATGGCTGTTGTGTCCATCTAATGGTCAGTGTTACTGATTGTTTTTCACTATATAACAAGTATCTGTGCTCCTGTTGATGTTGTTTTCTTAATTTTTGTGTTCATTTCTTTCATGCAATGTGCATACAGACATAAAACACGTCAGACTGTGTGGAATTCTTTTTCTTAAAAGAATACTAACTGACATCTGTGTAACATGGATAGAACACAGTATCGCTCATCAACTTCATTCATGTGTTGTTGTTTTTCAAATCATACAAACTGTCAAAAACAGACACATAATGGTGAAAATCAAAGTGAACCACAGAGGAATGAGCAAAACCAAACTCTTGAGCTCTGATCAAAAACTGAAATGCAAACAAGAAAAGAAAAAGCAGAAGAAAAAGAAGGAAAAGAATAAAAGGATGAAGAATGAATACAGAAGGTTGAAAAAGTTAAAAAGAAAAGCAACAACAAGAACAACAACAGCAACAACAGTTGATATTTAACAATGAAGTAAATGACCTACACTGAATATCACTAAGCCTACAACTACACCTAATTCAAACACCATTAACAAAATGTTTTGATGCAACATAACAATGTTAACAATATCCCTCCAACAATGAGTTTAACAATGCAGACTTGTCCACAATAAAAGAATTCCAATCTGAATGTTCAACAACAACTACAGTTTCAGTCTCAGTTTCAGAAGGAGGCGTAAGTGTGTTCGAATAAATCCATGCCACGTTTGATAAGCAGATGCCTGACCAGCAGCTGACCCAATGTGCTAAGTCAGGCCTCAAAGGAAAAACGAAAAAACAAGATCAATACCTATTTACTAAGTAACTTACTTAACAACTGTCAAAAACTAAAAACGCCATGCAGCCGAACTCTGTTGGCTGGAGCCTGGGGAGGTTCTGTGAACATCTAAAAAACAGAACATCCGCTGTTGCTCTCCATTCTATTGTGTGCCACAGCAAAACAAGTGACAGTGAAACACCTTTATCAACAGGAAAGTCATTCATACTGGTGTCCCCTCCAACAGAACCAAAACCTAGCTCTTGAAGCCTCAGCATAACACATCAACTAGCATGCTGCATGAATATGGGCATCTGGGTCAAGCCCCGTCATGTGGTGGTGTCACATGTTGGTGCACATCAAAGTGGTGTTGTTCTACTGGGGGAAAGGCTTTCCTTTTGTGATTAACTCTCCTTGCCTCACACACATCACATACATTTGTGTTAATTTATGCAATCTTATAAATAGGAACCCCTTTTCCTTTGCAATCACCCATACACTTTTCTGTAAAAAAAAAAAAAAAAGACAGAAAAAATACAGACTAAAAGAAGTCAAGCGCAGCAGAGAACCAAGACTGAAAGCATCAAACTGTAGAACACGACAGACACTAACAAGTGGTGGTCATACGTATTTCAAGGATTGCATGTACACACACTGGACTGCAGAACCCAGGGTCCAATGTCCCACTAGACAAGTTAACTAACACACAGCCACTGGCACGGACCGTGTTGATATGTTTTCCAATCAAACAAAAAACGTCAAAACTTTTGTTCCAATCCGCAATCCATCTGGCTGCCAATGGAAAGGGGTGGGTGGGTGGGGGGGAGTGGGGGTTTGGGGGATGATGACGGTTCCCACAATCCCCTGGCGACAACAGTGGCCACTCCTGCAGGCCATCTCCATGTGTGGCGATAACGCAAAGTGAACTGGTTGGTTTTGTTGTTTCCCGCATCTTGTGGCGGTGGTGGGCTGGCCAGAAGGAAGAGGAGCAGGGGAGGAGGGGGTGGGGGTGGCTGGAGGGAGGGAGGTTGAGGGGGTGTGGGGGTGGAGTGGCAGCACTATGTGTAGCGGTCCTGGTACTCGTGGTGCCACTTGTTGAAATCGATGTTGAACACCAGGATGCAGCCTGTGGCCAGCCCCGCTATCAGGAACCTGGAATCACGCCCACCACACACATCATCATCTCCATCCCACCCAAACCACGCCCACCGCACGCATCATCATCTCCATCCCACACAAACCACGCCCACTGCATGCGTCATCATCTCCATCCCACACAAACCACGCCCACTGCATGCGTCATCATCTCCATCCCACACAAACCACGCCCACTGCATGCGTCATCATGCGTCATCATCTCCATCCCACACAAACCACGCCCACCGCACGCTTCATCATCTCCATCCCACACAAACCACGCCCACTGCACGCGTCATCATCTCCATCCCACACAAACCACGCCCACTGCATGCATCATCATGTACAGACACACAGACAAGGACTTGTGGTCATGTTTGACAGAGAATGATAAGGAAAAACTACATGCACAGACACACAGACACTGACTTGTGGTCATGTTTGACAGATGATGATAAGGAAAAACTAGGTGTACAGACACACAGACACTGACCTGTGGACATGTTTGACAGATGATGATAAGGAAAAACTATGTGTACAGACACACAGACACTGACTTGTGGACATGTTTGACAGATGATGATAAGGAAAAAACTATGTGTACAGACACACAGACACTGACTTGTGGTCATGTTTGACAGAGGATGATAAGGAAAAAGTATGTGAACAGACACACAGACACTGACTTGTGGACATGTTTGACAGATGACGATAAGGAAAAACTATGTGTACAGACACCCAGACACTGACTTGTGGACATGTTTGACAGATGATGATAAGGAAAAACTATGTGTACAGACACACAGACACTGACTTGTGGACATGTTTGACAGATGATGATAAGGAAAAACTATGTGTACAGACACACAGACACTGACTTGTGGTCGTGCGTGAGGGCCAGGGAGCGGATGCTGCTGTCACACTGAGGGAAGGTGTAGAGCAGGGTGAAGTCGTGCATGCGCCACACCTCCACCACCCCAGCATCCCCGCTCACGATCAGGTAGTTCCCGTCACGACTCAGTGTCTGAGCCTGCACACGTGTTTACAAGCATGGGTCACAACACAGTGTTTCTTTTATGTTTTAACCCTTTCCATACCAAGTTAGAATTGCGTGGGTGCACACAATAGGGTGTTTACTGAGTGTGGCCTGTTTTCTTTCATGTTTTTATTTCAGTCTTTTGCCTTCTACTCATCTTTCCTTGCACCGTATCTTAATGTATTTACCTTTTCTTATCGTCATTATTAATAGTTATCAATTCACTTTTGTATCAATTTACTTATGTACTATCATTTTCTATTCATTCGTCTATTCATTTTTCTTTAAAATCTTATCTTTCATCATTTTTTTTACTTTTCTCTTCAAAGTCTGATTAAGCGCATTGGGTAAGCAGCTGTTTAGGTATCTGCCCAGCAGATGTGGTGTATTATATATGGATTTGTCAAAATACAATGCCTCCTTGAGAAACTGAACTGACCTGAACCAAGTAAAACTGGCTCAACACAATGCTTCCCTTATGGCTTAACCCATTTCATCTTTAGTAAAACTAAGTCCTCTCACTGCTCCAGGCCAAGTACCTTCCAAATGCTGAAAGAAGGTTAAGCCAGAAAAATAATCAGTAAAATTGTGTTTCTGAATTGACTGTTGTAAAATATTGGTGCACATGTTCTAAAATTATGACAAATGGACAATAATGATAAAAGTAGTTATATAGAGCTGAATCTTTTGCAGAAACATGCACGATTCGAATGCATGTGCAGGTCTGATTGAGAGAGATGAAAGCTAAAACTTACATATAGAGGTAAACAGAAAGCTGGCTCGGTGGGGAACACATTCAGGTAGGACTGTACTTAC
The DNA here is from genome assembly GCF_041734735.1 of Babylonia areolata. NCBI lineage: Eukaryota > Metazoa > Mollusca > Gastropoda > Neogastropoda > Buccinidae > Babylonia > Babylonia areolata. The sequence continues at coordinate 29,485,246 of NC_134899.1, read as the reverse complement.
TATTGATGACTCACAAATATATACTGTGCGTGGTAGAGGGTAGCTGTACACAAACTGCATGATGTCATTGTGATTCTACTTTTATTTGGTGACAATAGAGTTGACAGCAGCATGACATGTATGTAGGACACGCATTTCAGTGAACAAAGCACAATGACTTGTGAACACTTCAGCCAAATATAAACGCTCTGCAATGAACAGTAACTCTATCATGCTTTGTGTACTTGAGGAACCATGTTTTCTTTAAAAATGTGTGAAAAGCTTCAAATACTGGGACTAGTTTCTCAGTAACATGTGCAAATACTAGAAGGTTAAAACAGTGTACATGTTCCTACATACGCACAAACTGCAAACAAAGGGAACTAACTTCTACAGTATTAACCGGCTGTTTCTCCATGTGTCAATTTGGAGGAAAAAACAGTAAATTTTAGTATATTTTTCTTCATTTTTCTGCATCAGTATGACAGGAGAATCTGCTGAGGCTGTAAACTTCCTAGGTTGAATGGGTTAACTCACTCAGAACGGCCAGTCCTCTCTTCTCCTCTACACAGACCCCTCGGATGTCCAGTGGGTGTCTGAATGACCCAACCTTTAGCTTCCGTTGTCAGAACTGTGGTATTCTTTGTCAACATTCACGTCTTCAGTATAAGAGCTTTCCGCTTGCAATATTTTGATGATGGTAATTGGGGTGAAACGCTGTTAACGTCGTCTCTTTCGCTGTTCGTATGGAGAGAGTTAAACAAGTACCAACTCATCTGTCTACAAAAAAACAAAGGAGAAAAAACAAAAAAACAAAAAAAAGAAAAAAGAAAAATTTCGTGGGTACCTGCAGTGCGTCCTTGTGGTGCATGTAACGCTGCAGCTTGCCGTTGACGGTGAAGGAGCACACGTGACCCTTGTCGAAGGTCACCACCACGAAGGCCTCGCGGGAGATGGTGATGAGGCGGGGGGACTTGCAGCTGTCCGGGGGGTCCAGCGACCGCAGAAGGTCTCCCATCAGAGTGTGCACCAGACACGGTCCGTCTGACACACACAGCATTTCAGTCACTGATACACTTGAGTTCATGTGCATGTGACTGAAGCCTGACTGACTGACACAGGAAATGAATGATGAGCGCCTAAAGGCAGCTGTCAGTTCGCTCAGGTGGGCATTCTGTTCTGCAAATGAGTTGTGTTTTTTTGTTGTTGTTTTTTATTGCCTGGAGTCTAGTAAAGTGATGAGAATTTGGTCGCTGACTGAAGATAAGTGCTACATAAGTAACAATACTAATAATAATAAATGATAAAAGGTCCAGTGTGCAGCATGCACTTCACTCACATAAAAGAACCCATGGCAACAAAAGGGGTGGCCATGAGTTTCTGTAGAAAAATCCACCTGTGATAGTGAAACAAATACACTCGCAGTCAGAAAACAAAGGGAAGTAGAAATATAGGCGGTGTTGTCTTGTGGTGCTGCGCTGTACCCTATAGAGAGCAGAGCAGCCTGAATTTCACACACAGATCTCTGCTGTGACAAAAAAAGTAATACAATTCAATATGATAAAATACTTATACCGAAAATATCAATATCAATAATAATAATAATAAAGACAACTATAATGATGATGCTGATAGCAAAGATAATTAAAACAATTCTAATTATAGTAACAGTACATAGAACTTGCATGATGCAAACTTCCCATATATGGGCACTATGTGCCTCCCACGAAACAAAGCACATAAAATAGTATACAATGGCATAGAACAGCATTACAAAAATTTCAGTTTTTCAAGGAGGTGCCAATGCATTCGAACAGCTCCATAAATGCGATACCACATCTGCAGGTGCCTAACAGCAGCTTAACCCAACATGCTATACACGCCTCGAGTGTATGCTTATATAGTGTATGCTTATATAAATATTTGTGTACCTATCAGAGCGGATTTCTTCTTGAGAATTTTTTTAAAGGACAACATCTATATTCCCGTGTGTTCTTCCTCAGTGTGCCAAGTGTGTGCCACACACAGGACCTTGGATCATCGTCTTAACCGAATGACTAAATGCTCAATTTGATGTTCTAGATGAACTGGGGAGACAGGGGGTGACTGGGATTTGAACGAAGACACTTATGGACACTATATTGGCAGATAAGCGTCTTAACCATTCTGCCACAATCCTCCTTTGAACATATGGAAACATAAGAGATAAAAAAAACCCACACAGAATAAACACACACAAGACGTATTCACCAACATCTCAACCATACTGAATGATGACAGAAATGAAGGCAAAAATGAAAGCAATGCTGTTACCAGTTTTTTTTTTCAAGACCTTTGGACTATGGATAATGGAATGGTGTTGAAGATAAAATATAAATACTATGCAATAAAAACACATGAACACACAAGAAAAGATGTCAAAGGAGATGAAATAAAACAAAAACCAACATCGATATTCATGTCAAAGGTACTAAAAAGTTTTCAAGACTCAATAAAGGCAGCCCTTTGTTATTAATAAGCAATGAGGCCAGGAGATCAAATCATTAACATATAGTTTCAGTTTCAGTTTCAGTAGCTCAAGGAGGCGTCACTGCGTTCGGACAAATCCATATACGCTACACCACATCTGCCAAGCAGATGCCTGACCAGCAGCGTAACCCAACGCGCTTAGTCAGGCCTTGAGAAAAAATAAAAAAATAAAAAAATAAATAAATAAATAAATAAATAAGTAAAGAATGGTAACTCTCTCCTTTGTCACTTTCCTTCATTTGGACTTCCTCCTCTAGGGACTCTTGTTAATCTGGATCAGCAAAATGAGTGACACCCTGGTGAAAGGAAATCAATGCCACACTGATGTCAAATCACCAAGGTTCACCAGTCCTGGGGCTGAGGGTAAATGAGGGTCTGGGTTCCATTCCCACTCTCGCCCTTTCTCCCAAGTTTGACTGGAAAATCAAACTGAGCATCTAGTCATTCTTCTTCTTCTTCTTCTGCATTCACTCGTATGCACACGAGTGGACTTTTACGTGTATGACCGTTTTTACCCAGCCATGTAGGCAGTCATACTCCACTTTCGGGGGTGTGCATGCTGGGTATGTTCTTGCTTCCATAACCCACCGAACGTTGACATAGATTACAGGATCTTTAACATGCGTATTTGATCTTCTGCATGCGTTTACACACGAAGGGGGTTCAGGCACTAGCAGGTCTGCACATATGTTGACCTGGGAGATCGTAAAAATCTCCACCCTTTACCCACCAGGCGCCGTCACCGTGATTCGAACCCAGGTCCCTCAGATTGAAAGTCCAACGCTTCAACCACTGGGCTATTGCACCCATCACACTGATGTCAAATCACCAAGGTTCACCAGTCCAGGGGCTGAGGATAAACGAGGGTCTGGGTTCCATTCCCACTCTCGCCCTTTCTCCTAAGTTTGACTGGAAATGTGTGTCTTCATGTTTTACATTTATTTGCTTATTTATCATCATTGTTGTCTTATTTATTCATTTATTTTATTTCTTATTTTTTAATTATTATTATCTTATAATAATTATTACTACTACTACCTTTTTTTTATATATATTATAATTATTATTTATTTATTTATTTATTTTTGTAAACCTATCTATTATTTATTCACCTTTATTTATTTATTTTTTTATTATTTAAAAAAAAAAAAAAAATTTCTCAAGGCCTGACTAAGCGCGTTGGGTTACGCTGCTGGTCAGGCATCTGCTTGGCAGATGTGGTGTAGCGTATATGGATTTGTCCGAACGCAGTGACGCCTCCTTGAGCTACTGAAACTGAAACTGAATTGACTGGAAAATCAAACTGAGCATCTAGTCATTCTAATGAGTTGATATAATGAAGTCCCGTGTATAGTATGCGCTTGGCGCACTGAGTAAGAACCCCTGGCAACAAAAGTGTTGCCCCCTGGCAAAATTCTTTAGAAGAAATCCACTATGACAGATAGACAAATATGCATGCACTTAAGGCCTGACTAGCACGTTGGGTTGTGCTGCTGTCAGACAACTGCTGATATGGTGTAGCACATATTGGTTTGTCAGAATGCAGTGATGCCTCCTTCAGAAACTGAAACTGAAACTGAACAGAAGGTGCAAGCCAACAGACTGTTAGTCCACCATCACAGGTGACTTTAAGTCAACATCAAGGGGTCATGCTGTTTTTAAACAAACCATTTTTCACATTGTAGCAAAGTTTGACAGCTGCAGCAGCCAACTTCCCTGCACAACAGGTCATTGACTAACCTTCCCCCCTTGACCCAGTTTGAACTGAACACAGTGTTGCTTTGACATGAACCAGAATGTGTAACAGAGCATCGAGTCTAACATACTCCATGGTGGTGAGCGAGCTTTTCACAGAGAAACTTGGCAACAAAAGAGTTCAAACTCTGGTCCACAACCAACCTTTGGAGCCGCTGACTACGATGCCCAGCTCGGCAATGACCCCCAGGCAGGTGACCTCTGCCTGGTGACCCGTCAGCACAGCTTTGGGCGTGGGGCTCTCCACACCTGCAAGGCAGCAGGTGAACCACCGTGTCAGGTCAGGTGTGCATGCTGGTGTTTGGTGTCCTGACTGGGAGATGCAGGACGGTGGGACAGCTGGGTGGGTGGGTGAGTTAGGTCAGGAGGAGAGACAGAGAGGGAGGGAGAGAGAGAGTGGGGGTAGGAGTGGGTAAGGGGAGTAGGGGGACAGAGTGACAGACAGACAGACAGAGACGTGGAGATAATGAGAGACAGAGAGAGAAGAAAAGACATAAAAAGAGACAGAGAGTGATAAAGTGACAGACAGACAGAGACACAGAGATTGGGAGAGACAGAGAGAAGAAAAAACATAAACAGAGACAGAGAGAGTGACAGACAGACAGAGACACAGACATCGGGAGAGACAGAGAGAGAAGAAAAGACAAACAGAGACAGAGAGACAGGGACACAGAGAGAGACAGACACACAGAAAGGGAAAGATGGAGGAGGGACAGACAGACTGCAGGACAAGGACAGAAGAGGGATGAGAAAGGAGTAGAGGAAACTAACAGGAGAAAGATGGGGTCACAGACACTGACCTGTGTGAGCGTGAATGCAGACTGCTTAAAGTGTGATATATATATATATATATATATATATATATGTGTGTGTGTGTGTGTGTGTGTGTGTGTGTGTGTGTGTGTGAGTGTATATATCACAAATTGATACATATCAGCTTACATACATGTCTATCTACCTATCTATTCTACCTATTTATCTATCTCTCTAGCTGCCTGTCTGTCTATAAATCAATCAGTCAATCTTCTTCTTCTGCATTCGTGGGCTGCAACTCCCACGTTCACTCGTATGTATGCGAGTGGGCTTTACGTGATATGACCGTTTTTACCCTGCCATGTAGGCAGCCATACTCCACTTCCGTTGGTGTGCATGCTGGGTATGTTCTTGTTTTCATAACCCACTGAACGTGGACATGGATTACAGGATGTTTAACGTGCGTATTTGATCTTCTATTGCGTATACACACGAAGGGGGTTCAGGAACTGGCAGGTCTGCACATATGTTGACCTGGGAGATCGCAAAACTCTCCACCCTTTACCCACCATGCGCCGTCACCGTGATTCGAACCCGAGACCCTCAGATTGAAAGTCTAATTTTTTAACCATTTGGCTATTGCGCCCATCAAATCAATCAATCAATCTATCTATCTGTACACATGTGTGTGTGTATGTATGTGTGCGGGTGTGTATACACGCGTGCATGTGTGTGTGTGAAAGAAATTCTATCTGTCCAACTAATTTCCGATTCTTGAAAGCTTTTTACAACAAATCTCCAGCTCTTCATTTCAAAGATGCGTGGCCATGTGAACTACGCAGCAGCTGAACTCACTGCCATTGTCACCGATGATGGCCTGTGCCTTGGCGTTGAACAGCCACACCATGACCGTGCAGTCCTTGGCGCCCGTCGCGATGTAGCAGTCCTGGTTCACGTTGCACTCTGACCTGGCCACCACCGTCACCACGTCGTAGTGACCAAAGATCACTTGTAGGATCTTGGCTGGTGAGCGCATACACAAACAAGCACACACACACACACACACACATAAAACATACATGCACAGATACATACACACAAACAAAAAACACACACACACACACACACACACATTTATTTTATATGCATATTCATTTTGCAAACTATCTGTGCATGAATAATGATTTAAAGATATGTAGTTTGCACCCCTTCCTTTTCACACTTTAAATCAGCACTATACTGCACTTTCGCATAAATACATATCCATACGTAGACATGAACATACACGCATATATACCGTTATCCAAAATACATAATGAAAAAACTTGAAGCACATGATAGAAACATTATCTTTAAAAACACAAAAGCGAAGATTTTCTTACAGAAAGCACAACATTCACTCTTCATCTGCCACAGAGTAAGTGCAAATTGCAGACACTTTTCACAATCGACAAAAACATCTCTCAAACAGAAATGTGTTAATCTACAGGCCATCTGTAAATCAGAAACAGTTACTCACTGCACAGTCTCTGATGTCATTACAATTTCTGTTGTAATTAGCTGCAAATGCAAATATGATCCAAACAACTGATACCATGATAAACATTTGAAAGAGAAAAGTGCATTTCATGAGAATGAAGCATCCCACAGATGCCAAAAAATAAACCAAAAAAACACCCACACAAAACAATAACAAAAACAAGAAAAATACATTAAATAAACAAAACTACCACTCACTCACACACAAGCACATGTGCACACACACACACACACACACACACACACACACTCTACCACACACACACACACACACTACCAAAACACACACACACAAACATAAACACAAACTTAAATACATAACACAACACACACAGACTACAAACCACACAAACAAGGCGACATACCAGTCTCCGAGAAGTACAGACGGAAACTCTTGTCCCAGAATCCACAGGCGAAGATGAACTGGTTGTCAGCGGTGGTGATAAAACTGGAGTGGGTGGCCGTCAGACGCTCATCAAAGTTGTCGCCCAGACTTCTCCTCTGTAGTCCTGTGTTCAGCACTAATGGACACACACACACATAATACTGGGTGTCACAGTCATTCACCCAGAGACACCGGGTAACAGACAACAACAGGGTGTCACAGTTAGGACAGTGGGTACATTCACCCACAGACAACAGGGTGTCACAGTCAGGACAATTGGTACATCCACCCACAGACAACAGGGTGTCACAGTCAGGACAGTGGGTACATCCACCCACAGACAACAACAGGGTGTCACAGTCAGGACAGTGGGTACATTCACCCACAGACAACAACAGGGTGTCACAGTCAGGACAGTGGGTACATTCACCCACAGATCCACCCACAGACAACAGGGTGTCACAGTCAGGACAGTGGGTACATTCACCCACAGACAACAGGGTGTCACAGTCAGGACAGTAGGTACATCCACCCACAGACAACAGGGTGTCACAGTCAGGACAGTGGGTACATTCACCCACAGACAACAGGGTGTCACAGTCAGGACAGTGGGTACATTCACCCAGAGACAACAGGGTGTCACAGTCAAGACAGCGGGTACATCCACCCACAGACAACAGGGTGTCACAGTCAGGACAGAAGGTACATCCACCCACAGACAACAGGGTGTCACAGTCAGGACAGTAGGTACATTCACCCACAGACAACAGGGTGTCACAGTCAGGAAAGTGGGTACATCCACCCACAGACAACAACAGGGTGTCACAGTCAAGACAGTGGGTACATCCACCCACAGACAACAACAGGGTGTCACCGTCAGGAAAGTGGGTACATCCACCCAGAGACAACAGGGTGGGAGGAGGACAAGGTACCTACCCAACAGCTGGTCCATGGTGAGTGGAAGCTGGGGGGTGGTCTGGCCATCCTTGTTGTCTGACGACGAGAAGCTGGAGGCTGTGGTGGCCGCTGTAGAACCACAGATCAGAGTCACATCACCTCATGTCTCTGGGAGTTTTGTTTCTTTTTCTTTTCTTTTTTTCAAAATCAGTATTATTTTTTTCACATCATGTCTTTTGTTTTGCTTGTTTTCATTTCCTGATAAACTTTATTGTACAAAGACTCATTCTTGCTCATTCTGGAAAGACAATAAGACACAATTATGAATGTAGTCATTGCTCCAACCATACTAGATGACGGAAACAATCAACTGAGACACGATATGAATGTAGTCATTGCTTCAACCATACAAGATGCCACAAACAATCTACTGAGACACAATTATGAATGTAGTCATTGCTTCAACCATACAAGATGCTAGAAACAATCTACTGAGACACAATTATGAATGTAGTCATTGCTTCAACCATACAAGATGCTAGAAACAATTTACTGAGACAACAGTTATAAAAGTATGGTAGTCATTATTACAACTACACCAGATGCTAGAGACAATCTACTGAGACACAATTATGAAGGTAGTCATCGCTCCTACGAATGGTACTAGATGTTAGAAACAATCTACTGCACACTGTCAGATACCACAAGATTTCCAGCCCAGTGCTGTGAAGGTAAAGAAATGCATACACTGCTTTGTACGTTACATAGCCTGAAAACAATCTCTCACACTCTACCAGATACTGGGAAGAATTCTAACATGGCACTAAAACATGTGTACACTGCTCCAACTGTAATATAGTCTAAAAACAGTATCTTAGACACAAACAGATACTAAAAAGTATTCTAGTAGGCATATGAATGTAGCCATTGCCCCAACCATAAGGCACAGTCTAAAAAGAATTTCTTACACACTACCAGATACAATGAAGTATTCTAGCAAGGCTCTAAGACATACCAGTGAAAATGCTGCTGCAACCATAAAGAGCATAACTGACTTAACTCAATCAGTACTAAACACCGCTATGACCCAAGCTTGTAGCATGCGTTGTTGTGGTGCTCAGAGCTAAATGAGTTAAAGGTCCCGTATCCTTTTAACCTTCCCTGACCAGAGTCAGGTACCCATTCACATTTTGCAGGAGTGAGGAAATTCAGTGTAACCTTTCCCAACACAATGCCAAAACAGGGCCTGATGAACACTGGAACAGAAGCCTCATGCCTTACTGACTCTGCCACCCCCCCCCCCCCTTCCCCCCCACACAGTTAACGATCTCTTGCACACCACCAGATACTGGAAATATTTCAGCAAAACACTAAGACGAAAACAAAATAAAATATCATGAATAAAGACACTGCTCCAACTGTAACACACAACCCCCAAAACAATCCACTGCACACTGTCATGCAGCACAAGTATTCCAGCACAACACCAAAGACATACGAATGTAGGCGTTGTTCCACTTGTTGATGGCAAAGTGGTGGTTGGCAGTGATGGTGGTGACGGCAGGGGTGGGGACGGCAGGGTGGGTGTTGGCGGCCACATGCACCACGGGGGAGTTGGACAGGAACTTCATGATCATGCACACATCCTCCTGGTTCTGGGAGAACATCATCGGCGTCTGAAACCATGCAACCCCCCCAAAATAAACCTGCATCAGTCTGTGCACAATATATAAAATATACATGTTTCTAAATTAAAATTAAAATTCTATTTAGGGTTACACTTTTTGCCATATCGTCATATGAAATCATCCAGTTAGTGATGCTATAGTAAATCAGTATGTATTCATTATGAGGTGATGTACAAAGGGAATTTTCTTTTCATACTGGATGCATATAAAAATAAGCTAAATCAATACATTGGTAACGGAAGCCACACATCATGCATGAAAATACAAAGACATACAGACACACACACACACACACAGTCACATGTTTGCATGGCATGTCTTGTGCACAGTATCATGTGTTGGGCAGTTGTCATTGCACCTGTTACTCTGCAGTTATCTACACTTCAGACAAGAATATTTATCATTGTTAAAATTTATTTCTCTTTCATTGATTCTTCGATTATTTTTTTTATTTTTTTATTTTTTTTTGCTTTACAAATGATTGCACTGCTTCAATGAGATGAATATTCACGAAAGAAAGTTTCTGCTGTTTACAGAATAGATCACTTGCACACCCAAACAAACAGACACAATGTGCTCCTCAAGTCATAATAACCACACCACAACAATGCTCATGCTACATATTGCAGACACTGTGTAGAGGTTTTAGCAAATAATCTGTCCAATCGAATTACACTTTCACAGAAAATCCTGAATCCCTGAATCCCTAAAAAAGTGAGTTGAACAGATCAACGCTTTGCTCACAATTCTTCTGACTGCAAAAGATCAATAAGCAATCATCAGATATTCTACACTAAATCTATCATTTCAGTTAACAGCAGCAGAGGTAACAAAAGCATCAGCCAACGTCAAGCAGCAGCAACATTGCAAATGACACTCCCTCCTCTGCTTACAGAAGAGATGGAGGTCAAAGTTTCATGCAAACCATTCCTGATAGAACAGGTTAACTTTCCGTGACCAAACCATGCATACCTCTACACCAGTACAAAAAAAAGGTGGGGGAGAGAAATTCCTGTATCAGTTGTTTTCAATATTTCCCCACCACTCCTATTTTTGAAAACATCCAGTTAAAGTAACTACTATTTCCCAACCATTCCTATGATAAAAAACAAACAAACAACAAAAACAAAAAACAACCAAAAACAATATTAGTGTAAGTTGTTATCATTATGTCAATGCTGTCAGTAACAGCAACTATGAATTAATTTTTAGTGCAAGTGATAGAGAGAGAGCAGGAGGGAGACAGACTTGGAAAATACTTTAGGTTTGACGATGGCATTTGGTTTGTGTATGTGCTCTTGAGGTTTGTCATGTTGGTGTGTGTGTGTGTGTGTGTGTGTGTGTGTGTGTGTGTGAGTGTGCACACAGAGTGTATTAATTCTGCTATTATGTCTGAGGGAGGGAGAGTGTAACATCTGGCTAATTCACAAAAATGCAAACGAAAGTGTGACTGTACAATTTATACATAATCATAACCAATATCTCCCCCACTCCCAGAGACAAAAACTCACAGAAATAAACTTTTTTAACATCTTTCATAGTATTACTCACACACATGTTCATACACTCTCACACAAAACCATTTCCATGTCTGTCTCTTTCCTTGGCATTCACAAACAAATGGTCAAAGTAATTTTCCTACTGTACTCCAGCAAAATGTTACACACCAAAAAAATGACAAGATAAATGAATATGTAGATTAGATACATAACAAACCATTCTCAATCAGTCTTATAGTGTGTTTGTCAAGCATGGCTACTCAAAGTTCATCTACATCTTGCTGCAAAAAGATAATTCCCTCCAAGATGCCTGTGACAGAAATGGATGTGAGGAAAATGAGTGAGGCATAATAATAGGGGTTATCACTTCTAAATCAACATTTGATTAAAACAAAGGTGGTTGGGGGTGCGGGGTGGGGTTGAACTTAAAAAAACTATCTTTATTTACAAGAAAAGTGTTTCAACAAATCAACTGGTCCACAACTAGGTGAAATAAAAAAGCAATTAGTACTTATTTCCAGTTATAAGGGAAGAAAAACTAAACAAAAACAAAACATGAAACTTTCAAAACTTTCTAAAACATCTATAACAACCAAAATAATTTATGAGAACCCTTATCACATCAACCTTCTAGGTTAGGACCAAAGGGGGGTGGGGGTGGGGGGATGCTTTCCCAAAACCATCACAATGAACTTTCAGAATTTCAAAAGGTATTTACTACCATGCCCAAGGATGCATTAAAAAAACACAAAAAGGATGAGGAAAGGGAACATGCACTCCCAATACTTCACTGAGAGGATGGGGATGGGGAGTGGGTGATGAGGGGAATGAGAGAGAGTGGGTGATGAGGGGAATGAGAAAAAGTGGGTGATGAGGGGAATGAGAGAGAGTGGGTGATGAGGGGAAAGAGAGAGAGTGGGTGATGAGGGGAAAGAGGGAGAGTGGGTGATGAGGGGAAAGAGGGAGAGTGGGTGATGAGGGGAATGAGAGAGTGGGTGATGAGGGGAAAGAGGGAGAGTGGGTGATGAGGGGAAAGAGAGAGAGTGGGTGATGAGGGGAAAGAGAGAGAGTGGGTGATGAGGGGAAAGAGAGTGGGTGATGGGAAAGAGGGAGAGTGAGTGATGAGGGGAAAGAGAGAGAGTGGGTGATGAGGGGAAAGAGGGAGAGTGGGTGATGAGGGGAAAGAGAGAGAGTGGGTGATGAGGGGAAAGAGAGTGGGTGATGGGAAAGAGGGAGAGTGGGTGATGAGGGGAAAGAGGGAGAGTGGGTGATGAGGGAAAAGACAGACAGTAGAAGAGAAGAGAGGGTGTGACAGAAAACGAGGAAGAGATATAGATACATATAGATAGACTGATAGGTAGTTAGAGAGAGAGAGAGAGAGAGACAGAGAGAGAGAGACAAATAAGAGAGTGAGTGACATGGAGAGACGGACAGACAGACAGAGACATACAGGCAGACAGAGAGAGACAAAGAGAGAGATAGAGAGTGAGTGAGATGGAGAGACAGACAGACAGACAGACAGAGACATACAGGCAGACAGGGAAACAAAGTCAGAGAAAGGAGAGTGGGGAGGTGAGGGGGCAGGGAGGAGAAGAAGAAAACTATGAAGAAAATGAAGAAGAAACGTGCTACATGATTTTGTGACGCAATTTTTTGATTTTGCACAATGTAAGTGTTAAATGGATTACAAAATGCAAACACACACACACACACAAACCTCTTAAGCACACAAATGAACATGCATACCTACAGAACCACACACAGACACACACACATATACACACACAAACACACAGAGCAAACACCCATAGCACTTTGCGTGTGTTTAAACCTACGCTTGCCTATCACACATGTAACACATGTCTGCATCAGCATGCTGACAGCCAGTGTACGAACAAACTACAAAAAGCATGAACAGCTGTAATAATCTAACCACCAAACCAAAGCAGAATACAGACACATGCGTGCAGTCAGGTACAGGGATGACAACAAAGGGAATAACTGAGACACAATCACAGACAAAGAAGAAATCTTAAATAAATAAAAAAAAATATAAAAAAAAAACTTGAGAAAAGTAAGCACCTTGTTTAGGATACTTCTACGGTCTTGGTGCTTCTCTATTAACTGAAAAGAGAGACAACACCACGCATGCTGTAGACAACAGTCTGCAACATCAAACAACATCAGCACTCCAAGTGAACATGGGAATGATGAGTGCACAAAAGGTTATATGTTCACAGATCAGCGATATCAAAATAGTGCGGGCATTCCCAGGCAGCTGTGAGGGCTGTGTAAGCTGCTCTCATCTACAGAGATCATTTCTCAAAAAGCTGGGCTCATTCTGCAGCTCCTCTCTGCCAAAACTGTTTATTATTTCAAATGAGCCTTCTACTTACAGGACAATTCCTTTCTATCAAATAATCAATAATGTCTACATTAGTCTCCTATTGGATAGTTCATCTCTACCAAAATAATGTAACGCTTCATAATTAGCCTCATCATGACAATCAAATGTGTAGGTTATGCACAGGCATGACATTTTATCAACTTAAAATTAACCTGCTAAAGGGATAGTTCCTCTCTGTCAAACTTATCCAACAATTCGCTTGACATCAGGCAGTTTGCTCAAAGGTATATTCAGTCGCTGTCAAATGTTCACTCACCACTGGACCAAATTATAAACCTAATTCTCATTCTGTATCACTTAACAACACTGGGTACAATCAACATGTCTGTAATACAATACTTCAATCTTTTTTTAACTGTGACAAAGAATATTGCATTTTACTAATCAAAAGCCTGACATAAACTTCATCCACATAGATATGGCCAGTTTCACAGTATTTGGTGACACCTGAGTTTGTCAAAGTAGTAAATTTTACATCGCTTTCTCTTCCACACTTCTGAATGAAATGAAATAACACTGACATTTATTTCACAATGTGAGATAACAATATTACTATTTTTTAAAATACTTATTTCTTTATCTTAATGGAAAGAGAACATAAAAAAACAAAAAACAACAGCATGCTAGAGGTCAGGACATAAGGTGCTGGAGTGGAGACAGACAATTTGATTATTCAGGTTTACTCCCAAAAAAGGTCTGGTCCAGTCAAAGATTTAATATGCAAGAATTAACACCAGAACTTGTTTGAACACCACCTTTATACTCATCTTCAGGTTTCATAATTAAGCTTTTGAACAGGAAGTCAACTTTGCCAATCAACTATTTGAGCTTCTGTCTCCAAATACTGTGAAACTTCCCGCACACTTGAGGTAAATAACACATTTTGCTTATATAAGAATACTGACAATGATCTAAAACATACCACCAACATACAATGTTTTGTTTCTATCTCTTCACAAAATGAATAGCAAATCTTATTCCAGTATAGAGTATGGAAACAACCAGCCCCTTACATCACATAAGAAAAGCGGTACAAACTGATTGAGAGCATGAACAGTACTGCAGTCTACTTTTATATCAGGTGCAGTAATTCATTACTGCTGATCTCCCCTGGTAGGTTAGTTTTTCCACCACCTCATGCATCTACTCACAACCATGTTAACTCTCTGTACAAATGCATAGCCTTGCATGTATAAACTCTGAATTGTTACAACAGGTGTCTGCAGTAAGTAACATGCTCTTGTGAAACTTATTTTGATTCCTTGTCAATAGCATGAATACATGTTTCTGTCACTGAATTAAAAAAAATGAATTTGAAAACAACAACAACAACAAAAAACACAATTGAGCCAAAAAAGAACACTCAGATCAATGTTAAATTTTCGTTTCACATAAAAACAAACCAAAAATTTTCAAATATAAAAAACATGTAAACACGTGCAAAATCCATGACAAGGTTCACCACAACAAAACCTGAAGGCATGGTCAGTGAATTATGAGGAAATACAAAGCAGTGCCTGACACTGCCTCCAACATTTGAAACTATTGTACCTGTGTCTGACTTCAAATTTGTCACTCAATCACCTTTACTGGGTAGTGTGATGTTAAAATTACACAATGCCAACAAGAAATAAGTTCTTTCCCATGAAGCTACCCTGTGTGTTATAGCAAGCAACTGCTGACACACATTGTTGACACAAAGCTAGGCCAATATGAAAGAAATGGAAAAAAATATACAAAATATAAAAATAACATGATTATATGGTTTGCTGGCTTTGCAAATATATTCATATATTTCATTAATACCCATTTGTCAGTATTTCAAACATATCTAAATATAACTAACACCTGTTTGCTGATTTCACAAACAAATTATTCCTCAACCAATGACGTAACACAGTGCAGCTGAGTTTGGAGTTAACCAAACGGGAAAAAAAACACCCAGTTAAGTGAGAGGTGAAAGGAGCACAGACAGTTCCCCGCACAGCACGGAGGACGCAGACTGACTCACCAGGTGCATGACAGAGCTGCGTGGGGGGTGGGGCTCCGTCAACAGCTGTGAGGGGGTCTGGCCAAAGCTGCGAATCTGGTTCTCCACTGCCTGTGCCACACACATTGAGGGGACCACGCTGTTAGTTTTATCATTGTATTGTGCTGTGTTGTGTTGTGCTGTATTGTACTGTGCTGTATTGTATTGTACTGTGCTGTGCTGTGTTGTGTTGCGTTGTGTTGCATTGTGCTGTTTTGTACTGTGTTGTATTGCATTGTGCTGTGCTGTGCTGTGTTGTATTGTGTTGTATCTTTTGTCACAACAGATTTCTGGGTCTGAAATTCAGGCTGGACTTCCTTGGGGTAGCGCATCACCACAGTGACAAACCACCCTTCCCTTTTCTCTTCTTTCTGTGTGCAAGTGTGACTTTTTTACAATCAAAATGGATTTTTTTTCCTAGATAATATTGCCTGGGGGATTGTTGACATGGGTTCTTTTATGTGTGATAAGTCCATGCTGCACATGGGACCTGTGTTCATCATCTCTTGTGAAAGTGGAACACCCAGACCAGCATTCATGGCCTATTGGAAGGGCAGTAAAAAGTCCTGGAAGGGCAGTAGAAAGGGCTGAATCAAAGCAGAAAACATTCCAGTCAAGAGTTACAAATCTATTACTCTGTCAGTTACCATCTGGTAGAGAGCACAGTATGCTAAAGCTGTTGTTTTCTATCTGAAAAAGTCGAACAACATTTTAAAAAAATGTATATATATAAAAAAAAGAATCCACCCCATCAATTAAGATTGCATGAATGGCACATGGTGAAACTTTTGCTTTCTTTCTATTCGCTTTGAATCAACACACTCTTGTGACAAAGTGTTCTAATTTTTACTGCACCAACTTTCATGGGCAGCATCTTGATGGAGAAATGAATTAAGGAGTTAGTTTCACAAAAATTGTTTTGTTTTGTTTTTCCAAAGTATGAGTCTACATAAATCACCTTTAACGCCAGTATATTTTTTTCTTGGTTTTCTGAATACTGCAAGCAAAAATATCAAAGGCTTTCAAACATGTTGATGTGGTTAACAATTTTGCTGGTGCACAAATATTCAAGCAATTGTGAATATTTATCTATGTTCTGCTCTTCTCTCTCTCTCTCTCCATTGTTTGTCCTTTTCTTTTTAATATTCCCTTATCAATAACTCCAACATTGTAAAATCTCTGACAAAATTAAACCTCTGCCTGCACCAACTTTTCACTTGACATTAATCATCAGCTGGGGGTTTTTTTGTGTGTGCATGAGTGTGTTTTTTTGTTTTTGTTTTTTTTGAGGAGCGCAGGATTTGGTGCCCCAAAATTTGGGATGTTTTGTTTTCCAGATTTCAATGATGACGGATGATGATGGGTTTAATGAAGATGCCTCAGTTGGATTCAATTAAGGTTTGGGACAACTTGACAAGGCTGTACTCTCATAACACACCCTGGCATCAACCAGGCTGAGAGATACAGTCACCTGCAGTGTTGGTCGGAAATTTTAGCAACAGTCCCAAACTGAAAGACAAATTAGTGAAGTGAATGATGCTCGACTGTGTGGCTCCAGTCCTCCCATCTGAGTCCACAACACACTCAAAACTCTGGACCAGCCAAGGGCCTATAATAGCCCACTTTTGAAGGGGCTTGAACCTACTTCCTCCATGTCAGCAGTCTGCATCGCTTACCACTTCACAACGGTGCTGGTGATCATCAGGTTGTTTAATGATGACATCAAGTTGTGCACATGATCTAGAATGTTGGTAACGCCCTTACTCTTTTGGTTCTGCTTCCATACCTCTTTCATGACAGGATCAGTGATGCTCTCCAGGTTCACATTGCCCTCATACGTCAGGTAGTAAAACACGTTCGTTGCTCGGACTGCTTCAGGACCTGGGCACAGTACATAACAGCAGTAATACAACTATACAAACATGTAAAGCATCAATGTACAATTCTGATGTGGTCAGTAAACCAGCTTGAGAGTCAGCCCATATTTATGAAAAAAAATTTTTTTTAAAGAGACCTACATCTGTTGACAATGGCAATCATTATTCTCCATAATTCTAAGAGAAATTATTGTATAGAATGCATAACCCTACTTGCCTAAAATCTATGTGTACATGAACATAAATGTATGTATGAACCTGTGAATACATACAACACAATCACCACTATGTATGCACAGAAAACTGAAACACAGAACAGACACATCTATTCTGTACTGTACAGACTACAACGCACTTCACAGTGCAAGGCAAAACCCCTGCATTTAAAAACAACAACACCACCACCATGCATTCTAAAAAAATCTGATAACTATACATAAGGCACTACAGAATAATAGGCACATTAAAAAATGATATTAAAAAGATCAACATTCAAACAATCAAAGCAAACTTTGTTCCTGGTGGCAAGATCAAGATGGATTAGACCATCATCCATGATTGGGCTGTCTGTATGCATGCAAGCTGCACATATTTTACATTCACATAACACTGTCATCTGTTTGTAAAATGTCAGTCTTCAGAATTGCTTGCCATGTTTTTTTCTTCGGCAGTGGTTGATAGCGATGCTCTGATATCATCTCTGGCACTTACTAGTTCATTTGTGCCATCTGTTGCCTTGTCGGCTATGCTGATCTCAGCTTTATTGAATCTGTTCTTTATCATTTTCTGGGAAACACACCGACAGACTTCATGTAGTGATGCCTTCATGTAGTGATGTGATATCTTCTGGATTTTGTGAAAGAATGGAGAAACTTAATTGTTCCACCAGGGAAGACTGCCAGAATGGAGTTCAAACTTTTGTCAGATTCTTTGACTCGCTTTTTGATGTGCACTCGCATGCTGTTTGAAAGCGGATTGTTTGCGAGTTTTTTAAAATTCTGTATCATGGTTTCCTTCCGAACGTCATATTTCCAGGTTTGAAAGTGAACCTGAATACATGAATTATATTCACTACTTCATTTGGACAGATTTTAGCTGCAACTTAGAACCACTATATTATGAGGTGCATGGGTAGAAGTCACGGGGAAAATGTCGCCTTGAAGTCCGAAAAGTATAGTACATACATATGTGTGCAGTCCATCTTAACACAAAATTGTAAACACACACACACACACACACACACACACACACGTGCACACACACACACACACACACACAGAGGCAAACAGTTGTCTTGATGTCTAACCACTCTTTTTCCAGCAGCAAATACAATTTAAGTGTAAAAACCATGATTCACAACACTCCTGTTTGATCAGCCCCACTAAAAGCAGGACAAGCAAATGGCAAATGTCTCAAAGTCAGCCACCCTCACCTTTCTGCTTGTAGCCAAAGATGAGGTCAATCCAGTGATGCAGCTGACAGGACACAAACTCTGACTCCAGTGCCTGCAAAACACAATACACAATACAGAATACTGTATTAACTCTACACGAGAAATTCATTTGTGGTGTAAAATACTTAACAATACACAAAAATCACAGTCACTGAACATGTATAATTATATAAAAGCCATAAAATGCTTAGATGTCAACCTAGAGCAGACCTTGTATACAATCAATAATCACAGCAGAAAACGACAAAAACCATTAAAAGGTAACTGAGAGTAAATCACACATACATCATCACAGCCACACATATGCAATAACAATCACAATTAAAGGATAGGCAAAAAATAGCATACTGAAAGTATACATAGATATATTTAATAACAATATGCAATTGAACAGTAATTTGAGTTAAGATGTCATATTCCACACACATACACTCTAGCATTCATTTTTATGGTCACGTATCTAATTATTAGTTTAATAGCTGAAATGACATTGGAATAAAGCTGTATTTGGTTCTGTTTGGTTTCAAAAAAAATTATTTTGGAACATAGAAACATTTGCCTGAAGGTAAGAGTTGATAATAAATTGCCAGCGTATGGCTGCTGTCGCCTGAAATGCACATGGTTTTCTGTCATACTCTGACATTGTACAATTCACCCAAAACTGTCCTGCCTAACGTCCACAACCTTAAACAACAGCAAGCATGCAAATAATGAATGACTGAATAACAAATAAAGCAGACATATATAACAAATCATAAATTACAGAGCAATAATAGTAATCATTAAACTGCTGTATATACAGGAATATTTTCTGGAAACTCAGGGTGTTCTATCACTCACCTGTCTATTGATGCGGATGAAGTCTTCAGGTGTCTTGGCCCAGGGGGGCAGCTCCACGTCAGACACCACCTGCCCCTCCTCCTGCTTGCCCAGCTCGTACCTGTTGCTGTTCAGCAGCATCTCCGGCAGGAAGAAAAACTCCGGAATCAGCTCCTGCAAGGCATGGGAAGGAAAACTCTGAAATCAGCTCCTGCAAGGCATGAGAAAAACTCTGGGGTCAGCTCCTGCAAGGCAAGGGAAGGAAAACTCTGAAATCAGCTCCTGCAAGGCATGGGAAGGAAAACTCTGAAATCAGCTCCTGCAAGGCAAGGGAAGGAAAACTCTGAAATCAGCTCCTGCAAGGCATGAGAATTTTTTTTTTTAGAATCGGCTCCTGTAAGGCGTGATAAAAACTTTAGAATCAGCTCCTACAAGGCTTGAGGAGAAAAAATAAGAGAAAATACACACTCTGGAACTGGCTCCTGCAAAGCATGAGAAAAACACTGGATTGACTCCTGCAAGGCACGAGAACACAGAAAATAGCCCCCAGAAAGGCATGAAAAACTCTGGATTAGCTCCTACAAGACATGATAAAAACTCTGGAATAAGCTCCTACAAGGCGTGAGAAAAACTCTGGATTAGCTCCAACAAGGCATGAGAAAAGCTCTGGAATAAGCTCCTACAAGGCATGAGAAAAACTCTGGATTAGCTCCTACAAGGCATGAGAAAAACTCTGGATTAGCTCCTGCAAGTTATACGGAACACTCTGGAACCGGCTTCTGCAACTTCAGCTCCTACAAGACAAGATAAAAAAAACTCTGGACCTGCTCCTGCAAGGAATGAGAAAAATTCTGGAATCGGCTCCTGCAAATGCAAGCAAATGCTAGGTCAGTCAGCTCTTGGGGTCTGTGCAGCTGCATGGCTGTTTAATCCCTCGACTGTTACTGACGAGCATCAGGATCAAAAACGCTTGTCAGTGAAGAGCTGTTGCTTCATCAAGATAACACAAGGCTCACAGGCCATCACTGTTTATTTGGACTTCTTCTTCTTGATGATACATCGCTTTTATTCAGAAAAAAAAAAAAAATCATTTACAGTCAAAGTACACAAAAAGTAGTAATGAACTGCCCATCACATTCATGCTGACCTTGTTTCACACACACACACACAAAAAGGAAAAAAAAAACCACAAGCACATGACATTCACCAACAAGAGAGGAAGAAAGAGTATCATGATTTTCCTGACACTGAGAAACAGCGAGAAAGAGAGAGTTGGCGTGAGAGGGAACACAGAGACAGAGTCAGACGGAAAAATGGACAGCTGAATAGCTTCAGTAATGATTCATGATGAAAACGCCTTTGAGTACAGTGATGTCAAATCTGAAAGTGTCAACAACAACAAAATAAAAAAAAAGGAATTCAGGAATTCAATGATAACCCCTTAGTATTATCATGTAAGACTTCATTTACATTTAGGTAATGGTTGTGAAGGAGAAGTTTATTTTGAAGGAGAGTCAGTAATCATTAAAGGTAAAGACAAATCAGTAAAGAAAAATCAACAACCAAATCAATCAATAGAGAAATATCAATCACAAGGAAAAATCTCTGCATCTGACTCGGCCCCACTGACCTTGACATCGGAAGTGTCACGCTGACAGTTTTTCCAGGCCTGAGAGATGGAGGCGAAGATACGGTTG
The DNA here is from genome assembly GCF_041734735.1 of Babylonia areolata. NCBI lineage: Eukaryota > Metazoa > Mollusca > Gastropoda > Neogastropoda > Buccinidae > Babylonia > Babylonia areolata. The sequence goes on along the minus strand of NC_134899.1, from coordinate 29,463,940 downwards.
GGGTGATCAAACTTCCCACCCTGTAGGTTCAGGAACATGGTGGTGAACGGCTCCTGTACAACACACACACAGACACACACACATCCTTCAACACACAGGTGAACGGCTCCTGTACAACTCACACACACACATAGAGATCCTTTATCACACAGGCGAATGAACAGCTCCAGTACAACACACACACACACATAAAGATCCTTCAACACACAGGGTGGTGAATGACTCCTGTACAACACATACACAGATCCTTCAACACATAGGGGGGTGAACAGCTCCTGTACCACACACACACACACACACACACACACACACACACACACACACAGATCCTTCAACACACAGGGTGGTGAATGACATCTGTACAACACACACACACACACACAGATCCTTCGTAACACATGGTGGTGAACCACTCCTGTACAACACACACACACACACACACACACACAGATCCTTCATAACACATGGTGGTGAACAGCTCCTGTTTAAACTGCCGTCCACAAACTAAACTCAGAAAATCTTCAGTCCGTGATAAACTGACCACGTGTCAGTTTAACTCTTTCACCACTATAGGCGACCTCAGTGGACTAGACAGTGTACTGCCGTAGGCGACTTTAGTCAACATCCAGGGCAGACTGTTTTTCACGTTGTAACAAAGCTTCAGAGATGCAGCCAGTTTCCCCACTAACAGAACAATCTGCTCCCTGATCCAGTTTGAAGTGAGCAAGTCCACCGTGTTGTTTTGACATGAACCGAAGCCTGTGAATAAGAGCATTGTATCCGAAATATATGGCGCGATGGGGGCTGTTTTCCACACAGAAACTTGGCAGTGAAAGAGTCAACCCTAAAAGATGAACACAACTCTCTTTCGCACACAAACACACACACAGAGGAAGGGACAACCATCCACTCCAGACACTGGCAGGGGCAGCCCAGAGAGACAAGGAAACTGACCACACGGATGAGCCAGTTGAGGGTGAAGGCCGCCGTGGAGTAGTGAGTGCCGTAGTGGAACGGGGGAATCTGCTCGTGCTCCCAGGCATTGTAGCGGCCCTCAAAGTAGCTCCTCCGGGTCTCATTCAGTGCTCCGATGGGCTGAAACAGGCATGTAATGGATTTACCAACACAGGTATCTATTGCCTGTCAATTTTGGTAGTTTGTGTTTACCTGCAGAATATTAGGTATAAAAATCAATGATAAGCAGAGGTTAAATTAATAATAATAATAATAATAATATAATATTAACAATAACAACAACAATGATAATAGTAATAATAATAATGAACACCTGCTTAGTGCTTTTTCGTCCATAGAGCTCAAAGTGCTTCACATGTAGTATGTACAAAAACTCATTAATGATAAGTGATGAAATAACAAAATATATCAATTTACACAAACTTCAGACACAATGACACAACTTGTCAAATTCACATGTTCTCTCTCTCTCTGCATGTCTGTCTGTGACAAAAGATGTAGCAATGATTAATTTTCAATATGTTACAACAGAGAGCAGAGAGTTCTCAGTCTTTGTTCTAAATCACCCTCAGCTTGTTATTTAGTTTGGTTATATTATCAGTTTATTCTTTCTAAAGCTTCTAGTTCATCCAGCTCAAGGTTTGGTTTTTACATGCGTGTGTGTGTGTACCACATGTGTAACCATATGTATACAAGTTGATGGCCTTACATTAAAAAAAGTTCTGAGTTTTTCCTCTCTCTCTCTCTCACATGAACACACACACACACACACACACACACACACAGAGGCAAACACACACACACTGGATAGCATGCAGTTTCAAACTGTGGTGGCGAAAGATATATCAGTACTGCTGAAATAGATGGGTCTTCACAGAAGATTTGAAAGAGGCTGTGGAACTGGAGCGTCTAATGTTAAATGGAAAGCTATTCCAGATGGCTGGACCCAAATGTTTGGACTTCTAAGTCTGGTATTCAGTCCTCCCATTCCCCCCTAAATACACAAACATTCCACTTTAAAGTCAACAGTCCTACCAGTCCCTCAAATACACAGCACTTCTTAAGGTCAATTCAGTCCTCCGAATACACACAAACAGCACCACTTCTACGGTCAATTCAGTCCAGAAGAGCTGACCTTGGAGAGGTCGCGGTACGTGGTGGCGGTGGACAGGTCCAGCTCCTCACTGTCGTAGTTGACCAACACCCAGGGAAAGACATGGTACTGGTTCAGGTCATTGTACGTGCGGCCTGCATACACACACACACACACAAAATAATAATAATAATAATAACAGAGAGTACTTACATGGTGCAAACTCCCCATGTAACAGGCTCCAAGCGCCTTGCATGATACAACACATATACAATAGTGCATAATAACAAACTTCTGTACATGAAAAAAACAACGAATTTGTGTGTCTATACACCAAAACAATACTACACAATTATGCACACACATTCACACACACATGCATGCACAGAACACACACATACACACATCTACGTGCATGCAAACATACATGCACACTCACATACACATGCTTGCATGCAACACACACATATACACCCACAAATATACCCCCCCCCCCCACACACACACACACACACTTACATTCAGAAAGAGCTTCAAATACAAGGCCAAAAGAGACACGGGAAATCGCTGAACTTGCACAGATAGGTATTTCTAACCTGACACAATTCTAACTTCCCCATGTACTAATTTTAATTACTTTTTTGACAGTAGGAGAAGAAATTTCAACAAAGTAACTGCACAAAGAATGATAAAAAAAATCATAATAAAAATCTTAATTAAGTTTTTCTCTGTCACCTCCTTAAACAAGCAAACATAACTTTAAAAAAAAAAAAAAAAAAAAAAAAGAATACAGTGCTGCACACAGCTGGAAACAGGATGCTGTGCACTCAACAAGGGACGCTATCACACACCTGGGATAGTGTGATCGTGTTATCTCCCTTGCACCACTTTGATTTTCATGTGACACTGGTCTCTTTGTTTTGTGCTGATTGGTCTTTTGTTTATGTTAATACTCTGTTGGTAAACACACCATTAAACATGCTTTGTCTGCTGCTGGAATTGAATATAACAAAACATTATGGATGTGTTGTATGTTACAATATGATATGTGAGAGAAGACAACGAGAAAAAAGAAAAAGTCATGTTATTAGAATGACAATTCTCAATTTTTTTTCTTGACAATTGTTGTTTGATATCTCCTTCAGGAGGTCATATACTTTTCAACAAATGAATTCTGCCATCAGATCCAGCAGTCAGTGTCATTCAAACCTGTCAGATCTCTGAAGATTATCACAATATCAATGCCTTCTGCAATGTAGTTGTTGTTGGCTGTACATCAGGATCAAAGACGATAATCATAATGATCACATCAGTTCAGTCCTCTTTGAGCATAAGCATGCTGATGGCTGATACGAGTCTGAGTCCAGATCAGCAGACTGATCCACAGTGGCTGCAGGGGAACGTCAGGTCTGTGACGGGTCCTGTTTGTCCCCTGATTTTCCACCTTGTCCTCCTCTCCTCCAGACCGGCACGACGGCGTGCCTCGAAGGTGATGGCGGCTTGGTGGACGGTGGATAGTGGATGGTGTGGCTCCAAGCGCATGGGTCAGTAGACTGGTATGGCCATTGGCGGTTACAGGTCAACAGGGCCTTCATCAGAGTGTGCTCCTCCGTTGCAGTGACTTGATGATAGTTTGACGTACAGAATGATCTTGGGTAGACAGTGGTCTTCCATTCAGGAAACATGTCCTGCCAATATGGCCTTGAAGCTGGTGACTTTGCTTTTCTGTCATATGACACACAGGATGTCAGTGATAGGTTTCCAGGTCAGATTTCAGCATTCGTTCCTCTGTTCCTTTTACTTGCCTTTTTACGAGATGATGATTTTCTCTCTTAACCCGTTGTAAGTTTTATGGGGAAAATTACCTGCCATGATGTCAGAGTTGGGAGAGTACATAATACAGTCATTCCTATAGTGTTGAGTACATGATGTAGTCATAGACCATAACTGCTATAGTGTTGAGGTACATGATGTAGTCATAGACCCTAACTCCTATAGTGTTGAGGTACATGATGTAGTCATTCCTACCTGCTATAGTGTTGAGGTACATGATGTAGTCATAGATCCTACCTGCTATAGTGTTGAGGTACATGATGTAGTTATAGACCCTACCTGCTATAGTGTTGAGGTACATGATGTAGTCATAGACCCTACCTGCTATAGTGCTGAGGTACATGATGTAGTCACAGACCCTACCTGCTTTAGTGTTGAGGTACATGATGTAGTCATAGACCCTACCTGCTATAGTGTTGAGGTACATGATGTAGTCAAAGTTGGAGATTTCCCGCCGCTGCCACTTCTGGGTCATGTTGGACAGCTTGAACAGCTGCTTGCCTGATGCCAGCGACATCCGCCTGTCAGAGAAAGGACTTGGACAGTGAGTTTCACGGATGTTACACACACGTAAGAATATGCTTGGGCATGCAAAGACATATTCACACACAGTCACACATATACATACACTCACAAACGTGTGTGTGTGTGTGTGTGCGCGCGCGCGCGCTGAAACCTTGCTGAATGACACAGAAAAGGGATGACAAACACCTAAAAGCAGCCTTCAGTCTACCCAGGTAGGCAGCCTGTTGTTCAAATGATTCTGTGTTTGTACAGCACTTAGAACTTTTTGGTCTCTGAAGATGGGTGTACTGCATTTGTATCAATTAAACAAGACAACTAAACAACACACACTCACAAAAACAATACTGTGAAATAACGAGACAGTTCTATAACAAGATATGAGCATTGTTTATGATGAAGAAAAAAAAAAGTAGATAGCAGGATGACAGGGGGGTGAATGAATGAAACAAGCACAACAATACAAATACTTTCATTTCACACAACCCTGGGGTATGAAATAAGGTCACACACACACACACACACACACACACACACACACACACACACACACACACAAACCAACAAAAAAAATCCCAACAACAACAAACAAAAACAAAACAAAACAACAACCAAAAAACTAAAACAGTGACACACAGAGGCAGGCTAACAGACAAGACTTAAAAAGACTGAACAGACGTGATAGAGAAAAAAGAGAAACCTAAAGTGAGACCAACGGACACAGAGACACAGGGAGGCAAACAGCAGCAGTCACCTGGCCTGAGGCAGTCCATACTTGATGCCCACACCCACACGGGGCAGCAGGTCGATCACCTTCTTCACCGTCATGTGGTCAGGGAAGGCAAACATGATGGCCGCTGTCATCACACACACACACACACACACTTAAGAACAAACATACCTAAATATCTTTCAAAGGACATGTCTAACTTGGCATTCAGGCAATTTCTCTTCTCTCTCTCTCTTCCCCTTCCTTCCTGTTCCTCCTAATTCTCACTTGCAATGTCATGCACATTGTCCCTTCATTTATCATTTCTCATTCTTCAAGGCATAAAGCTGGCAGAGAAACAAGGATGCATCTTCAACTGTTCCCTGAGGCTGACTTGCTGAAGATTTTTTAATGTACAGCCATAAACTGATTTTTCACAAGGGATGGGTGTGAGTTTCCCAAACGTATATATTTGTATTTGCATTTCTTTTTATCACGACAGATTTCTCTGTGTGAAATTCGGGCTGCTCTCCCCATGGAAAGCATTTTGCTATATGACAGCGCCACCCCCCTTTTTTTTTTGTAGTTTTTCCTGCATGAAGTTTTATTTGTTTTCCCTATCAAAGTGGATTTTTCTACAGAATTTTGCCAGGAACGACCTTTTTGTTGCCGTGTGTTCTTTTACGTGTGCTAAGTGCATGCTGCACACGGGACCTCGGTTTATCGTCTCATCCAAATGACTAGTATCCAGACCACCACTCAAGGTCTAGTGGAGGGGGAGAAAATATCGGTGGCTGAGCCATGATTCAAACTAGTGTGCTCAGATTCTCTTGCTTCCTAGGGGACATGTTACCTCTAGGCTATCACTCCACTCTAAATATATATATTTTGTGTTGACTGATCACCTGTCAGTTTTTTTAATTCAGCAGCACATTTGCCTTGAGTATGATGAAAAAGTGTTTTGAATTGAATCAAACCTGAACCGAATTTAAACATAATGATGATATCCATAAAGACATACAAAAGTAGACAAGATATACGCACTACAGAACCCCCCACATAATTATAACACACACACAAACATAAATACTCACACAAGGATGTGCACGTGCACACACATTGCAGACACATGTGTTTGCAACTGTTCTGGATATTTTCTTTTTAAAAAAATCATAAACAAACCTTTAAAAAGTTAGAACCAGATGAGCAAAAAGGCACCACCACCACCATCACCAACAAACTTGTCATCACAGTGATAAAGCACAGCAACCGGACAAGAAAACAAAAACTGAGAGAAGACTAGCAAAGAAGGAAACAGACAAGTGAAACAGACGGACCTACAGACACACAGAGAAAGGAACAGACAGACCGGAGGCACGCAAACCTGCAGACAGACATACTGACAGCAATACACAAGACAGAAAGCAATACATTGAGGAGAAAATAAAAACAAAACAAAATGACAGCAATTTCAAAAACTAACACTTTTTTGTTTTGCCAAGCCCACCACCATACATACAGCTTTCTCACACCACTCCCTCTACACCCCCCCCTCCTCGTCGCCCCCCCAACCCCCTACTGCCTCCCTCCCCCCCTCACCCCCCCTTTCCCGTTTTTATCTGCACAATGCACCTGTGTGCTCTCCTTCACTCAACCACCACCGATGCTGAGGGAAGAAGAGGAGTGTGTGCGTGTGTGTGTGGGGGGGGGGGGGGGGAGGGGGGGGCGGGATGGTTGGACTGGGGGAATCTGGGAGTGTGCAAGGAAGGGAGTGTGTGTGTGGGGAGGGGGTGGGGGTGGGGGGGGGGGGGGGGGGTCGTGCGGCAGAAGGAGGGGGGCACTGGGCGATGACGACATGGATGGTGGTAGTATAGTGAAAAAAAGAAAAGGAAAAAAAAAAAAAAAAGAACAATAGCATGAGGAGGGGTTGGGGTGGAGGGGGGTGAGGGTGTAGCAAAAAAAGTGGGCGTGGCAGGTGAAGGGGTAGGGTGGGTGTGGGTGGGTGAGGGGGAATGAGAGGTGTGGGGTGTGATGAAGGGGAGGGGGGGGGGGAAGGAAGGACAAGGACACATGGCGGCAGATAGACACGCGGCAATCAGTGGCAGCAGCCTTATCCCTGCCTCCCCATCTCCATTGTCAATCACAAGACGGTTCTCCCCCTCCGCCTTATCCGCCATGCCATCGGCACACACACAGACGCACACACACACACACACACACAGACGCACGCACGTACACACACTGAGGCACGTACACACATAGAGCGACGCACACACACACACACACACACACACACACACACAGACGATCTCTCTCTCTCTCTCTCTCTCTCTCTCTCTCACACACACACACACACACAGAGGCACATGTCCCTCTCAAACAACTACGCTGGATTAATGAGGAACCTGTTTCAGTTTGGCTTTGTGTGCGCTGGGGAGTGAAAAACAATTATCACTTGCTTAACAGAATATTTTTTTTTATGGAAGACTTGAACAGATCTGCAACACTTAAAACTAATTAAAGATGTTTACTCCCTCCAACACCCCCCCTCCCTTCCACTAGATCTTTAATGGTGGTCAGGGTGCTGGTCCTTCGGGGCAGACGATAAAACAATCATGTGCAGCATGCGCGAAACGCACGTCAAAGAACTGAACCAACTGCCAAAAAAAATATATATATATATTGTCTCTGGAAAAATTCTGCGATCTTTGATCGAAAAACATCCAACAAAAAAAAAACAAAAAAAAAAACACTTTCTTTTTTTGTTTAAGTGCTTATGATATGTTGCTTCTTTGAATAAAAACTGTTTAAAGCAAATACACTTGCAGGCAGAAGTTATAATAATGATACTACTAATAATAATCATAACAACAAAGGGGGTGGGGGCGGGGCGATGGGGGGCAGGGCGGGACGTCGCGCTACAATGTAGCGACGCGCTATCTCTTAGGAAAACTGCCCGAATTTCACACATATAAAATTCAATTGTTGTGACAAAGAGAAACACAACAAGACAACAACACAAATATTATTAATAAGCCCAGGGTGGGATGTGAAGACCCATACGAGCTAATTCTCGAGAAAGGAGGAGAGTCTGGCTGGAGTCAAGCGAGGGTGACGACGATCCGTGTTAAAAAGACTGAGGGGAAGGGGAAGGGGGGAGGGGGGGGGGGGGGGGTGTTGGGGGGGAGGGGGGCAGCACAGCGATGAGATCAAACCAGGAAACATCTGACCCAGCTTGTCTCGTCCTGCCAGTGCCAGTTTGGTCGTTTTTTTCTTTGTCCTTCCCCACCCCCCTTCCCCATCCCCTCAATCACACACACACACACACACACACACACACACACACACACACACACACACAGAGCCTCCTGCGCTGACTAGTGGCAGCGCTAGACATCTGACAGTTGATACGGACAGGTGTGCCAAGGGGGGTCGATCCCCAACCTTCCCCTTCCCACCTCTTTCTGTCTCTTCTGCTGCTGGTGGTGCTGGTGCTGGTGCCTCAAGATGACTGCTATGTGTGGGTGTGGGTGTGGGTGTGTAGGGGGGGAGAACAGGTAGGGGGTGGAGGGGGGAAGGGGTGGGTGAAGGGGGGACGCGGAGAGAAAAAGAATAGGACAGGGATAAAGAGAACGCGATAGTGAACACGGGAGTTGAGAGAGAGAGAGAGAGAGAGAGAGAGAGAGAGAGAGAGAGAGAGAGAGAGAGAGAAGAAGAAGAAGAAGAAGGAGTGGTAGAGATAAAGAAAGAAAAGTGTGGGAAACAATATGCGAGTTGAGAAATAGGGAACGAGGCAGCGGAAGGAGAGAGCGAGAGAGGAGGAGAGAAAGAAGGAAGGATAAGAAAGAGGAAGAGGGCAAAGGGGGCTTGAGAGAGAGCCAAAGAGAGAGACAGACAGACAGAGACAGAGAGACAGATAGAGAGAGGGAGAGGGAGAGAGAGAGACAGAGAGAGAGAGAGAGGACAAGACAAATTTCGTTATTTTTGAGGATATTAGATAAACACTGGTGCGCTTTTTTACTTTCAGTTGAGACAGAGAGGGGGGGGGGGGGGAGGAGAGGGATTAGAGGTGGGAAGGATAAAGAGAGGAGGGGGGCGAATAAGGGCATGAACAGAAAGTACTGAGGAGAGAAGGAGAGCAGAAGAAAGAGAGACTGACAGACAATCGAGATATCGAGATAGACTGACTGACTGACATAGACAAGTAGAATAACAGAAAAGAAAAAAGACGAAGAAGAAGAAGAAGAAGAAGAAGAAGAAAGAGCATTCGTTCCAGAGGAAGTCACCACGACCCACACTAGCCACAAACTATATCACAGATCCCCTCCATCTCATTTTATCAAAATAAACACACACAAGACACTACCCTCACCAACCAACCAACCAAACATACACACAAACACACACACACGCACACAAGCCCCCTCCTCCCACACACACCCACTCTCTCTCTCTCTCTCTCCCCTCCACCCATGGTAAAAATAAAAGTAAAGGCACCACCACCACAATACGACACTTACTCCTGTTGGCCATGAAGATCTCAATGGCCACATTCTGCAACAGGTATCGACGGGAGAAGATGGCCCGCACCTCGTTGAAGTTCCACTTGCCGTGAACACAGTCCACGTAGGCCAGCACCTGGAAACAACGCAAAACAATACGGGGCTTAGATATACACCTCTGAATAACATCATCATCATCATCATAAACTTGTCTTATTAATTATCTATCATCAGCAGCAGTTTCTCCGTAAGACAGCTGTTAGTTGTGCAACTATCCATCATGTTTAAAATAAGCAAACAACAAAAATACCAACAACAACAAAACAGCACATGTACAACCGTTTAAAACAACTTCAGTGAACAGACATAAAGTAATGAGCAACCATCACACACACACACACACACACACACACACACACACACACACAGAGAGAGAGAGAGAGAGAGAGAGAGAGAGAGAGAGAGGAGAATGGGGCGGACTGACAGACCGACAGACAGAACGATAGAGAGGTAGAATCTACCATCTAAGATGGGGGGAACACACACAGGAACGTCACTTGGAAAGAGAGAAGTGTGTCCACACCTCGCCCAAGCCACTCCTCCTTCCCAATCCCCAACCCCCTCCCACCCACATCCACACACCACCACCACCACCACCCGCTTCTCCGCACAGCCAGAGACAAGGTACCCAGCAGAAGAGGGAATCTGGTTTCGCGGAAAGCGAGTGACACATATTAACTATACAGTGGGAGAAGATATCATGTTAGTTTGGGCAAGGCACTGAGGCGTGAGGGTACGGTCTTTACTTGTCTGCAGGATCGTGCTGGTGGGTAGAAAGTACAAGTGACAGCAGTGGGGCGTTTTGGGGGGTCCGCGCGCGCGCGCGCCCGTGTGTGTGTGTGTGTGTGTGTGTGTGTGTGTGTCTGAGTGTGTCTGTGTGAGTGTTTGTGTGAGAGAGAGAGAGAGGAGAAAAAGAGATGAAAATGTGGATGGGAAAGAATAGAGGAAGGGAGAGAGAAAGAAAGAACGAGCGAGTAATTGAGAGGTAGATAATTAGACACAGAAAGAGAGGGAAAGGGGGGGGGGGGGGGAGAGAGAGTCAGAGGCAGACAGATATATATATATATATATATATATATATATATATATGTTTCATTTATTCATTTATTGACAGAGAGAGGGATGAAAGGGATAAGAGAAGAGAAACAAGGAATTTAATACCAAAGCCACCAGTCTACCCACAATGAGAACATGTACACATGAAAATAACGGTACAGACTGACAGACAGGCAGAAAGACAGACAGACAGACAGGCACACACACACACACACACACACACACACACACAGAGAGAGAGAGAGAGAGAGAGAGTAGACAGTGGTTGGGGTAATGGAGAGACAAAGACACACAGACAAAAACACCCATGTCGAAAGCTTCCCTCCGCCACCCACCCTCACCCCTCCATCCATCTCCACGACCCTCATCACTCTTCATCACTCCCATTACATCCCCCACCCCACCCCCGCCATCCCCCACCCCCGCCCAATTTTCCCACCACGGATCAGTCAGGGCCGATCTCTAACACACAAGCACCACCAACCAAAACACAGAGACCATCACAACCCAACAGTGTGTCTACCACAAGCCAGGGCGGGCGGGCAGCCAAACATCGATCACAGCGCCGGGCCTCGACAAAAGCGCGCACGGGAAAAGGGAAGCAAATCGAATTAAGCGGGAGGTAATTCGATTGGGCAGCGATCAGGCCGGACGTAATTTCTAATGGAGCTGGCAAGAGGCTGGCGCAAAGTTCCGCCGAAATGCACTCGTCCCCTCATTAAACTGATGCCCGTCCATTTCCCTTAATCAAATATTGATGCAAGGGAAAAGGGGGGAGTTGGGGTGGGTGGGGGTGGAATTTGCTGGGCGGGGGTGAGAGGGGTTAGGCAAAGCAGCGCCGCCCCGGCAGCTGTTGTGGGGAGGAGAGAGAGGGTGGAAGACAGAGGAAGGGAAAGAGGTTGGGGGAGGGGGGGGGGGGGAGGGGGTATAACACAACCACCACTACACTTGTCCCACAGAGTACAAAACACCCGTGAGGAAAGTCATGAACATGAACGACGAACAGAAGCACTGTGAAAGAACAATGCAGGAAGGAAACCAATGTGTACTCTTCTCATGACCTCTCTATCCCTCAAGTGCTTTTGCATACACACATGATAACCACAAAGGGCTCTACACAAAATACAAATTCTAATGTACATTGTTATTATGATTAGTTATTATGATTATTATTACCAGCATTATTAACATTATTATCATCATGTATTGAAGAAACTTGACGGATGCCGACATCCCGGTTTACCGCCTGGTTCCTCCCCTCCTACAGTCCATCCACACCAGCATGCATCCACCACCCACTCTCCCACCACCCACCACCCCATGCCGTCACCATGGGCAGTCGTGTGTCCCGCACGTGACTGCCACAGCTCAAGCGTTTGCTCGCGCTTTCACGTCAGCCACCCCCCGGCACGTGCGACCGGATGGAGTGGGTGTGGGTGGGTGGATGAGTCCAGTCAGCATTCTCCTGCACCTTCATTCCAAAGATCAGATCAAGAACACGGGTGTCGGAACTCCTTCCCACGGACCACAACCAGGGGGAAAACATGACCATAAACGCGAAAACTTTGACCTGTCCTTAAAAACACCATTCCTGTTGACTATTTCCCCTTCCGACGCCCATGAACATTTGTTCCCGCATGATATTCCCACCCTAGCAAATTACCTGACTGTCTACTCTTGATTCATCTATCGAAATGATAAGACACTGGGTCACTGGCGTTGAAAATTACCGAGTGCAGAAGATCTTATCAAAAAGCCTGGAATATTTGAATATTCATAGGATGAACCAAGCAAGTTTCTAAGTAGTGTTTTAAAGTCAGAGTGGTTCATGATGCAGTAGTCGTAATAGCAGTGGTAGTAATTGGTTTAAAGTCTATTCATATCATACCATACTGGACGATGGATCATGTAGACGAAGCAACGTATCGCAAAGAGAAGTCAGTTATAGTTTTCATTCTATGCTGATCCCTCATTACCTTGTATTGCCATGGAAATTAACTTAAAAGTCCTTTTCGGTATATCACTTCTTCTTCTTCTTCTTCGTGGGCTGCAACTCCCACGTTCACTTGGTGCACACGAGTGGGCTTTTAAGTCCGTTTTTACCCCGCCATGTAGGCAGCCATACTCCGTTTTCGGGGGGAGTATATCACTTAACTGCAGCACTAAAATGGCAGAGACATAGGGGGAGAACGACATGTCAGTTTGCTTACTTTGGTTCTTATCCGTTGTTTTTTTGTGTTTAAACCTCAGCCTCATTACAGCTATCTTAACTGTTCGTTTGTGTGAGTGACCATGAGGACTATGTAAATGACTATCATTTACATGGTACAACCCAAGCGGCTCATTCTAATGGTCATTTTTCATTACTAAATAACAAAAATAATAGTTCCTAAAACCCTCTGTTTTCGTAAACTTAACTTTTAACTTGCTTTCAACTGTACGCCTTACTTGCTCGACAGAGATTTAGATAATTAATTCAGGGAAAAAAAAAACCATGTTGCAGTAAGCTTACAATCTACTGCAAAATTCAGTGACTAGTCTTTAAAAAGAAAGGTATTGTATTTTTTCTTATTGCCAAAACATATATCGGACCACGAATAAAAACTAACATCAACGGAACGAAGCGAAATGTGAAGACGTGACCGGTCATCAGACAAGCCAGGCATTACTGACGACCCAGCAGCCGGCTCTGTCGCACACTCAACCGTAATTCTGAGGTGGCGGCCTCGCAGAAAGATCACTTTGCGTGTGCGTGAACACGGTCAACCTTCGTATGGTCATACGTGTGGATGTGTGTGTGCGCGCGCGTTTTTCAAGCGCCATCAATCTCTCTACCCACAAACCACATAAACCCCCTATCATCTTTATTCTTGCCTTTCCTTCAGTTTCCCATACAGTTCTGGCAACGGGAAGTGTAATTAAAGCGTCGGTGCCGCCGCCCCCGTTACTGTTTGCTAACGACCTCCCCTGGCAGAAGAGCTCCGTTTCTCCGGGAGAGCTGTACTCGGTTCTCTGCTGTCGCCCCCGTCTGCCAAGCTTCCAGAAAAGCAGGAGGCTGTTCCATCATAATTATCTTCCCCGGGGAGCCAGGGCGTGTGTGAGTGTGAGTGTGTACCCGGGACAGATTCCTTGCCCCCGGGACCCGCGGGGAGATCCGTACACGCCAGGCCCCATTTGGCGGGCACAAACCAGGCCCCCGCCTAATTGCCCGCTCGGCGCACTTGGTGCCCAACCAGCACGACGGGCACTCAGGAGTCGGAACCAAGATGCCAGTGGATACTGACTCCTCTCTGTCTGGCATCGGCGGAGTCTCTCTCTCTCTCTCTCTCTAGTTGCAATTATTCAGCTCGCACATAACTCGTATCAATGATGCTTCCCGCCACCCCCCCCCCTCTCCCCCACACTATCTGTCTGTCAGTAACTCTCTGCCTATCTTACACACACACACACACTCTCTCTGTCCCCCCCCCCCCCCCCTCTCTCTGTCTCATCGTAGTTAATAAACTCGCAAACAACGCCGGGGTATCAATGACGCCTTCTTCTTCAATTAGTTTTCTGCTGCCCTCCATCCCCACCCGCTCCTCCCCCACCGTCTAAACTGGAACGAATCGTCTTTTATGCAACACTGGTTGTTTTGGATGTTTTGGTTTTTTTTTTACGCTGGTCTCAATGTCATGGTGTAACAGCACTTTGTGTGGACATTCAAGACTAGTCGCGCTCTCAGACTGATAAGTTCCATACTGTCTAATTACAATGATTAATCCTGTACACACACACACACACAGGATTACCTGCATTAAAAAAAAAAAAAAAAAAATCACCACGTAACCCAATCCACACAGTCTAATGCTAAAACTATACCACGACGGTTCAGAAACTCGCCCCCTCCTCCCTGCTCACAAGCTGGGCCCCCAAGCACCCCCCCCCCTCGCTTCCCCCCCCCCCCCCCCCACTGAGGACCCATAAAAGCATTGTCTGTTCCAGACAGGCCGCCTCCCATTGTCATGGCCTGCCGCCTTATTCAGTATTCATTGGCCACCATAGAACCTGCTCATGTTGCTTCTTCCTTGGCTATTAAGTCATATAATTTTATAAATGTGTTCAGTTCCTCTGTGTGCAAAGATGCGTCGGACGGATATACCACCAGTTTCCGTCCAACTTTTGCTACAGTCATGTCGGACGGATATACCACCAGTTTCCGTCCAACTTTTGCTACAGTCATGACAATAGCAACAAACACAACAATAAACAACAATAACAATAATGATAAGTTTAAGTCCTAATTTAGCATCCTAAATTTAGGAACCTATTTTTACCGGCAAATTTTGTGCATGTATGAAACGATGATAAATCGTTACCATTAGTAGATATTGTAACCCATTTTCAGTGGATTTCGACTCTTATTTTGTGCGACTGTTTTTACTCAACTTTGATGCGGATTCAGTCACTAAACTAACGCGCCACCATCTTGCTATTTCCGATTTTGGTCCCACAAACCATGTGAATGTAACCAATAGGTGCAATCATTTTGGACGCTAAAATAGGACACAGTAAAAAAAAAAAAAAAAAAAAAAAAAAAAAAAAAAAGGCCAAACAGGATACGAACTCAGACCCCACTACAACAACTAAGCTCTCCCGAGTAACACTGGACGACAAGCTGAGCCAAGAAGGACCCCATGCGGACACACAGTCTAGTCAGTCAGACCTCTTACAACAGAATGTATGTAGTATATATCTATGAACGTGTAGTGGTGCCGACGTCCATACATCAGTGACAAGTCAGGCAGTGCGCAGGTTGTGGTCTTTGGCCATTACCAGGAAGCCAGGCACAAGGGTCTGCTGACGGCGCCCTACCGAGAAGCTAATGACACAGACAGCGGCCCACGCTGTATGTACACTGGTGTGTAGAGTGGAGGGACTCCCGCCACACCTACCCGTCTGGGAGGAAACGGAGAGTCAGTTGAGCAGTGTTTCTCACTGGGAAAGTCGACTCACAGAGAGAGAGAGAGAGAGAGAGAGAGAGAGAGACAGACAGACAGACAGACAGACAGACAGAGACAGAGAGACAGAGACAGAGACAGACAGACAGAGTGAGAGAGCGAGCGCTTACCGGTTACCTCTTTTTTTCCTTTTTCTTTTTAACTGCTTGATCGCAAGGCACTGGTAAAGCAAGGCAAGGTAAGAAATTTATTTCACACGCCCCCTGGGGGCATTGAAACAGTACACACACACACACACACACACACACACACACACACCTTTTACACACTCTATACAGATAAATAAAAAGTGATGTCAAAAACAAACAAAAAAGCTAACTTTAACAAACAAGCAAATACAAATAAACAAGTCAATTTTCCTTAGTAATCGAGTAATAAGGCAAAACAACCATATACAAATCAACGTTAGAACACGTAAATTTTCCACAGTACTTCATCACTTTTCCCTATCAATAGACAAAGTTCTACCGAAAAGAAATACAAAAAGATGAGACAAGGGATTTCAATTTTAACAGTACTCTTTTGGGTTTGTTTCAGATAACAATGGGAAGAATTTTATGGAGTTTGCAGCTTTCGAGGAACTGTCCATGTTGGTGCGACGTCATTTGCTGGAATAAAAGAAGAAAACGAAAACAAGGAAAATAAAACAAAAAACCCCAACTCTAATCGTTTAAGGAAAGATCAAGATTCTTTATAAACTGACTCGCTATAATCCCCATCTTATTTCCTTGCACGTAAAACACCACCAACAGGGGAGACGTGTGTGTGTGGAAGGGGAGCAGGTAGGGTGGGGATCGGGGAGTCGAAAAAGGATATCCAGCTGGGAAACGGGGATGTAGAATTTGCTTTAAAGTATGGAAGAAAACAAAACAAAAAACAACAACAAAAACAACAACAAAAATCACAAAGAAAGCTACTCTCTTTTACGGAACGGTATGTATGCACAACATGGTACGAATTTCACGCCAAAGAACCGCACAGTAACTATCTATCAGTGCAGCTCCGTCCCCCAAGGACTGAATGTCCTAGGCGGCCTACGCTGACGGTACCGACAGCACCAGCCTGTCCTCAGCTGCCAAAGTCAGCGGTCTGTCAACCACCACGTCCACACCCCCTGCCATTCCACCAGACTTGTGGACAGGCCGCACTTCACCAGTAAGCTACAACCTGGTTGTTACACGGGATGAGTTTCACCAGTAAGCTACAACCTGATTGGTCAGACCCGAGGGAGGAAATGAAACAAGGCGTCGGGAAATAGGATAGCCACAATCCGTTAGCAGGTAAATGAAGGCAGCAGCGGTCAGACTATACGCGTGGTAATGCAGTTGTTCGGTTGTTGTCGGTCGGAGTCAGCTGTGCAACAGATGCTGGTGTCTGACGGGCAATTCTCCCATTCTCCGCCACCACCTTCCTTCACCATCCTTCCCTGCCCCCTCGTCTCAACGGCCAGCATCCCCACAATCAACCGCCCCCTCCCACCTCACCCGGCTGTCTCCCTACTTCAAGTCCAGACCCACAGACAGGCAAACGGTCCAGAATCGGATCCAATTCGTTATCGACGTTTGAAACGTCTGTGTCTGCTGTTTTGTTCGAACGTCACGTACAGTGAAACAACTCCTCTCCCACATAACACAGCTATGCAGGCAGCTACTTTTTCTACAGTTTCTTTCAATCCAGCTTTGGATATACTGTATTTAAAAATAAAAAAAAATCAATAGCGCCATAATGCGATGGAGATCCCTGGATGCCATGAACAAGGGTTGAACTTTTTTTTCTATAACAGGATAGAGGTGTGGTGGGGTGTGGGCTGGAAATGCAGCCACATCTATATATAGCTATTGTCTACAAGCAGGACCCTGGTGACAACGAAGGAGGCCCTTGCTGACAGCCGCTATGCCGACCCAGGGGCTGGCAGCCCCGGGAAATGAAGCCTGAAACCTCGCACCCCGCCATCTAATCACCAACAGGTGCAACTATGTGCCACCGCTGCCGACGACCGAATACTTTGTCACTCACACCATCACACCCCCCGACACTATCCCCACCTCCATCCTCCCCTGACTACCTTCCCGATCCTCTCAAAGATCTCGTCCTGTCCTGTCTTCACAGTCTTATTTCTTCAGTCTGTGTATCTGCCTGTCAGTCTGAGGTGTTGCCTATGTGTGGGGAGATCAGGGAAGGTGCGGGGGTGGGGCGGGGTGCAGGGGCGGGGGCGAGATGGTGGACATGGGCTGAAGTTTTCGGATTCCTTCAATGCCTGCGCCGAAATCTCTCGCGCGTTGTCTTTCATCTCAAGAATTTTCGCTTGATTAACTTTTGCCACAGCTATGTTTTTTGTTTGTTTGTTTTGTGTTTTCTTTTATTTGTTGTTGTATCTTTTATTTGTTTATTTATTTATTTTTGGTGGTGGGGGAGTGGGATGAAGGAAAGAGGTGGTGGTCATAAGGTGGAGGGGGGATCCAGGAGGCAGACAGCGAAAGACACTGAAACAGTGATGGAGTGAACGAGGGAGATAGACAGACAGACAGAGATTGCTTGGCATTGTTTCAGAGCATCGACTGGATATAAAACGAGTTTGGGGAAAATCTGACTTATTCCCTTTATTGTTAGACATGTGCTTGGCAGTAATCTGGCGAGTTTCGTTTAAAAACAACAAAATCAGGATAATGAAAGAAAACAAAACATCTCTCTGCCTTTTGGAAATTCCCAGTAGTTTACTATTTTATTAGGGATTAAACATATCTCTGCCTTAAGGAAAGTCCCATTAGTTCACTATCTCTCATTAGGCTCTAAATAATTATGTATATTATATATAACTATTCTCTACCAGACAACAAAACAAACAAACATGAATATACAGTGCCAGGACAGCAGCATATCGATGGCAGTAAAAAACAACGGACGAACGGTGGTTTAACAAGCTGGGCGCATCCGACTGCGTCGGCCAAATGTATACTGTATAAAATTTCATGATGGCGTTGTGCTTCATGAGACGGAGTGACATTTCGACACCAAAGAGCAATGCTTAAAAAAATTGACAACATCATAAAAAAAAGCAAGGAAACAAAACTCTGCGGAAACAAACGAATGCAACCCATTTAATTATTTCACCAGACTAGTCTTACTTTGTTTACCATTGGTAGCTGAAATAATTACGCGTGGAGTGCGTGCGTGCGTGTGTGCGTGAGAGAGAGAGAGAGAAACAGAGAGAGAGATGGGGGAGCGCAGAGAAGGTGAAAGAGATACACACACACACACACACACACACACACACAATCTCCTCTACTTTCCACATCTACACCCTCCCTCTACGTTTCCCCCAACCATGTCATCTATAGTTTGTTTAGTTTGGTTTGTGTACAGCTTTTTGCTTTGCTTTTCGGCCGCGTTCTGTCTCTCGTCTTTCAGTCCCATATGTCCCGCTGCTGTTGCGGGCACGTACACCCCCGTCTCTCGCCTGTCTGCCTTCCTGGCGCTGCCGTGGGTCCGCTTTCGCGTCTCCATTTCATTGACAACACACAAGATACTTGGCAAGGCATGGCAGCCACGACTGCAGCTGCAGTGTCTTCGCCTTCTTTTGGGAGGTGGCAGACTCGACAAAGAAATGCAACTGAACAGTGTCTGTGAAAGAGAAGTAGTGGGCAGGAAAAAGGGAAACAGAAGAAGATTAACTGAAGAGGAACATTCATTGCAAAGAAAAAATGATAAGACTGAAGAACAAGAAGAAGAAACAGATGCAGGTGAAATAATAACTCGGAAAACAAAGGAAACATTTCCTCTAAAAATGTCAAAAACAACAACAACAAAAAAACAACAAAAAACGAAAACAAAAAACAAAACAAAAAACGAAGAAAAAGAAGTAGTTTAGATTGTACTCGAATCATGAAAAAGGCGCAGATACAAGCACAAACAACAAGATATCGGCGCTGAGCAGTACGCCATGTTAGAGTTCTTTAGCTGTTTGTTTGGTGGTTTATTTTGTGTGTGTGTGTGTGTGTGTGTGTGTGTGTGTGTGTGTGTGTGTGTTTTGTTTTTGGTTTGTTTTGTTTTTCAAAGGGAAAGAAAGGAACACATTTTTTACAGATGAGAAAATGTCATTGGAAAGAGAAGAAAAAGGATATGAAGAACAAGAAGAAACAGAAATGAAATAATGACTCGGAACACACATTAAACATTTCCTGTTAAAATGTCAAAAACAAAGCACAGTTCAGATTGTACTCGTATCATAAGGAAAAAGGAAACACAACAGAAGCATGTCTTGTGAAAAAAAAAAAAACAACAAAAAAAAACAACTATAATCAGCGTTCCGACAGTCAAGTTGTTTTTTTTTAAATTACCATTTCTCAATAAAGCAACTCTCTCTCTCTCTCTCTCACACACACACACACACACAAAAGAAGATATCGGCACAAGTTAGTGTGCTTATTTTTATGTTGGAGCTTCTTTTTTTTTTTTTTAAATTAGTCGAAACCAAGTGTATCTCGATCAATGTAAAAATGAAATGAAACGAACCACTCTTGCTTCCTTTAAAGAAGTGAAAAAATTTGCAAGTGGCAAGTCCCAGACTTTCCCACTTGGGGGACTGAGAAAACGGTAAAATTTCAAGGATAACCTCGCTCAGATTTTATCATTTAAAAAAAAAAAAAAAAAAAAATAAAAAAAAAAAAAATCCATATGGACTACTCACGTTAAGGTGAGTAACACATCATGACGTAGCTTCATAGATCGAAGATACGCAGACGTGACACGACCTCAGGGCCACACGATTCACGCCTCCTTACCATCCTCTTCCCCCCTCCTCCTTTTCCTCTTCCTTCTTCCTCTCCCCACCTGTCCTCCACCCTTACCCTTTGTTTCCTGCCGCCGGGACCCAGGGATCAATCATCCGACTAATCTGTCAGACAAAATCAGGAAGCTATTTGTTCTGGCCTTTCTAATTCCCCTAATAGTCCCCCACCCCCCCAAACCCCGCCATCACAACCCCCCCACCCACCCCACCCCTCTCCCACCCTCCCCGGGTGGCCTCAAGGTACACCACTTCCGAGCTCCGCTAATTGTGTCCCCTGGGGTCATCTCCATTTTGTGGCCTTTGTCCCCTGAAAATGGAGTGCTGTCCGCAGTTTGCTTGTCTTGTTTTTGTGCTGGGGTCACTTCCAATGATCTTTAACGTCTAGTCGTTTGACGGGTGGGTGAGGGATGGACTGAAAAGAGGAGAGCGGGCACCTCGGGCATGATGTGAGGAAGGGGAGGAGGAGGTAAGGACGGATGGAATGGGAAGAGTGACAGAGAGAGAGATATTGGGATGAAGGACATGGGGGTGTGGGCGGAGGGAGGGGGATGTCTGTGTGTGTGTGGGAGGGGGGGGTGAGGGGGGAGATAACGGGGTCTGTCACGACGGACTGATTGTGATCAGCCTAGGTCCGACTAGTAGTCAAGACGTTTTGTATGCGAGAGTCATTCACTCCACTGACCTTCATCCTGCCATTTTGCTGTTGGCACCCCCCAGTCACATGTCTGTCGCACACCTGTGCGGGTTTCGTTCACACATGCATGCACCTGGCTCCAGTTCTGTACTAGGCAGTATAGGATTCGTCCACATATATGTATTTGGCTCCAATCGTATGACATTGTGTTCAGGGTTAATGCACACATCTGATCCACCGTTAAGACTTGTTGATTTAAAGAGTCTTTTCTTTTATCGACATTAAAAAAAAAAAAAAAAAAAAAAAAAAAAAAAAAAAAACGAACAATTAAACCACCAGTCCCAAGCCTGAGCTACAACTCCTACTGCAAAAACCGCCTCGGTTTCTCCCCTTTTTGGCGTTTGAAGATGCAATCGTACTATCACGAAGTCTTCAGAGTGTGTCAGAGAAGCAGGCAGAGAGGAGGGGGGCGCGGGGGTGGGGGGGTGGGGGGGGATGGAGGTGAAAAGGGGATAAATATTCCTTTCTTCAACATACAAAAGTAACTGATCACAAGACTTCTACTCCATGTGGCACGGGGCCAAGAGAATTTGAAAAAAACAACAAAAAACAAACATAAAAACTACAATACCATCAACAAAATAATAATTATGATAATAACAATAACAATAATAATAACAATAATAATAATGTGTGTGTGTGTGTGTGTGTGTGTGTGTGTGTGTGTGTTTTCATTCCTGTGCAAAGTGTTATAAATACACACTTTTTAACTGAATGTGATTAAAAATAAGGATAAACGAAAAAAAATTTTTCTGTCGTCTCATAAAGTTTATCACAGATTGCTTTACAGCTGACAAAAAAAAGTAAGTAAAAAAAAAAAAATTAATGTAGGCTTCGAACGAAATCTAAGAGCTCTCAAACTTCACGATCTGAACGCTGTGCTGACGATTAATTTTCAAGAAACGCCCGACAAAGTAAGCCCAAAAGCCTTGTGCAGGATTACACAGACATTAAACGAGGAAGAACAAGTCATGAAAATTAATATCCGCAACATGATGGCAGAAAGCAGGGGGAGGGGGAGGGGGGGCTGGGGGGGCTGGGTGGTGGTTGGTGGAAGAGGGAATCAGGAAGATGAATGCTCAGGATC
>NC_134899.1:29331620-29436620 GCF_041734735.1 Babylonia areolata | reverse complement strand
TAATCTACATCACTTACATTAACGCATATATATATGAAATTTTAATTGAAAGGGGAGAAAGCGAGAAGAAGAATAACAAAACAGAAAGAAGTCCTCCAGAATGAATACGATAAAGAACACACACACACAGATGGATGAAGGGGAGAGAGAGAGAGAGAGAGAGAGAGAGAGAGAGAGAGGAGTCATGACTGATAATACACACGAACAAGCGCGAACCAGGCCCAAGTCCTACCACAGAATATGGGTGCATTAACAATCCCCTGACCCCATAACCCCGCCCCACTCACCCTTGCACTCCCCCTTCACCAGAGCAGTAACAGAACCCACATCTCAATCACAAAGCTTCTGAACTGTACAACCCCCCTTCACCACCTCCACGAACTGTTCCACTTCAAAAGACTCCCCCCATTGAACAGTTTGTTGTCTCAGATCCCACAACACCCATCATCATCATCATCACCACCACCGTTCCTGGCTCCATCCACTCCTACCTCTCCATTCACCCATACCACAGAACTCTGCAGGATGACCACCCAGCGCCCCGGTGTTCTCTCCCCTCCCATCTCTGCAGGGCACCTGGACACTGTCCGCCCTAAATGGAGCATAAACGGGCTAATGGCGTTCTAAATGAGGACGACTCCACAAGGCAGGGACAACGGGTCAGGTCATTAGCGAAGCTCCATGGAAACAAACAGCGGTCGTTCCGCGAAGGTTGGTCAAGGTCCACAACTCCTAGGCTCCCGCTCTCTGATATATGTATTCCTATACGGAAGTCAGCGGTCCGGCGCTACGACGCGGTTTGCGGGTGTGGTATAATCACGTGACATCGAGCCTGGGGAGGCTTGTAGAGGTGTGGGGACTGGGGAACCGGTGCCAGTTTGTTTGGATCATTGACATGAAAGTTTTCTGGGCTGTTTGTGATGCATTTATTGTCGACTGATTTCCGCTGTCCGTCTTCACTTCTTTCAGCCAATTGGCTTTCTGGAGAAAGAACTAGAAATGACAGGTCTACATTTTGTTTTTAAACATGCGACATATGAAGACTGATAATAATGGCCTAGTTAATTTTCTTTACAATACGTGCATTTTTCCTCAACATTCCTTGTCTTTTCGTTCGTTTCTGTGGCTTCTGAATGACTGATTACTTTTTTTCGTAATTTTTTTTTTTCTGTAGTGAGGTTGGGCACTAATTTCCAAATGTACGATTGCTTTCTCGTTTCACAGTCCCTTCATGACAAACTTTCCTAAAGCCTAGAGTGGACAGGCGCGAAAGGAAAGAGCTGGTGGTGGTGGGTTCAACGACAGAGACGAGAAACGAATCCATCAATCTTTCAAACTGCGACTACCCTACTAGAATGATTGAACCACGATGAGTTGTTATGAAGAGAATGTAGAGACCTTTTAAAAAGGTGACAGGTCTGATTTTTCTGGCCAGACTGGGGGTGGGTTCCGACAGGCCGAATGTTACCCATTATCAACATGCCTTACAGAGAGACTGTGCAGTGCACAGAGCCAGTGCGTGACGGTCAGGACCCCCTCAATCAGGAAGCCGATCTGGCAGTGAGCGGACAGTGGACAAAGGAGAGGAGACAGGAGAGGGCAGCAGCAGCAGCAGGGAGAGGGTGGAGGCAGGGAGGTAGGGGGGTGGGGGAGGGCACACACCTGCAGTCAATGAAGGAGCGACGACTGGCAGTCTAGGCCTACGTTCCAGTCAGTGGTTCCCTGAAGGTAACGAGGCCGGACAGCGGTGTGCCTGGCCGCCCTACACTGATAGCACGGGCAAATCTTGCATGGTCCTCCCCTCCCCCCATCCGTCCCCCCAGACATTGGAAACAGCTGGTCATCGTGTATATACATACCTTGTGCTGCCCCCGTCTCTGTGTTGAGGTGGGATGTGGTCAAGGTGTACTTCTCTTGCCTTTGACCACACACACACACACACACACACACACCCGCGAGAAAGTGGGCACGAGCACCGACGATCTGAAGGCGGTTGAAATGTTGTTGTTTTTTGTTGTTGTTGTTTTTTTAAAAGCCTTTCGCTGTCGTTTTTGTCTTATTTATTTATTTGTTTGTTTTTTTTTGTTTAAAAAAAATTCTTCTTTTCTCTCTATCTCTTCGCCTTCCGAAATACACATGGCAAAACGCTATAGTTAGATTCCAGTGTCCATACAAACGTTTATCAAGAACATCAATTGATGACACCGCTGACGGATCATGGTACATCTTTAATCAACTCTACTTTTGCTGTTGTTGAAACGACAACAATTACGCCGGCAAACTAAAAGGTTATAGTTGTCTCTCTCCAACGTCATTATAACTGGAACTTTGATTTAAGTAAACGCACATTCCAAACTGGATTATAATTTTGAACGTACACAAAGTAGGTTGCCCATGCGCGCGTTTGCCAGGCACGGCGCGTGCTCGCGGAAGTGTGTTTATAAAAATTGCTCGCGGGTGTGAAGGTCTGTGTGTTTATTTGTCTACTGTGTCTGCGTGCCTCCCTCGCGAGCCACCTCCCTCCTCTCTTCCTCAACATTATCTTTGGATGTGTAGGCAGCGTGACAGCAAACAATGAGAGAGGGGCGCTTCAAAAGCCCCTGTATCAGCAGCCAGAAGGCCAGGGCGTGAAGAACTCCTCATGATGATTATTGCACCCGCCGACAAGGGAAACAACGCAGGGCCCCCACAAAAGTGGAAACCAGATCGGCATGTAACCACACCTCCCATTTCTCCCGCTTTGAAAGCTCCGATTCCGCCTCCATAAAAATTCCAGACCCCGGTGCCTCTCAGGGGGGCACGTCCCGGCTTATCTGCCTGGCCGGTCTTTGATATCCTAAGCCGACCTGAGGGGCTATCGGGCGCACCAGCATCCCTCCATCTCTGTGGCCGCCTACCTCCCTCGGCCTTGTGGCTCAACGAGTCGCACGTGCATCTTTCCCAATCAAAGGCCGCGCAAGTGGCGCGTGTCCAGCGTGATGCAAGCCGCGGGCATGCAGAGTGTTATGTCTCTTGGCGGACTGTCAGTGCCAGAGGGCGAAAGATCGAGAATCAAAGTGGATCAAACCCCGAACACTGCAGAGGTAACGGCGGTTATCAAAACCTTGATGGCAAGACTGCATCATGGAACTGACGGGCCCTGGCAACCGCTTAATTTTCGATCAGTGCAGAAAGCGTTTGGCGAATAGAAATTTGGTTGTGTTCGCCTCTGCCCAGTTGGCGCGCAGGCTGCTTTTGTTTCCCCCATGAACACAATCCTTTCAATTTATTTATCTTTAATACATATTCAGACAAGCACGCTAAATATTCGTAATTTATCATAAGTAAATAATTGCATAGATGGTGATGATGACGTTGATGGGAAAAAAACTTTTATATATATATATATATATATATATATATGTGTGTGTGTGTGTGTGTGCGCGCGCGCGCAACTTAATACAATATAGACACTTTTGCCACCCTTTTTTTTTTTTTTTTTAGTTTGGTTATTAAAAAAAACCGACACTGGACAAACTCATAAACACTCATACACTAAATAAATATAAACGAAATTGCAAATATTTCAAAACTCGCATGCAGCTGAAGGTTTCTCCAATGCTGAAATTTCTGACTAAGTAATAATACCAGAAAAAAAGAGGAAGCCAGTTCACCCGAAATAAACCCCGGACGACCTCCAAAAGAACGGGGGCTCCAAAAACCTCAGACCGATCCCAAACGTGGGAGACTCGATCATAAGGAATGGGCCAGTTCAATCGGGAACTAACATTCATATCAGGAGCAAACGGGAGTGCGGGAACACCTGCTTGCAGAACAAAGCCCGACTGATACACACTGGGGATCATCTCCCACTTGTTTTACTTGTCTGGCCCCACGGTTTGCGCGTTCCGCTTGTGATGACCCGTTTAACGACTTGCCCATGTGGGACTGATCATCCTCGGGGGATGGCTCGGGGGCGGGGCATGACATGGCCGTGAGAGGCAGCATTCCGATTACGGGCTGACTGGCTCCAGCTTTGAAGTGGTCTGCCATGTCCAGTCTCATAAAAGGTGAATCATGGTGAATCATCGTGGCTACTGAATCGAAGAAAGTCGCCAAGAGTACGATTTCGTTGAAACACAAGACGGACAGGTGCACGAAAGCGCGTGTATCACACACACACACACACACACACACACACACACACACACACACACACACACACACATCCTAAAGAGACGTGGATAAAACCAGAAAGTCATGCAGAGAGACGGAGAAAGAAGAAGATAGTAAAGGAGAAAAGAGGGGTTAAAGAGGGAGAAAAGAAGGGAGAAAGATATATTAAAATCCAGAATGTCCTCTACACTAATGAGTAATTCAATGCTTACGAATTTTGACGCGTAACCCCTTTGTATCTTCCAAGCACTCTTATCATTTTGTGCTTCCTGCTAAACTGAGATAACAAACACCAAACTAAACAGCTTGTATGTTATTTTCAAAGTCGTTCGGCGACAACACCAATATATTACATGCGACGGACTGAGCCAAAACGCAAAAACACTGTACCAGTTAGTTTCCGCTCACATTCATCCAACAGGAATGTGAACCAACCTGACACTAATGAGCCACGCACTTGCAGGGAGCGCGGGAAGAGCCATAATCTGAAAGGTGCCAGTCGTCACCAGCAAGTACAGCCAGCAGCCAACCAAAACGGCAAGGCAGCCGCGTCAAGTCTGCCAAGGTCGAGTGGTGGGTGACCTCGCTGACAGGAAGCCGGGTGCCATGTGTCCCGAGTGTCACGGTGGTTTACAAGGTGCATGGATGGATGTCGCCAGAGGGGACGAGGGGGGGCGGGCGGGGGAGGACTCTGCGCTGGGCTTCTGACTCTGCAACCCCAATACCCCTGCCACCTACCCCGCACCTACATACCTCAACTCCTCCTCCCACTTCCTCCTGAACTGGAACCTGCCCCTCTTGGGGGCCTTGATTGGCCAGGATGTGGCAGCGCCAGAAAATGCGACAGACTGTCTCCGTTCTGCATGCCACGGCGCTTAGTATACTTGATGAGGATGTTGCGCCAGGAAATGGGTAAAAAGGGGGTCGTGGGGGTTGAGGGGTTGAGAATCGTGGTGAGGTCAACTTCCTGATCTGTCATCACCGGTTTACGTTTGGGGGATGCCGCACTCACTGATCAGGAAGCTGTCATCATTGACTTTCATGTATTAATTCATTAATACTACACAACAAAGTTGAGAACCCGTCATAGTTTTCATTACGTTTTAAGAACGAACTCTCTCTCTCTCTCTCACACACACACACACACACACACACACACACACATACAGAGAGAGAGAGAGAGAATACAACTGCTATTGGGAAGCACGAACCCCCATCCCCATGTCGAAAAAAGTCACCAAATATATTATCGTTTAAAAAAGATTAGCCAAAAAAAAAAAAAAAAAAAGGAGCGGGGACGGAGGTTGGCGGTTGGGACGGGGGTAAAGACAAACATAACGTCGACGTGACAGAACCTGGACCACGGGACCTCCTCTAAACCTGGACAACATCTCTCAGCAGGCACTCTTCTGCCACATGACTCACGCCACAGACCGCAGACACGACGGTCTCTGCTAAGTATACACCAAGATATAAGACGCACCAGAGACTGTTCACCGGATTCAAGTTCTCTCTCACTCGAGTTCTGTTATATATTACTATACTACACAGTTAGGTATCACCATTTCCAAAAGTACCCTACACAACTACAAATGCCACTGAAATCTCCCAGGAAGTCGAGGGCCGCGCTGGCGGCGGCGAGAAGGCGCCCCGAAAACGTCCCTCCGATGACGTACACGTTTCAAACAACCCTAAACGTCCCGGCAGCAGGTCGCTGTCTTTATTGGCGATGAAAATAAAAATGGCCGACCCCAGAGCCCCCCCGGTACCCCCCCCCCCCCCTCCAACCCCTCTCCCCCAACACACACACACACCCTCCCAGTCGTGAGGGCGAGTTGCGCGGAGGTGATGATGACCAACTTCAAACTGAGCTAACAAGGTTGGGAAAAGGGGGAGGAGAGGCAAGGGACGGAGGGCGAGACGGGTTCAACAGACCGTCAGCGCTCTTTTCATCAACCCTGTCTGTTTCCTGTCTGTTGTCTAACACAGCTGAACTTCAGCACGTGCTCCGCGACACTTTCCTGGCATGTCTTCGTCGTCGCCATTCTCTGCATGCTCCTAGTATAGCCACCGCTGGCGTGGACACTTGAAATGCATCCAGTCGCATGATTTGAAACGGACAGATTCATATCGCAAGCAAAATGTGAGTTAAGAAGCAGATGCTTAGACCAGTTTCGGCGTTCGTAAGGGGAAACCCTTCTGGTTAAAACAGAGAATGTAAAATAGAACATTATAAAAAAAATTAAAAATAAAATAAAATAAAAAGAACTCAGTATTTCATTGCATTTTTTTGGTTATATGTTTTGGCTGCAGTGCCGTGTGTGTGTGTGTGTGTGTGTGTGTGTACGCGCGTGCGCGCATGTACGTGTGCATGTGTCCGTCCCGGCAGATAAATATATTTTAGGCCTGTTAGTTTCAGACCGACCCGTGGAAACATCAGTTTCCGATCCGCAATAAATCCAGAAATTAGTGCGAAAAAAACAACAACAACAAAAAAACAAAAAAAACAACAACAAAACCATGAGAGATACACGGGGGGAAATCAATACTCAAGAAAAATAATTCAAAACATAAAGAAACACTCTGTCGGAAAATGGACCCTTCGACCGTTCCGTGTGAAACAGGCCTAAGGGAAATATTATGACAAGACACCGGAGACCGACAGACGGATAAAGTGGATCTGATCAGACAGGTTGACACCGTTGTTCAATAAACAACAAACGGTCTACCGACTCACGGTTCCCAGCAGTTTGAAGATGAAACCTGCTTAAAAAGACAGGCACGAAAAAGGGAAAAGGAGGAGACCTTGGGGGTAGGGGAGGGAATGGGGGGAAGAAAGAGAACCCACAGAAGAAACCAGCAGAGAGAGAGAGAGAGAGAGAGAGTTTTATAAGAAGGAAAAGAAAAAAAAACGTCTCGCAGCTCCCCCGACATACACCCTCAACCCCACCCCCAACCCCGCAAAATGCCCGCTGCTGGGAAAATGAGGCGGAGAAAAGCAAGCACAACAAAACAGGTCGTTAGAGTCCAGACCAGTGTGTCTACTAAAGAGGCTCCCCCCCCTCCCCACCCCTCTCCTCCCTTCTCTCTCTCTCTCTCCCCTGTTGAAGGCAGGAAGAGCAATATTTTCCTTTCCCCCTGCAGCGAAGACAGGGGCAAAAACATCACCGAAACCTGACGCCGCTGATGACTTCTACCGCTCCCTTCTTCTTTCTTTCTGTGTCTTCAATACGACTCGTGGTGCCGTCTGTCCCTGAACTGCCTGGCGTTTCGCGCTGTGAAATAACAGACTGTGTCGTACTGGTGTAAGGACAGCGGGGAATATGCAACGTTGCTTGTCCCGCTGTTTTCTATCAACAGTACTGAACATCACAGTGGAAGGGACCACGAACTGAAGAAGTACTCATAACTGTTCAAATGAACCTTCACTGCCACACATATACACTATTATCGTCCTAAGCAGTAGCATTATCATCATTACAAAGATGCGATGCCAAAGGCATCTAATCTTTTGGAATTCACTACTGTTCGTGTTCTGATTTTGCATGTGATATAAAAACTTCGTTCATGCTCCCTCCTCCATCTCTTCTTTCCATTAACTTGTTCCACATCCCTGTCGCCATATCACTACTGATCATTCACATAGAAAGATGCAACTCAGCGGACGAAATGCGCTTATAACTTTTTAACAATTACCGTTCATACTTCAATGATCTGGGGAAAAGAAAACACTGACATCAGTACATATTTCAATCATATTTTCTTTCTGACATCATCTTAACGAGGTGGAGACACAAGTGGAGAACCAGGCCCTGTTTTAACGAGCAGCTCCAGGCACACAGGAGAGTTTCCAGTGGCTGGGTTTTAATCAGGCGTTTTATTGCTCATTAGCTAGTTTTTGCCGGCAAGCGTTTTGGACAGTTTGTATCGGGTGGGTGATAGCGGGAAAGTGAAAGGCGTGGGGGGTGGCAGGCAATTAAAGCCGACACAGGGGGACCTCCAACCCCAGGCTCCAGCACAAACCCCACTCCATTGCAATCCCTCTCTGCTACAGCAGAGGGGCAGCACTTAACTTTAGTTCACCTGGGATTCCAGAGGTGAGACGGGGGGCAGGGGTGGGGTGGGAGTGGTAAATGGGAGGTGAATATCATTTGAACTTACCTTGGAGCGGAAGGGGATGTGTGTGGGGTGGGGTGGAGGTGGGGGTTACCCCTCTTTAAAAAAAATAACTAAATGCATAAACAAAAGCGTGACATCTATTATATTTTATAAGACACTTTTGTGGCAAGACATACACAAAACCGGAGTGATGTAGTTTGACGAAAACGGTAGGCAATGTATTTAAGTGAAGTGATTCTTAAAAGCTGGGTTCAGGCCGTTTCGCTTTCGTGGATTTGCTGAACCATTTCTTCTGGAAGCTGCTGTTGAGAGAGAGAAAGAGAGAGAGAGGGGGGGGGGGGGGGGGGGGGGATCTCTGTTGTGGAGTGATGTGTTCTGATGGGGAAGTCAGCTGCAGACATAAGTAATGCATAAAATAAACGTCTTCAGTGCAACTCTGACGTAAGAGATCTTTTTCCCGCCACATGTTGAACATTTTCCCCTCCCACCCACATTTCAACCCCCCCTCTCTCTCTCTCCCATTCATTACGTTGAAAAGCAACTTCATGCATCGTGTTGTAAAGTTACAATGATGATGATGTACACGCCATTTCCAAGTGCACTTAAGTTTTCATTTCCTTCAGAAGAAATATCTGATTTTTAACACAACACGTCACTTCTTTATTACGGAAAAAAAGAGAGAGAGAGAAAAAAAGAAGAAAAAGGAGTCTACCGAAGTGTGAAAACAAACAACAAACAGATTCAGGACAACGCTCTGGACCACTTCATCGGGTTGTCACTTGTCAGTTGACATACATGGTTCATTTCACTGACTGTGTTATCAACACTTTGACAGTGACATATCACAGATTACTGGGGACGATAGACAGACTTTAGGGACTTATTGGCTAACGCCAAGCTGTTCAGGGCGTGGATGTAGGTTCCATGAACGTTGTTCGATGGGGTGACTCGTGGAAACTACAGTTAATTTTGTTTTCTCTGCAAACAGCATAAGGTCTTCTACTACAGATTTGCCTTTAGTTAATTTTGTTTCCCATTAATTTTGCTTCCCAGCTTCATTTCCACTACAGCTTTGCCTTCAGCTGATTTTGGGGAACGTGAGCTTCGATGTTGTGGAGAAATTGTTTCGCACCCTTGATACAAGGAACATGTAAAAAGTCCCTCAAGAAGTAGTGGTATGTGTGTGTGTGAGAGAGAGAGAGAGAGAGAGAGAGAGAGAGAGAGAGAGAGAGAGAGAGATGGTTTATTCATTTTAGGTCTGGGTCCCTCATGAAGGGGGGTGGATATATCAGGTTTATCAGGCACATTAAAAAGTAAAGTATTTCCCTATATCTAAAGGCTTTGTAGAAAGAAAAAAAAAGACAAATTTCGCACAACATCAGGGTCAGTACAAGACAACAATAAAACCAGTTGAAGAGAGAGAGACAGACAGACAGAGAAAGAGACAGATTGAGAGGGAGAGACAGAGAAAGAGACAGATAAAGAGACAGACAAACAGGTAAGAAGAACAGGGATGGGGGGGGGGAGGAGAGAAAAAAAAGGAGGAAGAGAACCCATTAAAGGTGGAAAGCAGGAATAAAAGGACGACAATGAAAGTCGAAACATCCGCTGCGCAGGCTGAAACGCTTCCTTACCGCGACTGGCACTAACTGAATGCCTTATGGCCCTCTCCCCCAGCACTACCTACACCGGGCTCCCCAACAACAAAAACCCCACCGACAGAACCCATTACAGCGAGAGGCAACACACTGACTGAATTATACAGCCAACGGCAAACAGGGCCCCCATTCCCCCAAGGGACCAGCACGCGGGTTTCGCCAACTTAATGCCTGATTAACGGGATGAGCAAGGCGCAACTACAGAGAACTGTTACAATTTATTATCTGCTGGTTTAAGATCTTTCCACCGCCAGTCTCTCCGTGCATTCCAGTTCGTTCTCATCCCCACCCGTTGGCACATGTGGGGAGGGACCTTTGGGAAGTTTCCTTTTCACAACAGCCTGGGAGCTCACGTAAATGGGCCCTGTTCTAGCAAAGTGCCAACAGTACCTGGGTTGCGTATTGCGCGTGTATGTGCGTGCCAGGATGAGTGCACGGGAGAGTGTGCCTGCATGAATGACACCTGAGGTTTCAATGATACCAGTTACCATCACACTATACCGAGCTGGACGCAACAAAATGAAATGCCCCACGTGCATTCCAGTCTCGCTGGTCGGTTGTCGATAAGTAGCTTTCCTTAAACAAATGTGAGTTCGTTTACACTGAAAATGTGCTAAAAATAACAAAGAAAGAAATAAAACATGTGCACCTTACAAGGCGATCTAGCCTTCTCAAGTTATATATTTAGAAATGCTTCAGTATTTATTCTCAACTTCTTCTTCTTTTTTTCAACTGACAGATGACACATTTACCAGGAATTTCGAAAAGCCAACTGGGAAACTATGACATTTAAATCTGGTGTGAAAAGTGTCATGTCAGGACCGATCAGGTGTAGAAAGTTCGAACAGCTTGCGCTCATGGGGCAGTAAATCTACAGCTGTGCTGAGGTCATTTGTGTTCATTCACTCCGATGCTGGAGTTCAGTGACAAGCATGCAGTAAAGTGACTTAGGTGGTCTGGAACGAAACGGATGAGCTGTATGATAGATCAAACCTGTTACTGCGAATTATTATAATGGGATACAGAAACACACACGCACCATACCATGCATCTTAACGCCTTTAAAAAAAAAAAAAAAAAAAAAAAAAAAAAAAAGAGCGACTGCATGAACAACGGGGTAAAGCGGTGGTAAAATACGTAAAAGCCCTAATGCACGTGACGAGTGAAGTGAGCATGAGAGCTGCAACCAACTAACAAAGAAGAAGACGAAGCAGTAGAGGAGGAGGAGGAGGAAGATAAACAACACCTACAAGAAGAAAAAGATCCTTCTGCTTGTCGCGAGTTTTGTTTTTTCCTTCCTGTGACTCATCTCCGTTTTCCAAAACCTCCGAGGAGGTGTATGTGGTGGATGTGGTATATATATACACACAGACTCGCTGCCTGCCACTGCTCATGCTTGGACAGATCCACTGCGCCACACAGTCTGGCCACCAAACAGGCAACCCCTTCACGGAGTCTTTGATCATCCTGTGCAGTCCACGGCTCTTTCACAGCATCATTATCTTGTCTGCCTGTTTGTCTGTGGTTGTGTCTGTCTGTCTGTCTGTCTGTCTGTCTGAGTTTGTGTCCCAAGCGTACGCGCGTGTGTTCTTTGCTGAGCCAAAGCTCAATCATTCGGACAATGTTTTTATCTGTTTGGGGCAAGAGGACTGATTGATCAAACTCATAAATTAAAAATGATGATGATGATGTTAATAATAATAATAATAATAATAATAAATGAATAAATAAACTCAGCCGGTGTTTGTTGAGAACAACATCACTGGCAATCAGAAACAAAAGGTCGTGTATTTTCAATGCTTTTTCGACACTATGATCCAAACGACGTCGCCTGGGATATCAAATACAAACAAAATAAAACAGTCGGGAAAGAAAAAGAAAAAAGAAAAACACTTGAATAATTACTTCGTGTCGCTTGCATGCTCGCAACGTTCTTTTCATAAACAGATGAACTGAAGGTGCTTCAGCAAAACCTGCTGCCTGAACAGGTGCGCGTGCCTCTGATAAAATGAATAGCCATTAGAATCCTGAAAAAAGACAAGTGCAGCAACTGCATGCTATCAGGTTACAATGAACAGTGGACAGTTTTTTTTTTCTTTCTCAATGATTTATCTCTGCTGTCTGAGTCCATGCTTTGCAGGGAAAATCGAAATAATAACAACAATAACAACGATGCATTATCAAATGATGTGCATAAGCCTCAAATATGATAGGACCTCAGAGACGTACTGAGTCTGTGTCGGCGATATGTAACGAACAGCTTGATGACACCTTAAATAGTTTTTCTTTATGTCATGTATGGCCCGGTATGGAATCGTGTGTGCGTACCTGCGCTTTCTCGTTTGATTAAGACTCTGTGTGTGTGTGTGTGTGTGTGTGTGTGTGTGTGTGTGTGTGTGTGTGTGTGTGTTTTACGCATCCTTTTCAATTATCTTTTCGCTGAAACCCCCTGATTCTCCCGCACTTCAGCCTTTTCAAGAACCTTTTTTTCCCTTCCTTTTATTTATTTTTTTCCCCCTTCTTCAATAATCATGTACACCATTTTTTTGTTCCTTCTTTCTCTTCTTCTAGTTTCTCCCCTTCACGGACATCCGTGTTCATCAGGGAGGCAGCGTCGCGGTGGGGCCACAAGATCCAGCCAGGGAGTAGAGGCCGGAGAGGAGCCCAGACGGCTGAGCGAGAGGGGGGGGAAGGGGGGGGGGGGGGCAGCCCCGATCCCAGGGCTTAGCGGAGATGAGGGCCGGCTCAAGGGGGCCCAGGCCGGGTGGCGCCGCGCCGCGACGCCGTCGAGAGCGTGTTTCACGCCGCGTTAACCATCCGCCTCCGCCCCTCAACCCACGCGTGCACGACACCCTCCCCCCACCTAGCGCGTTGTCAGGGATAAACAGTATCACGTGAGGAGAAGCCTGGACAAAGAATTGGAAAAAAGGAAGAAAGAAAGACAGAAAGAACACACACACACATACACACACACATACACACACACACACACACACTTCAACAACAACATATGGCGCGAGATTTCTGGGGACCTAGGGGGGAAGGCAACTCCTCGGGTGGAGAGCACTGGGCGGAATTACCAGTGTCTGGGGCATGCTGAGTCGAAATGTTGGTGTGATCGTACTGAGACTCCATTGAAGGATTTTCGTAGAAACCTGTGGCTACCTCATTTAAGACAGATGTTCCACGTACAAGTCGGTTTCTGACGAAAGTCCCATCAATAAACCCGTTTTCTGTTGTAGAAGTCCCATCAGTAATATGGGGCTTACTTTCTGTTTGCTAAACCCGGTATTTGTACGTGTTCCGTCTGTAAACCAGTCTCTGGTACCATTCCACCTACGCATTCACCTTACGTGACAGACTTGCATCGACTTTATCTCTATACTGAACTAAATAATTTGGTAAATATGTTTTCATGGCACCAACGTCCTATTTTCAGCAACCCAAATGCTGACTCTTAACAAATAAAAAAACAAACAAAAACCCTTCTGTAACCCTGCACAGTGTACTATGGCTCATCGTGCTCTTTCCAGGGAATCCTGTTCTTTTGATATGTATTACCCCGAGTATGAATGGCGAATTTATCACACACACACACACACACACACACACACACACACACACACACACACACACACAGATCGGGGAGGGGTGGGATGGGGTGGGGGTAAAAACAACAACAAAACAACAACAACAACAAACAAACGTGGAAATGGCTCAGCCATGAGACGATGTGGGAAGAGAGAGAGAGAGAGAGAGAGAGAGAGAGAGAGAGAGAGAGAGAGAGAGAGAAAGAACAGGGCGTGGAGAAATCTTGTTGAAAAGAAAAGGGAGATAGGACATATGCACATTCACCACCACCACCACCTCCCAGGACCGAGCTCACCACGTGTCAACCCCAAACACAGCCAGGGAGCACATGGCGTCCACAGCACAACAGGCTGGTGAGAGTAATGTAAGGGGTGGGCTGAAGGGGGCCGACTCCCGAGCAAAACACAACAAAAGGCGTTGCTCAGTGTACACAACAGTCGGCGTTAACAGGGCCACGGACGGGGAGGTAATTGCCTCACTCAGCTTGCTGAGAGTGGAGGACTCTGCTCTGCTCTGCTCTCTCTCTCTCTCTCCCATCCTACTCTTACCCTCTTTCCTCTCAGTCTTCCTCTCCCCAACCCCCACCCACCCAGCAGCCACTTCCAGTGACTTTCCTGTAGAACAGCAAAACAAGAAAAGGAAAAGAGTTGGTTTTCTTTGCCTGTCTCTCTTTTTTTTCTTTTTTTTTTTTCGGTGGTGGCGGTTTGCGATGTGCAGCATGCCTGGAGCCAGTGAGTGGCGTGTGTCAAGATGCTTATTTTCTGAGCCAATTGAGCACACGTCGTCCTGGAATTCATGGCACCCTAGAGTCCCGTTCGTGTTCTGTATGGGAAGGGGAAGTGAGGGGGTGGGGGTGGGGGGGTATGCTGAGACAACGCTCGAAACCAGGTCTCTATCCTCTCTCTCTGTCTGTCTGTCTTTCACACACACACACACACACACACACACACACACACAGAGAGAGAGAGAGAGAGAGAGAGAGAGAGAGAGAGGCTCCCTCTCCTCTCAAAATACTCGAAACTATGAGAGTATCCATGCACTTTCCTCCGCTTTCTCACAATCTCGCACACGAAGACTACGCATTCAGAGATGGTGTCAAGCCTTGTCTGCTGACGGTGTGGCGTGGAACCTGTTCCCTGAGTCAGAATGGGGACGTGAAAAAAGTAAACCCACAGTGATCAATTCCAACCGGGGGCATGTAAACACAGAAGGTACAGAATACTAAGTTCTTCACGTAACAAAAGGCTATTTTCAGTTGATCCTTTTCAACAAACCGTTAATTTTTTTTTTTTAAATCAACGTCGTGATATCATGTGACTCACACAAACATAGACAGACAAACATGAATGCAGGCACATACTCGTGTGTATTTTTTTTAATGCATTTTGACATGTACCCAATCAAAGGACTTGGTCTGATTTTCAAAACCACTGATGATGACATTTTGATGGTACAATTTCATTGTAACGATATTATAATTATTCATCTGTGGATATACCGATTGCAAGTTATTCTAATTTCCTTTCAAGAACATTCGTACAAAAAGACCAGAAAATATGTCATGCCGAATCGTGACGTACATGCATTAATATCCCACCCACCCCCGCCCCCGCACACACACACATCTATCTACATTTCAGAAATCCAATCTAAATACGTTACACATTTCATTTAGGGAACTATGCACGCATCAAGTTCAACATGAAAACGAGTACAGTACCAATTTCGTTTAATATATTGAGCTCACTGTACCATACGAAAGCAGAATGGAGGAAGCCCACATCTACAAGACCGAAAGTATGCTAGTCTAGCCAGCAGCCTGAGAAAATCTGGCTTCCAAGCCAAAGTCCTCGCCATAGATATTGGTGCAAGAGGGTTTGAGGGCGCATCTGCCTACAACATCATGAAACAGCTGTCGATTTCTGGCAGAGAGAGGACATGGGTTCTCAAGGCAATGGCAGAAGCAGCAGAAAAGAATTCCAGCTAGATCTGGTCGAGGAGGAATGAAAGTACACTTCATTAGGATTAAATTTCCCTACTCAAACTATGCGTGCTCAGTGGTTAAAACGTCTGCCAGAAAAGGTGACTCAGTCCTGAAGTGGCGACCACCCTGGAGGCGCGAGTTCGAACCTGCTGAGGAGCGGGGGGTGGGGAAGAAAAAGGAAAAGATGACAATACAAGGGCCCGGTCCCCTTTGAGTGTAAGGAGTTAAGGACCGAAACACTTGACTGAGGGAGGCTTGTACTGTCCAGCTCTCCCTAGAGTTTCTTATCGCTGTTGTGACAAAGTGACCGGACGACATATGTACTTTTTACTTTGTGATATGCTGCACTGATCTACCATTGCTATATAGTTCTTACATGCGTTTTATTTCTTTATCATGTATCTGCAATGCAGAAACTTGCCGACGCTGGTTAGCAGATAGACCGCAACCTGGGCAGGTCTGAACCGGTATGCAGGGTACTCACTTAGCGACCTCTTGCCGACAGTTTTACGATGGCCACAGTTTTTGTTTCGGCCAAGCAGAACCAAGCACGTGCGAGGAACTACATCATGTGTGGCCTGTGATGCCTACCCACTGTCCTGCATAGCAGACTGTTTACATCTCACTGTGCCCACTGCGGACGTGGCGTCTATTGTTTCCCTCCATCGAAGTGTCTGTTTTCATGCAGAGTATCTATCGCCTGTCAGTCAAGACTTCCCACTGCCGGACGTTAAGCGGAAGAGCGATAATACACTAATTCGCCTTCGATTTCAAGGGTTAGAAGGCATCCGGATGTTAGCGCAGAGTTACCTACGTCACAAATTTCCTTGCGTCACACAGCGAAATCTTGATTTGCAGCCAACCCCGCGCCCCGCTCCAAAATGGACGCTTATAGGTTCATCGCTCCGTCTGTGACAGGCTTAACGTTGAAGAAAGCGACGCAGGTGACTGTCAAAGCACTTCTCATGTCAGTGGCTCCCGATGAGTGAAACGGGGGGTGGCTGGGGATCAAGCCTGCCCCTCAGTCTGATTTAGTGTGGGCGGACACTTCACCTCCCCACGTGCACTGACACACTACCGCAGCCGCAACCAACACATCATGCTGACGTCATCGCAACTGAATAATGCAGGCCGTGCACGTACTGCTCGCCGCGGCGCACAGCTGACACCTGGTGGAAGATAAATGCATTTCTTTCAAACACACACACACCAGTTCTCTCTCTCTCTCACCACACACACACATACTTAAAAAAAAAAAAAAATTATTCACCTGCACACTCGCTTAATTTTAAAGAAATCTCACCGCCAATCTCAAATACCGAGGTATCTCATAAGAAAAACGACTGGCTTATAAATAATCCATTAGCAAAAATGGCTCTCGTCAGTTACAGGGGACGGGGTCTGACAACAGAGAAAACACACAAGCCATGAATTATATTCTATATGAAATTTCATTGGAATAGGAAGACGAAGAGAACAAAGATGTGAAAAATAGTCTGCAATTGTCTTACGTCCGCTACGCGCATGTTCAGGGCGATTATGCATTGGGAAAATACTTGACGCCCAACAAAACGTTTCTTTTCCTCACGGGATTGACAAAATGTTTCCCTGCAGAAGGAATGGTGGAATAGGCGACATCCGGTTCGGTGTCCCAAACTAAATATTGTTTCCTGTCGAAAATATTCCACCTGACAATACAATTATTTATCACAGATGAGCCACGAGTAAACCTTGGTTTAACAGAAATGGCAAAGCCAAATAGTCTTCCGGAAAGAAGACGATCAGGCTTGGCCAAAAACGTCTCCACCCATCCCAGACGTTTTGGACACACTCTCACCAAACCACACAATACTGAGGTACTTGCGTCGCGCATCAGCAGACAACACCGAAATCTGTCCGACAACGTTGCGCGAGAAAACGGAATGGTGAAAACTGCTGAAGGCAGGCAGTGGTTCCCACCCTCCACCACTGGTCCACAGAGTTCGGAATGCCTAATGCACTGATCACACCCGTACGTCGCTGTCCTCACTCAATCCGTTCGGGACCTTCACCGTCCGACAGCTGCTGGCTAGATATGGGTACACTTTCACTGTTTCCGCCTGCCAGCTGAAGACAGTGCTATCGTCTTTCTTTTCGGTGCCTTGACAACGGGACATCTTTCAGCGCCACACCTCACAGATACTATAGATTGCGTGCGAGCATTGCATTGTTCAGAGTCTGAGAAGTCTGCCTGTCTCCACGGTGTGAAAGGTCACGTTGAAAGGCATCGCTACTGGAAGACAGGTGGGTGACTGGAGAACGAGGGGACTTTCATGTGGAAAAAAAATCGAAGTCTTTCTCACGTGGAAAGAAAACTGCAAAACGAGACTGTATTATGACCAAAAACAAAACAAACACACACACACACACACACACACACACACACATATATATATATATATATATATATATATATATATATATATATATATACCCATCTGGGAAAAACAAGAAGTGTGAAAATATCCATACAAAACCTTACGACTGAAAAAAGACTAATCATATCAAAATTAGAACGTCCATACTTCTACAGAAATGTGTATCTGACCCCAAGCTGGGTTAAACCACAACCACCAATCTTAAAAAATAAAAATAGAAAAAAAGTGATACATTGTACCGTATCTATTTTAATACCTGCTCCTCATGTGACGCCCTCCAGCTATACAAACAAAACGTCTTTCCTCCAATATGATTTAATCAAAGACAGCATTCAACAGTTCGGAAATGAAATTCATTGCCCCCCCCCCCCCCCTTACAAGCAACCTAAACAACAGTGGACTGTTCCTTTTACCACGAGAATGCATCACCTCCACCTTGCTTACTTCTAACCACACCCAAAACGTGCATCAAACCTGCATGTACATCGACACTCGAGTCTTCATCTTCGTTGGGTAACATGATTTGCGAAGTAAATTGCAGTAACATTGTTGCTATCTTTTATCTTTAGGTTCAGCCTACTGCAGTTTATGCCACTGTTTTCTGCAATCAAAAACGCCACATCAAAATTCTGTCTAAAGAAATGGACAGTTACAAAACGTACTCGGAAGAGCCCTGCAGAAGCGTATAAATATTACAGGCTGGAAATCACGGTAGTGTCTGAAATTACGGAGTTGTCCAGGCTTGAATATATCTTGGCTCAACAAACTGAGTGGTATAAGCGGAGATCACCACCATTGCCACCATTACATGCAGTGGTATTCCGAACTCCCTGCACCCAACAAAGTGGTCTGCACGTGCAACGAACAGCAGCGCGGTGACCCCATTTCTTGGGCGGCCTTCACACAGCTCTGACGACACCGCTGGTGACATGTATACACGTCTCGTCAGGCAACCTCCGCCTGTCAGCAGGCCTGTCCAGGCATGAAACGAGGGCAGACGTAAGGGCTGGGCCAAGGAGTGACATCTCCATGGCTGATAAATCTTTCAATTAGCCCCTGTAGATATTGTTTCCTTCTCTGCAGGCACCGGGCTTGGCTATCAATTACCTGGGCCTTCTTCCCCCCACACACGTCTTGTCATGGCAATGTCTCTGTGCTTTCCGTTGTTCCTTCTTCTTGTATGTGTGTGTGCGAAACTTTACACTATGTGCTGTTCTTCTGTTTGTTTGCTGACCCCCCCCCCCCCCTCCCAAACCCCAGCCCACCCACCCACTTGAAAAAAAAAAGGAGGGGGGGGGGGGGGTGCGTGTGAGAAAAGAAGCCGTTTCTAATGTTTCTGGGTGCAGGTTGCCTTTAAAAAATATATATAAACAAACAAAAATATATATCTCTTATCGAAACACCAACGAACACAGTAAAGAACACTCCAAACAGCGATCACACACACCCACACAACCCCCCCCCCCCCCCCCCAAAAAAAACCCCCAAACAAACAAAAACAAACAAAAAAACCCAACATTGCGATCTGTCTGTTCACAGCGTCTCCTCTCTGATGAACAGCTCTTTTCGAAGCTTGTTTGAGACAGACGTCAAAGTCCTGGCTGACTTAAATCAAACAAGATCCGATCAGATCTGATTACGTTGTGTTCACGTAATGATGGTAGGGATTCCTGCTGACCCAACAGACCGAAAAAAATCAACACAAACAAAACACAAAAAACTAGCCAATTAGCGGAGAAGGTGAGGCGGCAGGCCCGAGCAGACAGAAAACCAAGCTTTACTCCGGTCTACGCCTCAGTCTGAG
Organism: Babylonia areolata; assembly: GCF_041734735.1. Classification (NCBI taxonomy): domain Eukaryota; kingdom Metazoa; phylum Mollusca; class Gastropoda; order Neogastropoda; family Buccinidae; genus Babylonia; species Babylonia areolata. Next base: position 29,416,892 of record NC_134899.1, on the reverse strand, counting down.
AGCAGTGTGGAGGTTCTCCCAGCAGAAGAAACCGAAAACCTTCACAGGGCAGAAACAGCTCCTTTCGGGCTGTTGGCGCGTCTCCGGACGCTGTGTTGGCGGCCATGAAAGCCGATCCAGCGCCCCCTGCCGGCAGCCAGGCTGGCGGTGGAGCACAGGAACGGTAACTGTAGCCCCGCCACCAGCTCAGCGTGGCGGTGGTGCTGTCAATAGAGGAGCGGCTTTTCGGGACCCACCACGCTTCGGCGGCCCCTTGGTTCGCACAACACCTCTTCTGGCTGTTTAACGTCTGTTTCTGTCTCTGTGTGTGTCTGTCTCCCTATCTCGTTCGTTTAGTTGTATGCCAACAAACGTTACTTGCCTGTCAAATCGTGAAGATATCAAAAATCAGCTTAAGTCCTAAATTCTCTAGAAAAAAAAGGAAAACAGACATTAAAAAAATCAAAATAACGATGAACAAGAATTAAAATCTTACTGTGTCTGTGGACTGCTTTTTTAAGCGTTTTTTTTTTTCTTTTCATTTTTATATTGTCAAGCGCCACGATAATCGCGTGCTGGATTTATAGACGCTATATAAATATCCCTTCCCCTTCTTCTTCACACACACACACACACACACACACACACACACACACACAATATACAAAGGATATGAGCTTTCACATCAAACACGATTATGTTTTGCCTTCATCGCCTCATGTGGCCGAACCAGCCTCGCTGATAAACCGATAGGTCCTCGTGAAACCCCTCAGCAGATCGGCAAGCGTTTCGAAAAGGGCACACAGAGGGAGATGATGGCGGTGATACTCATGCAAATGGACACACTCCCCTTGAAAAGGACAGCAAACAGCGCTGTTTTTAACGCGCTCCGGAGAACAGCACCAAACGTGTCAAGCGGTTTCACGACATCTACGGACTGATTATACGGTGCGCAAAAGGCCGCTTCCAGATCCGCATAAAGATACAGTAGCCGCTACGCCGCCGATGCCAGGCTGAGGGTTTTATACTTTCCGGAGGAGCGCAGATTCACCCTGTAGGGAGGAGGGGCGATGGTCGTGGGCAGGGGAGGGGGAAGGGTGTGTGTGGGGGGGTGGGGGGTGGGACGGGGGGGGGGAATGGGGGGTGTTCATCACTCCTCTTTGGAACTGAAAACAAACTTTGGAACTGCAGTTTGAAGAGAACTGACAACTATTCGCGGTTTGTGTTCAACCTGTTTTGTTAAAGCGACAGAGTTAAAACACTCAATCAAAATGGTTTGCTCGTGTAGTTCTTTCTGTTTATTTACTTAGTCTATGTAGAGATGAGGAGGAGGGGTGGAGGGGGAGAGTTTAATTCTTAACAGGCTGTCTCCGTTTTTGTTTGTTTGTTTGTTTGTTATTTTAATTTTTAATTCTATTTCAATTTTAATTGATCAAAACTCAATGCGGAAGGGTTCGTTAAAAGCAGTTTGTGGTTGGATTATCTCAGCTTTATTACATCCCAAGAGGAGGGTTATTGTGGTGGTTCATGCATCTTTGGAGCACTCTTCGCTTCAGTAAATATCTACTGGAGGATTGATGCATAACTACAATCCATTATTCATCTAAAAATCTGCGTATAAGAAGTGAACAGAACATTCCCATTCCCATTACGTGAATCAGGATGTAGTGATGTCAAGTGAGTAGGTCATGGGAGGTAACTCGCGTGTGAGAGTGTGTGATGCTGGGCCAGTTGTAATTTAAAATGAGAGGGAAAATATCTGAAAACATGAACTTCATGTTTACTTGTCAATGTCGTTATGATGAGAATAAATACAACGATGACGATCACTGTCGTTATTATGATATCGTCATCATAATTTATTATTAGTTGTAGAATTTCAATAATGTTCCTTGGATCCATACGTAAAAATGAGACATCCTGCTGCTTTCTGAAGTCATGTGAGATATCTTTATTTTGTCACTACAGGAATGATAAGAGCTGTCTCGAAGCATCCTGGTACCGCCACAGCTGTATCGGGTTTAAGAAATAGCAGGCGCTTTTTTTCTTCTTTTTTTTTGTTGCTTTTTTTCCCCCTCAAGGCCTGACTAAGCGCGTTGGGTTACGCTGCTGGTCAGGCATCTGCTTCGCAGATCGCAGTGCCGCCTCCTTGAGCAACTGAAACTGAAACTATAAGATGTCACCCTGGGAATGGGTCTCCTGCTGTTACGATTTCACATAGTCCAACGTTAATAAAATAAATTTGTATGGGAGTCAGCTTTAAAGAAAAGAGAAGCAAAGCGTGTTCATGTGTTTCGGTATGTTATGACGTGCCGTGTTGTTCCAACTGGCATCTGGAATTAGTATATATGGTCAGTAGTGGCCTGGATGGATGGATGGATATATATATATATATATATATATATAGAGAGAGAGAGAGAGAGAGAGAGAGAGAGAGAGAGAGACATACATACATACATACATACATACATACATACGTTTTTGATAATTGAACAATCCCTATCCATTTCTGCTTTCACGTGTGGACATCTTGTTAAAATAATAACAAAATCCTGTTCTGTTTTATGCGAACTGCATGCGCCATGGTAGCTTACTACGAGTTAAAAGAAAATGTTGCCACAAAAAGAGAGGGGGAGAGGCAAAGGGGGACACAGGGAAAGATGAATTATTTGCCGTCTCAACTAAGAAAGCTGCTGCCGAAGTGTCACTGTTCACAAGCAAAGCTGGGCAGGAGATGGGGTGGGGGAACGAACAAAACATGTATTCATACAATGTGCACACCACACGCAGGCAACGCAGTAAGCGCAAGTCGTCTCTCTTCTCTCTGTGAAAAGCTTCTGTAGCGAAATTTCTATTAAGGAAAAAGAAAAGAAAAAAAAAGGTAAAGTCACAGAACACAGAGCACGCGCGCGCAGGCACCCCTCTCTCCCCAACCCCTCCACACACACACACACAAATACACACACACACGTACACACACACACACGCACACATTCTTTATTCCGAGCGGATTCCCTCTTTTACAAACTTTTCCTTCATTAATCAGTTCTTCACATGGTCGTTGTGTTGTGCAGCTGAATGAATGTAGCTGTGTCTTTCCACGCTGCCGTTACTTCACGTAAAAAAATAAAACAGAAAAGAACAGAATAGAATAGAATAGAATAAAATAAAATAAATAAATAAACGCGTAACTGGTTGCATCCAAGATTGTACACTGGATCTTTGGTTACATTAACAAAACCAAATGTTCAGTTTTATGAACACATTTCCAGATGACAACGGAATGGAAAGCTGAAGTTATACATGAACGTTAACAACACTGAAACCAAAGAGTGAAGACGAAAACATGGGTTTGATGTTGTTGTTTTTTACAGATAAATTTTGTTTTTGTATGTGTGTCAATTATAATTGAGTGCATGAAGAAAACAAGCACACAAAGTGACGGCTGATTCAGATTCCATTCATCGGTCGTAGTGAAAGTTGCATGACAACTTTTGATGTCATGTCCTTGCTCAGGGGGGAAAAAAAAAGATGAAGGGGGTGAGGGAGGTAACTGAAGAAGACCGCGAAATATGAGGCAGGTGAATTCAGCGTTCGTCTCTTATGCTGTGATGTCCTGAATAATGAACAGAGGCTGGTTGATGACAGCGTAATTATCCAACCTATTTTTTTTCGCTCTGTGCATTGAAATGATATAGATTCATCTGCAGGACGGAGAGAGAGAGAGAGAGAGAGAGAGAGGAGGGAGAGAGAGAGAGAGAGAGAGAGGAGGAGAGAGAGAGAGAGAGAGAGAGAGAGAGAGAGAGATCCGCCCCGCTTCACTCGGGGGAGGAGAAGACATCCCACAAACTCCCACACACACCCCGACACCCCGTGATTCCTCCAACTCTCCCTCCTACACACCCTACAACGCCAATTACACCCCACGCACAACCGTCTCAGCTCCGTTGAACGGAACAAAACTGAAGAGAAAAGTGCAACCAAAAAATTAGAGCCCTTTTCTTCAATTATGCGGAAATTGTCCAATTTGCGGCGGTGTCGGGCGGCGGTGACAAAAGGTAGCCGGAGCAGGCAAAGCGTGTCTGGGCGGTGGGGGAGCAAATCACCAGTGACAAGCTGGAGGTTCTGAGGCGAGCGCTGCGGAGGGCTGAGGAAGGCGGGGAGGACTGGAACAATGAGGAAGCAGACATAGCGGCGCTCCCCACGTCCCCTCGGCGCCGTCCGCCTGTCTACAAGTCTACACCACAGCCTCTCGCGCTGCCGGGCTCCGGCCCGAGGTTCCAGCTCGCTAGGCCGGGGGAATGTCGGCTGCTTCAGCTCGCTGACTCCAGGGTCGTCCGTCCCTCGTTAAGTCCTCGTCATGGCTGTCAACGCGTTTTGACCACCCCTCGTTTCAATCGTCATGTCCATCACAGCAAATTTGTTCGTACTCCGTTTAGTCCTCGTTAAGTCCATCACAGCCAGTTTGGTCCAGCCTTCTTTTAGTTCTCGACGAGTTCATCACAGCAAATTTTGTTCGTCCTTAGTTTAGTCCTTGTCATGGCTGCCAAATCAGTTTCGTTATTCCCTCGTTCAAAACTTAATCCTGGGGTCTGTTGTAGTGGTCAGCATATTTGCGTGAACAGGGCAAACGTATTCCTGCGCATGGTTTGGGGGAACTGAGGCATCTTAAAGTCTTAACTCCCGAGAGCAAGGTTTCGGTTGCGCATGCGCACTAGAGCCTATCCATAAAAGGGAAAGGGGCGGAGTTTATCTATAAAAAGCGCGAGCACGTGTCCGGTAGGTTAGTAGATCGTCATATTTCTCTCCGTTTGCATGTTTTACAAACAATGTGGTCGTTTACGGTTGCCAACGTCGAGGGGCTGTCTGCATGCTTTCCAATTCTCACCGGACAGTACCACGTGCTGGTGCTATTTTTATCTGACAGACACGTCTAGCGCAAACACAAACGGCTCTAGCTCCGCCCCTTTTCTCTGCATTCAAATTTTGTATTACGTGTAGCTGACACATTTTGTACTTTCCAAAGTCAATTCAGGTCTAGATTGGAAGCTGCTAGGCAAATCTCGCTCTCTGCCATAAATGAAGCCAAACCGTAGCTTTATTAGGCTTTTATTTTGAATAAACCTTCACCGACGTCACAGTGTCAGACTCTGGTGAGAAACTGGCTTGATTCAAATCGCCCGCCATTTATAGTCCGGTTCAGGCTTTAAGGTGGATTCTTAACAATAATGAATCTATTTATTGCATGTTTCGTCTGAAAACTTCAACAATATCTCCACAGATACATAAAGCTACGATTCGCTGTTCACGAGAGCACGAGAGCAATCACCTGATTTCAGTGTCATGTTTTCAGCCATGATACCAAACGACATGGTCCACTGAATTGTTTTCACCCACACCTACTGGACAATGTGTATACATGGTAGCAAGAGGGCCTAGGGTGCTAGGTCAGGCGACAGGCCAGCCAGGCGTTTGATGCAGGCGAGGCTTTGGCCTGATAAGGATCAGGGTGGCGAGCAGGCCTGTGTCAGGTAGGGAAAGGGCGGGGCAGTGGCTGCCTGCCTCCACCAGCTCACCACAGGCGACAAGTGCCCGGGGCAGTCAGATTGGTGGCGACAGCAAGGCAGGCCCCAGTGGAGCTCACGTCCCTCACAGCGCCACACAGGCGGATAATCAGGCGCTGCCACCCCAGGTGAGACACGTCAGGGGTGAAGCCGGACACCTCGCCGGCCTGTGAAATGCTGTCACCCGTCCCTGGAGACTGCAGGATCAGATTCTTCACATGCTCATACCGCATCCGGCCGACAAGCATGCAGCGGGCACAGCAGAAACCTTCACCGTCAAGAAGCACATCGTTTTGGTCAACTGGACCACGCAACTGTCTGTTAACGTTTAACGTAGGTCGGGGGTATGAAAGGACATTCGTCTTACAATTTCTTCACACATATCACCTGTGATGGAGTACAAAGTGATATCCATTTGCCTTGTTCTTTAAAGAAACGTAACGATTATTTCCAGCGTGTCTGGATAGAGAATTGCGAGGACATTATTTCACGTCCACCAAAATCAGCTTGTTTTCCGTGACTTTCATGCTGAACGGCCATGGAACCATCTCTGTGGTTAAGGAGGATCAAAGTGAGCCTTTTGTTGACAGCAGAGCAAAGGGCTGAGAGCTAATCCCATCTTTTCCATGCCGTTAACCGCACTTCCAACAAAAAGCCCACACAGCCTTGGATCCAACTGAAACGTCTGTAGGTCAACTTTAATCATGGTCCGATTACTTGTCGAGTGGAAAGCCAAAGACATGTGACGGGCAATGTACAGCTGCTGCAATATTTTTAAAGAATGAATGAGGGTTAAAAAAAATTTTTTTTAATCTGACACACAGCTGAAGTGAAAGATGGTCGGAAACAAAATGTGTGAAATATCTTTCACTGCGTTTATCCCCCACCCTCCTCAAATTATACTTTTTCCCACGAAGCTCCAAGACTCCGAATTGCATAGTAAGTAATTTTAAACACTATAAAAACTGATAGACATGTAACACAACTGGAACAAAGAATCAGAGCCTGGTGGTTGTTCTCTCTCCCAAATTTCTTCCATGAGTTAATGTGGTCTTCTCTCCCTACTAAAACAGATGTGTGTACCTGGTAAAGACTGCCGAATGTCATGCACCCGTTCGTTACCAATGCCAGCGGCACCACCCACAAGAAGACACTGAGACTGTCTTAGTGGAGGGGACTGAGTGGCTGGTGTGGAGGGGTGTAGTGGTGGGAGGCGCGGGTTGACTGGTGGCGACAGTGGTGAAGACACAAGTGCCAACAGTAAGCGATACGGGCAGGGCGGCCGGCAGTCAGGCGGACCGGGGAACAAAAGCGACCAGCAGGCGGGTGGACAGACAAAAACAGGCACGAGACGCTGGCACAAAGAGGACCCGTGTGTAATTGCCTGTTGAGGGACAAAACTCGCTCTCATGGATGACGACACCCCAATGGACCTGGGGAGCCAAATCCCCGCCCTCAAATTTTGACAGATCCATTCAGCGCTCCCCGCCGCCTTCCGCCGAGGAGTTTATCTAACGTGTCGAGCCGTCCGTCCCCAGTGCTGACAGACACGTCTTGTGTGCTGGGTACATACCACCCGTTTCTCACCCAGTCCCCGTGCAAAGGTTATGTGAAAGCACCATACAATATGGTCTTTGTCACTGCCTGCAGTTGGGGTTATCAACTGACGAGGCCAAACCAGGCCACACACAGGCCGCGATCTGTAATAAACACATCGGACTGAGATGTCGCCATTTTGAGGAAGAATGTTCACCGCTATGAAACTGCTCTTCGATCGTCAAACCAGATTCAAACGGCAAACCAGCGATGACACAACAGCTGCTTTTCGTTAAGAAAGCAATGAAAATACCTATTTCGAGACCCACGCAGATATCTGAATGTTACGACGTACGATTTTATATAATCACATTGTATCATAATACAAGGTACAGTTTGAACCTTCTGACTCTTAACGCAAACCTCCGCATTTTCTTCATTTGGTCACTTCACATTACAATGCATCTAGGATGCCCAACCCACAGAGAAAATCGATTCAACACTCAACTGACATGAGAAAGCCGCACCCGTTCGTAAAATCGCACACAACCACACACTCACACACAATTCCTCTCTTAAAAATGTAGAAAAAAAATCGATATGCCCCTCCACCCAAACCCCCTCTTTCTCTCTGTTGCTCCATTTTTTTCTCGGTTAAAACAACACTAAATCGATCTGCATATTCATGAGAAAAAGCCGAAGAGGGGTGAGAAGGCAGGCAGAGACGGGGTGTGACAGTTCCCATGCGGCAGCCAAGTAAAGTCCAAGAACCTCACGCCACCTAACGGCCCTCCCACTTCTGCTGCCGCTGCCGTTGCTGCTGCTGTCGCCACGCCTTCATAACGTATAGCGCCCGCTCTGCATTGCTTTACATAATCAGCGCTTCGATCCAATCGGAAAATCGGGGCACCGATATTATGGAAAATATAACCACGAACCACGAGAACACGAGAAGAACGGGGGAGGGGGCGTGGGGGGTGGGGGTGGAATCCCTACCAAGACTTATCACTTGTACATCACCCATTATCAAATGTTTTGCATAAATGTGATTCTTTTTCTCTCTCTCTCTGAACACTATTACCTGAGACATGGAGGGAAATGAGAGATTCAGACAGAAAGAGACAGGAAGAGAAAAAGTTAGAGAGAGAGAGAGAGGTGGAAGCAGTGGGGATGTTACTTAGAAGATATCTATACATGGAAAGTGATTGGTCCTTCTGACGAGACTAACGTAATACGTTTTACAATCACCGGTACTACCATCAAAAGAGCCCTACATACACCAACAATCCATCTCATGTTAGTTCTTGACATATCATAATCATTACACACATCAACCGCGTTTTGATCTTTAATTGAGAACTGGGTCCTTTTTTAAAATCTTACTAAACGCAAATCTGTGAATCTCTTTATCGTAGAATATTATTATATAATAATATCATAGAATAATACCATTATCAGACACAAACTGTATTAAAATCTTGCCACACGGGCACCTTCATGTGAATTTAGATGTCCACTGTGAGTGTATCATAGACACACAACACTAAAAACATGGCTGGTACTTTTGTTTTTAAAACTTTTACCAAACGCATTCCGCACTGTCCATAATGATATACAGCTGGCAGATACCAATTCCTCAAAACCTGTCTCTACTTGGAGTATACTAAAGCGAATCTATGCAATGTTGGGCTGGGGCCATTGACTGAGTTCGGGAAACGAGGATGGCAGAGGGTGAGACGTTCGTGGGCGGGGGTGGGAGGGTGAGGCGGGGGGGCGGAGGGAGAGAATGTGTGTTGGGGGGGAGGGGGAGAGTGAGGGGGGGGGGGGGGGTAACCCCCGTCCCAACTCACTAACCCGTTATTTCCAAGCCAGTCGGCAGCCCCAGAGACCTCAGCCCAGCATGTCGGAGGGAAGGGATGGATGGAGGGAGGGAGGGCCCCGACCATTACGTGCAGCGACGACGTCGGAAGCGGGCCCGTCAAGCGAAAAGGGGGGGAAGTCTATCAAATTAGGCTTTGTGTCTGTCACAGGCTCATATTAGCCTGTCCGGGGGAGGCTCATGTCCGCCATTACCGCCCTCCCCAGCCCCCGGGGGCCTCGCCGGAATGGGGGACGGGGAGTGGGGGGATGGGTGGGTTTGGACGGGTTTGGGGGAGGGTGGTCGCTGGAGGCCAATATGCTGCTTTTGTTTTCGAAGCGCGCGCGCGCGCGCGCGCACACACACACACACACATAACCGACCACAAAATGCAATGGATTCAAAATGTCGGCTACAGCCACGTATCGACCCGTAGTGACTGCCAACTTTCTCTCTTGCTACGCGGTGAGGACTGTAGCATATCAGGTTCCCTCCTCATATACTGGTCACAGACGAGTAATGTTTTCCCCCACCATGGTACGATTCCTTCCATCTGTCATCGAATGCGGTGTACGCCCGCATTCCTTCAACAGTCGATGTCCGCTTTAATGTACTGATCATTTGGGGGTGAACCTGCTGCTTACTAAAGAATCACTGCAAGAGACAGTGTTGTATGCACGTCAGCTCGATCTATAACTGGTTAAAGAAAACTCCGAACACAGCAGTTCCCGTGCGACTTTTATCAGTGATATAATTAAATTCAAACAAAACAATGTACTGACGAATAATTTACTTTATATCAATTGATAAATGTGTCAATGAATGCCGTCTTTCCAATAAACGTTAGACAACCATCTAAGCTGGAGAGATTTAATGCTTTGAGAATTTTTTCGAACGTTCAGCGCTTTTTTGGACGAAACGAGGCCGGGAAAACGTGACTTTGTTTCAACTCTTATTTGTATTTGTATTTATCTTTATCACAACAGATTTCTTTGTGTGAAATTCGGGCTGCTCTCCCCCAGGGAGAGCGCGTCGCTATACTACAGCGCCACCCTTTTTTTCTTTTTTTTTCCTGCGTGCAGTTTTATTTGTTTTTCCTATCCAAGTGGATTTTTCTACAAAATCTTGCCAGGAACAACCCTTTTGTTGCCGTGGGTTCTTTTACGTGCGCTAAGTGCATGCTGCACACGGGACATCGGTTTATCGTCTAATCCGAATGACTAGCGTCCAGACCACCACTCAAGGTCTAGTGGAGGGGAGAAAATATCGGCAGCTGAGCCGTGATTCGAACCAGCGCGCTCAGGTTCTCTCGCTTCCTATGCGGACACGTTACCTCTTGGCCATCACTCCACGATTGAACAATTCTAAAAGCAACGAGTGTTATCATAAGATCTGGCGACAAAAGGACTCGGTCTCTGCAGCGTCTGCATATCGAAAAAACTGCAGCGACAATTAAGGTGTGTACAGTGGTCCAGTCATACACTGAATGGCGGACAGCCGACTCCTGCTGTTGGACCCATGGGTATTTATTGCTGCTGAACGGACAATGGTGCTCTCACACACACACGACAATGTTATCGTGATGGCACCCAGTGCAAGAAGCTCCGACATGTGCTGTGGGTATGGCTGCAGTGCTTCTGTATTCAAAACTGTCAAGGGCTTTCTGAACTCTCGCGAATTTGTGTCTCGTAAGCTCCTGTAAAAGCAGCCTTCTGTTTCTCTAACAGCATTTTTTTTTTCAAGTAAATAACAAGCATGTGCAGCTCTCTCTGTTGCTAAAACGGCTTGTAAACAACCAAGCTTAAAAAAAAAGAACCACCAACGATTTTAACACGAAAGGCTTATGAAAAGGCCTTAAAAACAACAACAACAACACACAACAAACAGACAAAAACCAACTTCAGGCGCGTCTCTGTTCTGCCAACAATCGAGGCAGAACTGGCACTGACTTCTGACTGACAAGCAGACATAGGGCGGCAGGAGGATACAGAATCGTATAGGGCTTCTCCAAGTTTCCTTACAACACACGCGCCATCCTTTACAATTAATCCCAAACAGAAAGGGGAGGGGCGGGCCTGTCTCCAGCTTGCTTTATTTAGAACCCAAGAGTCTCCGACATTTCGCGAAGGCAAAGAAAGCAAAAGGTTGTAGCGGGATCTGGAAGAGGCCCAGGCGGGCAGGCGAGGAGACAGGAGGGCCGTCAGTGTCAGGCCCAATGTGTGTCGGCGCGGCAGAGAGGAGGTGGGAAGAGACAGGAAAACCCCCAACAGCTCCGCCCGCTAATGGACTCTCGGTAAACTCATTACTTTTCCCTGTCTTCAACTCATTACCAGCCTTCACAGGCACTTAGGCAGCTACGCCAACAACGTTCAATTACATCGCCGGGACCCTGGTTCAGCCTTTTTAAGCCCATGTTGTTGTTGTGCCAGCGCGGAAGGTGATGTCATTCGGAAGGCTCGAGGCAGAAGAAGCTGGAACGGGCGTGGGGAGTTGGTGGGGGTGTAAACCATAACTGTAATACAATGTTGTTGAAGGACAAGGCACTGCGACGGTTCCTGGCACACACCTCAGTTTCCTCACCCAGCTTTGAGAGGTATATCAGACGTACACCTTACCTCTCGGTCCTTAGGTGGCGTCCGTGGTCGATGGGAGCTGAAAACACTGAGGGCAATTCAAACTAAACTCTTCCATTCTCTGTCCGGGCTGATAATTTCCAAGATGGGGTTCGATTTCCTTTACTGCCTTCAACTAAACTGGCTCATCCGCAGGTGGACGGGCTGAAGAAAAGGCTCCGCAGTCAGCTTCCATCGAAAATGTGTAAGACTTGAATTCCAATCTCAGGAAGATAGGCGTCTTCTATACCTTTCCATCATTATGTTTCAACAACAATGTTGCAGCACGGAGTACAGATTGGCATAACATGTTTTTTTGGTCCGTTGAAGTACGCTAAATCATATTTATATAAAAAGAAGACCTCGCTTTAGCCAAGGAGACATTCACACAACGCATTCACTTCACGGAAGAAAGGGAACGTTACCTCCGTGTTCTTTAATGACAAGACATTCAGCACAAAATAACCCTTTGTCAGTTAACAATTGATCATCATTTTAGATTAAAAACAAACCCCGGTTATAAAATATTCTAGAGTTTTGAAAACAAGATAGATGTGGCACAACATTCCCGAAGATTAAGTTATTGTGCATAGTACTGATGCAACAGCAGCAGAAATACAATAACATAACGCACGCGATTGTCCCTTTTGATGCAACATGAAATAGAATCTAAGCAACAAGCATGCACACGTTTTGCTATGTTCTAAAGGTGAAATTCAAAATGAACAACAACACTGTTTACCTTAAGTGAAGTATAAAATAAACAACTGTGCAAATGTTTATTGGATTAATAAAGAGAACAACAAAAACGTTACATGAGGGTCTTTTTGGCTTTAGGGTGAAGCTTAAACTGTCTCAATATTCACTGGGAGAGAAAAAAAAGCCATGTTCCTAAAGCAAGTGTCCCACTACCATGTTTATGGGAGAGCTGCTGAACCTGCAGCAGACAAGGAAGACAAACGGAGACCATTACTCTATAAATGTATGCACACTTTTTAAGCGAGTGGTCCCTGTGCTTTAATTTACATGTTCCCCACAGATAAACGGGAACACGACGCTGATCGTCGAATAATGGGGCCTGAAACTCCATTCCCTCGGCGACAGATTTTATCCTTGATTCGAAATAAAATCTTGTTACAGCGAGGGCCATTAAGAACTCTCTGCCAGTCTCTTACCCTGGCTGCCCCCCCTTCCCTGACCCCCTTCCCTTTCCCTCTAACCCCCCCCCCCCCCTCTCTCTCTAGCAACTGTTGTATATAGTGGCTGGGTCTAGAAGCAACGGCAAGTTGTTAAAAAAAAAAAGAAAAAAAAGAAGGCTAACACAAGCCAATACTTCCTTCGTTTTACAACAATGAGTCAACACTCCCCACCCCACCTCCATCCCCGCTCTCTCTCTCTCTCTGCAAGTATGAAAAATGTCAAACACAATTCTGTCACCGTTGTAAAAATAAAAATTGATTATGTAATATTTCTCATGCCCCTCTCCCTTCTTCCACTCTCCATTTCTCTCCCAAAGGTAGAGGATAAGGAGAGGGAGAAAGATGCACAGATGTGCACAAATGCCCTTAGCGGCAGAGAAAACCACAGACTGAATGGTGTCAACTCGTCACGATGATGACTGTGTGGTCTGAGCACCGTTCCGAGTTGTGTGGTTTCTGCTCCATAATATCCACGGCCCACTCTTTAATCCCTGGCATTAAAAAAAAAAAGCCGTCATCCACACTGCTGCCCCAGCCATCCCTGCGGGTCCCCTCCCTGTCTCTCCCTTCCATTACATGGCCACGGCGCTGACTAACTGAAAACAGCAATGGCGGGCGGATGGGGAGACACTCCAGTACAGAGAACAGATGAGGCCAAACATCTGCATACGTCGCAGTAGATGCAGGCAGATGCGAGTAGCAACTAGCAAGTTTGATGGGATCTTTACTTTCTGGTGTCACATATGCTGATCCTTTCGAAGGAACGACGGGCATACGAAAAGCACTCCCTGCAGAACTGAATTATCACAATCCCTTCTCCGCTGCGAAGAATATGTGCAAATCTTATTCAGTGACCTTCTAAGTATTGTTTGTTTATGCATGCTTTATTAGAATACCAAAAATCTGGATTAAAAACAAACGATTGAAAACAATGAATCTGATCGTCACAAGCCACGAAGTAATAACAACTCTTTAAACATGACGACTGTGGTTTGCCATTCAGATTAGAAGACCCGGCGACTGCGCAAGGCACGAGCAGCTCGCTCGCACGGAAAAGTGCACAGCGCATGAGACATCCGATAGCACATAATGAGAGAGAGATGTATATAGATAGATAGATAGAGAGAGAGAGAGAGAGAGAGAGAGAGAGAGAGATCTATCTATCTATCTATCTATCTATCTATATATAAGCATTCTAGCTCCCCAATACCAATCCCCCCTTTCCCACGTCGCCCTTTTCACAACCACTCCCTCATTTCATGCTACAACCCGCCCTACTCCTACCCCTCCTCCTTCCCCCCTTAATCCGTTTCCCAACAACACTCCACTATGGTCACTGATGCTATCTAGAAATGGACACGGGCCGAGATGGGCATCAGGACACGGGTCTGTGGGGACAGAGTGACCTAAACCTTAAGCAAACACGTCTTCGGTCACTGCCTTGACCCCGAGGATCCAGCCGCCAGTGGCCGTGGCAGTGAAGAAGGCTGACCACGAGATGTCAAGATCCTATCGGCACTGGGAGACACAGAGAGAGGAAGGGGGGAAAAACTTCAATCTGATTGTATGTACCAGGGGTGGGGGTGCCCCGAGTACCGGAACACCTCTCTCCTATAGGGCTCAGGCCGTGTGGGTAGATGTTTTGTCCCGGGGAAATCCGGTGTGCCCTTTCCTAGTTCCCTGCCTTCCTCAGACTGGTCGGCCCTCCCAGACAGCCTGATCTGTACCCTCCACTCCATCTACTGACTGGCTCGACCCGTGGAGAGTATGGATCAACTTCTGTCTGATTTTCTTGGGGATTTGGTCTGTGCCCTATTTCTTTGGAAGTCAAGTCCGGTTCTTTGTTAACATTTCCTTAGAGAGAGAGACAGACTGACAGACAAACAAAGAGAAAATTGTAGCTCCCGTTTCCTGATCTTGCGAAAATGATGTAAACAGTGTTACACATACACACACACACACGCACGCGCGCGCGCGCGAAATCAATCTGCACGTAAGGCACGCGCGTATATAATATACCTGCGTCCTAGGTTACGTACTCGAGTGCGAGCTTATACCCTGACACATGTCAAGACATCTTCATGAAGCCATAAATCCCCCATCGCGCAGGACTCGTACGTCAAGACTGACCGCCCAGCCGATGAAGTGCCCTATCAGGAGGAGGAGGCAACTCAATTAATTAAAGGCTCAAGGCCGATCATAGGATCACTCAGACCTTCCCCCCGGCCACAGGTGCCTCTGACGCTCCAGCCCCCGTGCACGCTGCCTCCCCCGTCCATACATCACCGGTCACGTCACTTGCCACGTCACTTCGCTGACGTAAGTGCACGTGGGCGCCGAGCGAAGAGCGGGAGTCTAGCCTCAGGCGAGTGGCTTACCGGTGAGCAGAAAGTGGGGCGGGAGATTAATTGGGATGAGTGGCCAGGGTGCCTGGAGTATTCTTCACTGTCGCTCTCTGCGACGGGTATCATTAGTTAAGCTGTAATCCCATTACTCTGTTATAAAAAAAAAATATATATTGTAGCCGATAGATAAAAATCATACGTCAGTCGCGGGCATGATTTCTCCAAGCACTGGTTTTTGTCTGAAATCACAGGGAGGGATGGCTGCCGACTGACGTGTCTGTGTTATGCTCTGGATTTTTTGCGAAATTTCAGTGGTTTGTGGTGCTTCTGCGGTGGTGACATTTTGGACAGTTACAAGTTGCACTTCGAGATGCTGCGGTTTAGTCAACCTTCATTGTATCTAGGTCCGGTTTGTTTGTTTGTTCTTCAATATCTGTACACAAGTTACGAACTCATGACTGTGCCATGCAGATTCGGGTTGTTTTGACCTCTCGTGTAGTTTTCACGTGTCAGTGTAACAACTCTTGCATGTCAACGTGACCTCGGCCTGTATAGTGCAGCGTGCTGACTGGTGTGTTGTGAATTCCTGAAACTGGACGAACTGGTCTGCGTTTGTTCGCATTCACTGTTTCTTTACATTTTTCACTGTGCCCTTCCAGCATGTCGCTGAAGCGTTTCGCAATTTCTCTTCTATGTTCTGATGGGGATGAGAAAGTTTAAATGAGGCAATAACCATAACAACAACAAAAAATGAAATAAATAATAATAATAATAATAATCATGATGATGATAATGTTGATGGTGATGATGATGATGATTTTTTAAGCAATTCAATGGTGTTTAGGGCTAACGGATCTCTTACTGACAGTACTGCTGCTACTGCTGTTGCCACTGTATGTAAGCATTTGCGCGGATATTGTTGGGACTGTTCGATTTTGTCAATATCGTTTTTCCTTCAGAACATACACATTTTCCAACAAACCACTTCACTATTCATAGCAATCTGTAATTCACCTACATAACCTCACTGACTCACTTGCGTGATATTTTGTCAGTTATTAGCAATGTCAACGAACAGAATTCTTCTTGGCGTTCACAGCTACACGATCAGTCCAGTTCCTGCGATGAATGAAGTTGTTTTATCCAGCTCTTCTTGGTTGCCATGTAGTTTGGTCGCGAGTGAAATGTAACTGATAGGTGTAAAAACCATCACCACCAATTCTTAAAGAAGAAAAGTTCACATAATATCAAAATCATAAATGGTGATAAGATTATCATCGTATGGTCAATGTCTTCAATGGTACGTCACCACCGTTGCTACACACGGTCCTTTGTTCCGCAGCGCTTACTAAGATCAAGTCCACGTCACTTGATCTCATCATTGGCATAAATAATTTCAGTTGAGTCTGTCGCCACTTTCAATGCAAAGCTAATTCTTGCGAAACAAATCACTCGCCAAGTAGTGTCCCGATGGACTTTTCATCTTTACAGTAAGGCAAGGCAAGGCAAGGTAAGAATGTTGTTGCATAAACCCCCTGCGTTATCGCGAGTTACCACCTTTAGCCCAAGTCTGACTGGGAGTTACCCGCCTTTAGAGGTAAGTAAAAAGACGAGGGCGTAGCAACCTTCTGCCCCTATCCGTCGCAGGCCCGAGTGCAGGATTGCAGCCCCGGACATAACTGTCGCTCGGCCTTGGGACGTTTAAATCAATCTGGTGCCAGATGCCGCCCTGCGACCTACCTGACGTTTGTGTCCACAGCCTTGACGACACGTCAACCTGACAGCCACAGGGAAGCCATTCACAATGCCCTGAGTCAAGGCAACCCCACACCACTTCGGCTTTTCGCAGGCTAGCTGCTTCACAAGTCCGACACCTTCCCTCCGCTTCTTGCAACCTTCTTTCCCTGCTAAAGAAAGCTACATCGCTGCAGTGAGCTACCCTGTGGATTCACCCTCTTAGCTTATTGGTAGATAGGTTCGCCCCGTCACATAAAAATCAAGAAAAAGTTGAACGAATTTCAAAAGCAACTGTTGTCTCCACCCTGCCCTCTCACTTTTCCTCTGACACAATCTGTGATTTATCACATATGGGAAAAGGAAAAATAACTGAATAACCGAAATGCTAATCATAATGCTAATCATTAACCACCAGTTCACTCTTTTACACACACACACACACACACACTAGCTGCAGTTAGCTCTTCCATTATGAGCTTGCTCAATAAGCAAGCGAGAAAGAAAAGGTGTTCCGTCATACAATCTGAACCAGTTGTAATAAAATCTGGTTGCGGTCATAATGAAATCTGAGACGGCAATCACATCTGCATAAGCCAATCACACGAAGCGATGCGGCGATCAAAATAATCTCTTGCGGAAATCAGGACAGCAAATCGCCAAATTCGGTGCAGCAGTCATGTAATCTCTTGTGCAAATAACTAGTTGCTATGTCAACCCGACATTGTTGCGAAACGTTCCATACACGACGCCATGTTGATTCCCAAGCGAGGCTCCGGCCGAATCACTGGGTAACAAACGAATGCGCTGATGGAACAGGGGCGAAAAAAAAATTCTTGGGAAGTGTTCGCTGCGCATGAACAAGGGGCTTTTTGCCGGTAACTACGTGGCAGCCGTCCTGACCTGAAGTGACACGACAGGACGAAGAAAGACTGGCCCATAAATCCCCCGGCCTGTCGCACTCGGCGGGTTCAAATCACACCGGTTTCAACGTTTTCGTCGGGTGATAAATTCCTGCTCGGGTGTCGGGGTAGAAACTCTGTCCCGTCTTTGTGGCTCATCAAAGTCTTCAAAGGAAGGTCGGGAGACCACCCTTGTTCACCTCTCCACCCCGAGAAGGGAACAGGAGCACGTTACTCGCTGCTGTCTTCCTCTGAAAAGGGGGCTCGGGAGCTTCAAGTCTCCGTCCCACTGTCTGCAGCAGTCGGGTGAACGCAAAACGAGTCAATTGGGTTCAGATCAGTCCAGGAACGCCACACGGTGGAAACTGGTGGAGAACAAGTTCAGTTCATACAGACTATCTTTCCTTCGCGTCATCTTCGCTTTTATCTTATTTATTTTTTAATCTGCCTGCGAAATGTAACGGGTTAAGCGTCAATCTCGTATCCCAGCATACCTCAAGTGGTTTAAGCCATACAGACTCTTCGAAGTCTAAACAAAATGAAGAGATTGGTCAATGCAAACGATAGCCAGTACCTCTTAATTTGTATTCATTTTTTGTTTTGCTATGCTTTGGGGAGGCTTGGACATGTAAAAAATGTATTGTGGTAGTTTACTGCCTGAATTTGTTCGTTTGTTTCAGTCATTATTTTTCTTCTTCCGGTCAGTCAAATGATAACAAATATAATAACAGTAGAATTGTTGTTAATATTTCTGCAGTTCTTTAACAAAGGATTCTAGCGTTTAATGCTGTATGACTGACCAGTAATGTATATTTTTAATGTCTTTCAAATGTTCGCAGCATTCTAACCGGTCAATATTTGTAACATGACCGAACTCCCAGATGACCCAAGAACTTAATCAACGCACACTCGAAACTCGTTATACTTCCACGCTTCGTCATGACAGCATTTTACTGAGAAATTGTAGGGATGAGAGAGACAGAGAGAGAGAGAGAGAGGGGGGGGGGGGTAAAAAAAAGAGTTCTCCTGCACTGACAAAAGCAGCCGACACTCTATAACTTATAGCTGCGGACGAGTAGGTAAGGGGAATCCAAGTCTCATCAGACTGCTCATAAAAGCACTCCCAGCACTCCCCAGCTGCCCAAGTGGCTGAAATAGGATCTTCCAACCTGTCCTGTCGTTTTGTGTGGCCGTCAGATAACATCACACTCTCAAGGCGACAAGAGGAAACAACCCCCGCACCGCACCCCCCCCCCCCCCACCCCACCCCAAAAAAAAGAAAAAATCGGAAGAAAAGCCCCGTACTTATTATAACTGTGACCGTTTCCAGCCATGGACGGCGGTTAACCGGCACTGCAAACGCGCCATAACCTTCTTTCTTTCTTTTTTTTTTCTGGCAAGAATATTAGCTCATGCAACAAAGCCTGTAAGGCCGAGTTCTTCTATCCACGGTTGAATGATTACTCAAAAGTTCAAAACTCCTCCCCTCTCAGCCACAGTGCAGTCATCCACTTCTCGGCCCCAGCTGGTGAGGATCGCGGGAGGGGGCGGGAGTGGAGTGGGGTGGGGTTGGGTTTTGGAGGGTTCGCAAATTGATCGCTGCAAAGTTCGCTTTCAAAAAAAAGCGAACGAGAAACTTCAAATTATCGCACTCATTCATCTGCTTCATTAATCTCTAAGAGGGTGTCGCAGTGGGGTCATTAGGCAATAAATCAGCAAACCACCTCGAACTTGAAATGACAATTATGAACTGGGAGGTAGGGTGGGAGGAGAGAAGGAAACAGAACCTGCATAGCGAGAAGATTCAAATCAGCAATAAAACATACGAAAAAAAAGCAAAAAAAAAAAAGCGGACGAGCCAATACAAAGACAAGCCGTTCATCCGATATGTCTTAAGCAAGAAAACAGACCTGGTAATATGAGGTCGGGAGATAAACTCCAGTATGTGGTCCGTCACCTACACCTTTCAGTCATCCCCCGCTAGCTTAACGCGCTCTGATGAATTATAAAAGAAGAAAAAAAAAGAAGAAAAAAAAAGACGAAACTAAAGAAATAAAAACTGCCATAACTGCGAGGATGAATGGAAACCCGACGTCAGTGTGGCCCCCTTTACTCGCACAGATAGCATCAGTGGTGTTTCATTTCTGTATGACGTGGTAGAGTCTCTATCGCTCATGCCGTACGGACAGGTGGAATATAAAGCTCGTCTCCCGAGCAGAGCGCTCCAATACAATTTCAACTGGATCAGTGAGTCTGTGTCCAACACTTCGCGCGCGCGCGCGCACACACACACACACACACACATCTTCACTCAATGAATACTTTGAATCAACGAACGACTCATCCTTGATTGTTTCGGACCTTCCTTTTCCAGTCTTGCTCCAGGCCATTGTGGCTGCTGGCTGCCCACACCACTGAGATACATCAGCACAAAAGTCAATGACCTACACCGGTCCATACACCACTTCAAGCCACAGGATTCCTGCGGTGCCTTCACTGCCCCTCATTAGAGCTACAGACGGCCACGGTGGTTCTTCAAGTCCACCGCTATCACCCCCGGGGCGGCAGCGGCAGACAAGGGCGGAGGGCAAGGGACATTATCGTCAGGCTGATCTACGAGCACCATCACTGTCCTGGGTTATCCACCACCCCTATTAACACCCCCGTCCACCAACGGTCCGGCACGGCGATTAGAGTGATGGCAGTGAAAGGAGGCAGGCGTTTTCAGTGCTCTGCCCCTGATGGAGCACCCCCGCCCGATCACAATTCAACGGGGTCCTCAAGACCGTTGAGATCGGCGGTTTGTTGTGTGCTCAATGCTCGCCGCAGGGGTGATGTCAGGTGGGAGGTGGGGGTGGAGGAGACTGGGGTAGGGTGCAAGGGGGCTAAGGCATTATACTTATAGTGTGTTGATCGGACTGCTCGCCAGCTGGACCGTCGTCCGATTCGTAATCTCGACTTGGTCAACGTCGTTGAAAGCGAAGGCTAAGTAAGAAACACACGCACAAACACGCGCGCGCGCGCGCGCAAGATCCATACGTGACATAGATATACACACTGAAAAACCATGCAACAGAAGACGACAAAATAGATACTAAATTATAATCAAGAATATAGCTGTGACTTGTGCGTAATTGTGTGTGTGTGTGTGCGTGCGTGCGCGTGCGCGCGCGTGTTCTCTGCTTCGCACACTCACTGTGTCCCCCCTTCCCTCCGCCCTCTCTCTATTTCTGATGGACACACGCATTCCGGATGCTGCAAGCAAAATTAGAGGGGTAAAAACGGAAGCTGGCAGTTGGCAAAGGTCTGGCTATACAGCCGTGTGGCAGCATAGGCAACTGACTTAGGAAGCAATATAGCTGGCTGGCTGCACTCGGGCCCATCTCCTTCAATGAGCTAACTGCCTGCCCCAATAGCACGTTTCAAGAGGGGCCCCCAAAACAGACCTAGGGAGCCACTTACCTCGCTTCATTCTCCTTCCTGACAGCCTGGGCCCAAGATGAATTGGACTGTACCGCCCTGAAGCGCTTCATCGGAGGTTCAAGACCATTCTTCGCCAATAAATGTCGAGAAATTGAGGTTTTAAGGGCCAGGATATACCCGCTCGTAATTTCAGACGACGGCCCCCGAGACGTGAAAATAAAATTGAGTCAAGCTGGCTGCACTGTAAAGCACACCTTTTACGATCGCCTCGCCTTGCCGACCGATGCGGGGAATAGAGCGTTCAGCGCAGTGTTGGGCTGCTTGAGCTGCCCCGCGTTCTGGGGGCTGTCTCCTCGGCATTGCTGCTGCTGCTGCTGCAGTACAGGGAAGCCGACCGACGTTCTCTCACACACACTCTCTCCACACACACAAACATACACACACACACACACACAAACACCATTTCGCTCCCAGGAGAATGCAAGAACCCGGAGAAACACAGTCGATTATTGTTCCTTACCTTTGAGACAGATATATACATGTATGCACCTTTCCCCTTCTATGCGTGTTTTCATTCAATTAGTTATCTAACTGGTATTGAACTGAACGAGCATGTACGTCCTGTCGGGTTTACCTACACGTTTTTTGTTGTTTTATTTTTTACGGACCATGCAGCCGCTTCTTGTTTCATCAATATGCTGAGATCGACTGTGATCCCCTGTTCAAAACGGTTGATCCATCTGTGACCTGAGCTGGACTACTTGCTGATGGACTCCAACTAAATAGTTACAGTCATCAGATCCCATGAAGCACTTTGGCACAGCCACAGCTGGTGGCGCACCTGATCCGCTGATTTTCGATAAGCAAAATTGCCGAGGCGTTTGGGTCATACAATAAAGATTCTGATTCAATTTGTTTTCGGTGACAATAGAATTTTGCATTGCTGAATTCTCCGCCACCTTCGTTGCCCGTGCAGCTGAACTGTACTCAGCTGATGTGAGCTCACGAGTTCTGTTCATTTTCCAATTATTTGTGCTGTTGCTAACAATGCATAACGAATGTCACGCATCAGGACACGAAATGTTACGTCAGCTTTTATGTTGATACCCCAAATCATATCCCACTTTACTGGTATTCTCTCCGTTGAATAAAATTTCAGAGATAGACAGACAGACAATACACAGAAACCGAGAGTTAATTACCTTATG
Source organism: Babylonia areolata (assembly GCF_041734735.1). NCBI lineage: Eukaryota > Metazoa > Mollusca > Gastropoda > Neogastropoda > Buccinidae > Babylonia > Babylonia areolata. Next base: position 29,394,532 of record NC_134899.1, on the reverse strand, counting down.
TTGGCTGATGTTTTCCAAGTCCCTCAGACTGGATGCTACATTTGAAGCCAACTCTGCCGATTACCGATTTTCAAACCTATCAATTTATTTCCTTGACTATATTCCAAGGATCGAAGAAAAAAAGTGTTTCGTTTTTTTTTGTTGTTGTTTTTTTTTGTTCTTCTCTTTTCTTAAATGAATGCAGCAATATGTGATATGTCTGGTTAGAGCTCAAAGTGGTTTTGTTGTTGTAGTTGTTTGTTTTTTGTTTAGGTTTTTGTTGTTGTTGTTGTTTTTGGGTTTTTTTTCATGTATGATGAGGGCGAGGTGGAGGAGAAGGACTGCCGAAACCTAAATCATTTATCTTCCATTGCCAAAAGCATCAAAACTGAACACATTTTGACACTGTACATAATTTTTTAAGAATCTGGGCCAAATTTATTTAGTTATCATCATCTACCCATTAAATTGTGAAGAGTGTACTGCCAGTTCGAAACGAAATGTTCAAACACACACACACAGACACACACACACATTCTTTTTTTTTCTTTTTTCTTTTTTAATCTGTTTTAAGACAGTCCAATTTCTTCTAATAATCATGTTCTCTTTTTTTTTCAGTCATCTTCTTTCAACTCTCTCTTCTTCCTTTCTTTCTGTTTATCTATTTTCAAAAACTCAAACAGCAATGTACACCAACAGTTTTTCCTAAAGTCTGTATTTAGCACAATGGTAGTGAACTAAAAACGTCCAATGAAACAACGTTTACAGCACTGTCGGTCCCCTTTGGGGCCTTTCTGCATAGCGGGGAAACTTTCCCGAAGACCCAATGAAAGTTTTGTGCAAGGTCATTCACAATGCGATACCCGAGTCATGGTTGGTTTGAGGCGTCCCGCTGATAGTCGTTTTCTCGTAGTGGTCTGTCCGTTTAAAACACTTAACTTGAATTGGTCTTTTTGAATTATTCATGGTGCATGAGTTATCATATCAAAATATCACTTTATCTGTATGGATCACGTGGGTAGGGGAAGTGGTGGTGTGTGTATGTGTGTGTGGGTGGGGGGAGGGGGAAGGGAGGGCTGGGGGAGAGCGGAGGGAGGTAGGGAGGGGGAGCATGAACTTACTGCTGTCTAAAACACACTGCGACGAGAATGGTTATTCTGTTGGTATTCCGTTATTACGGGGGAGTGGGGACATTAGTTAAAAGAATTACCACGCACACAAATTCAGTTTCAAGGGTTTGTCAATGCAAGCGGACTGATTCATATGCGCTACACCACATCTGCTGTGTATATAAAAAAAAAAATTTTTTTTAATTAATTTTAAAAAAGCAGATGTTTTATTTTCGAATCAATCCAGCGCTCCGATCAGGCCTTGAACCAAAATCAAAGAAACCAAATTCCTAATGCGAGTCAGTAGTATTATTGGGAGAGGGAGGAGTAGGAGGAAAACGAATCAAAACTCGCTGCCGCCCCCCCCCCCCCCCCCCCCCCTCCTCCTCCACCTTTATTATGTAACTCTTTCGTCTAAGTCAATAATATCCATGTGTCTCAGAGGAGAGGTGTCTTTAAACTATAAATATAATGTAAGCTGCATATGCAGTTTCGCTTGCATATCATCTTTCGCATTTGATTCCTCTTCAAATTTAATATGGCAATACATTATTGGCCAGATAATTTTTTGCGAATATGAAGAAAGCCACCTCTCCATCCAGATGTAGTCGAGCACTTTTGGCTAGTCAATTAATATATGTAGCACTGCTTTTCCAAATACGGTCGTGCATTTTTGTTCAGTCTGTCGCCTTTGGCACAGCTTGGGAATCCTCTCCAGGAATGGTCTGTATTTTTTACACGAGTCAGCTTTTGCATGACATAATCATGCACTGTGTGTTGGCGCCCTCTCTAATAGTCGCCATACAGTGTACACATTTTGTTTTGTGAGGCCAGTTTAGCCTGTGTGGAGTCTTCTCCAAATACGGCTGCACTTTTTTTTTATTTAGTGAGTTACTTTCGGATTATGTGAAATCCTCTCCGAACCCGCCCATACAGTTTCAGTGCACTGGTTTTTGCACTTTGCTTGAGTCCTCACATGATAGAGGGAAACATGTGGATGGAAGTTGTAGAAGTGGATGCTATCACTAACTTCACACACACACACACACACCGTTATAAAAAATGTGATGAGATGCAGACAGATCGACGAGGAGACAGAAACAGGTATACGTTCCGGAACACTTCATTAATAACCACAGAAAACAGACGCACTGGACAGACAAATGAAAGGATTAATGGAACCATGTAACATCCCATAATGACAACAGACGTCGGCAACCTTCTTCTTCGTTCGTGGGCTGCAACTCCCACGTTCACTCGTATGTACACCTATGGGCTTTATGTGTATGACCGTTTTTACCCCGCCATGCAGGCAGCCATACTCCGTTTTCGGGGGTGTGCATGCTGGGTATGTTCTTGTTTCCATAACCACCCGAACCGCTACAATGGATCTTTAACGTGCGTATTTGATCTTCTACTTGCGTATACACACGAAGGGGGGCTCAGGCACAAGCGAGTCTGCACATGTGTTGACCTGGGAGATCGGAAAAATCTCCACCCTTTACCCACCAGGCACCGTTACCTAAATTCGAACCCAGGACCCTCAGGTTGAGAGTCCACTCGGCTATTGCGCCCGTCAGACGTCGGCATAAAGAACAGGAAAAAACAAAACAAAACAAAGGAAGCACGCCAGACATAATTAAGGACTGGACGGACGCCTCAAACCCGCACTGCATGCAATACCCTCACAAGAACAGAAAATGAAGAAAAAGGAAGAGGAGGAGGAGAATTAAGCGACAATACATGGGTGGTTCTCCCACTCCAGTTCCGCCCGTGCGCGACTAGACCGCGGCAGGTTGCTTAATTAAGGACAGGTTCCTGTTCACTGAAATCCGGCTCTCTTGATCCTCCCCAACTCCGACGACGTTGTGTGTGGGGTGGTGTTGGAAGAATAGCAGTATACAATGCGGGGGAGGAGGAGTGATGCTGGGACTGAGTGGGGGTCGGGAGTTGGCAGAAGAGAAGGCCGCAGTATACAGTGCTAGCCAGGCAGGCAGTGTCTCCGTGGCGCCAGACTCTGCCAGAGGAGGGAGGCAAGTGAGCAAGGCTGGTAATTGAAAACAGCTTGTTGCTGGCTCCATTCACCCCATTCCTCCTCCTTCCCTCCGCCACCACCCTCCCCCAACTACCCCCCATCACCCTCTCTCTTACAGAGGCAGTATGAAGTTAACAGTCTCACCAACGCTCACCCTACCACTTCAACGCTTGTCAAGACCCCTCTCCCCCTCCCGTTCCTCACCCTACCACTCCCCTCTCACCCTCCCTACCCTGGAACTCCACCGTGGAGGATACAATATAGTTTGTTTTGCCATTAGGCTGTTCATCTCAGCAAGCAAGACCGTCTGTCTGATTTATGCACTTGCCTCGTTGAGCTCGTTGTCAATAATAACGGGAGGAAAATGCGTTCCGAGGGTCGGTAGGAGGGGAACTAGACAGTGGGGGGTAGAGAGAGGGGGATGGGGGATGGGCTTTGCAGGTAAGTCAGCGGAAGTGTCTTCCAAACCGCCATCATTATAATTTTTGCACGGTGTCCAACTTGCTTTGTTTTACTTTCAGAAAACCAGCACAGCGGAATAACCGCGCGCGCATGCATCAAACATAATATATGAACACACACAAATATACATTCATACACATACATGTGTATGCGTATATGTATACACACATAAGTTAAGCATACCCAAGAAGTGGACCTGCCACAACTGAACTTATTGCTGAGGGAAGAGTTGAGTTTTGAGACTAGACACAATGTCCAAGGCGGCTATTCACAAATGCCATGTTTGGGGAAGAAAAAGAAGAAGAAAAAGAACAACAACTGCAGTCTGAATAATGGGAAGATTTTAACTCTTTCTTTTTGTGAATGTGTCGGTTACCGATCAGTTCGTACCTCAGCTCCTGCTACTCGTCCGATCTGGCAAAAAAAAAAAAAAAAAGAAAAAAAAAGGGCACATCTAGCAAGTGAGAAATAAACTCAAAGAAATAGAATATTCGCATTTTTGTTTATATGTCTAATTAAAATCAAATATTAAAAAAAATATTTTGCTGATCTAACTTGGTTCAAGACAAGATCAGCGCTTCAGTTTTAGTGTTCAAGGCTCGCACGCACACAACAGAACACAAGTACACCACACACACACACACACACACACACACACACACACTGAATTACACAGGTAAAAAAAAAACACCAAAAAAAACCCAAACAAACAAAAACACGCAAAGCCAATTCGCCTCCCATTCTCGACAGGCAGCATGGCACGCGGGCTGTCTGACTCAAGCACTTGAAACAGACTTGAAACGTACGTCCGATATATATAGGTGTGTGTGTGTGTGTGTGTGTGTGTGTGTTGGAGTAGCAGAGGACGGAGGTTGGGGTAGGTGGGTAGGGGTTGAGAGGGAGGGGGGCTGCACTTGATGCTGAGTGGTTCTAATGCTGCTTTCCTGTCCCCCCTCTCAGCCCTCATTGCCACTGTCATAGCGGTGCAGCGCAGAGAGGAAACGGCCACAAATGAATGACATGCTGCCACACTGAGAGAAAAAAAGGAAAGAATAAAAGGGAGGTTGCGGGGGAAAAGGGGGGGGGGAGAGAGAGAGAGAGAGAGAGAGAGAGAGAGAGAGAATGAAAAAGAGAGGGTGGGGGCGTACAGAGTAAAGTAGAATCAGAGAAGGGGAGAGAGGATGGAGAGTGGAAAGGGGAGGGGGACAGAGCAGAAAGATGAGAGATACATCACCTCATGCATGCACGCACGCACGCACACACACACGCGCGTGCGCGCTCGCGCGAACCATCGCCTACACACATTTTAGTGTTCTCACTATGAGTCACTCTACCTGTTGTATAGTCGCAGGCTTGTTCTAATTCTTACAGCATTTTTATCAGATGGTGAAAAGAAAGGCATGGGATGCTGGCAAGCGGCGACTCTTGAAACTGACGATGGAACTGATCTACAATCTCACCCCCGCGCAGTCTTCCAATCTTGCCTGGACGCGTATGAGAAAAACAAATAAAAAAACAACCAACAACAACAACAACCAACATCAACCGTACTGTTAAAAGCAGTAATATTGTTGAATAAGGCGAAGAAAGAGGAGACTAACTACGTGTAGTGGGGAAAAGGAAAGAAGACCGACAGACAGACAGCAGTAAGGGAAGCGAGCTTCTGAAGAAAATTAAATAAAGTAAACGAGTAACAGGCTTCGCGTCTGTCTCATGTCACATGTCAAGCAGTAATCTATTGGACGGCGGTGAAGGATGAAACAAACAAACCGAAACTCCAAACCTCCCACTTCTGTCCACCCACCCTTTCCCTTTCAAACCTTCATGCCGTAATGCGAAAGAAAATTACCGAAGTACACAATCATATAATTTATTTAAAACCTTTTTTTTCTCCCTTCTTCTTCTCCAATCCATTTTATTCTTAAAAATCCCAATCACCTTTGTCTGTCTGTGACATCTGTGACACTACAGCAGCAGTAACGACAGCATTTCAACAATGATAATAATCATCATCAGCGTCCGACGGAACAGCCGAGTGATTAGAGCGCTGGAGTTTCAATCTGAGGGTCCCGGGATCGAACCCTGGTGCCAGCTGCATTGCTTGGTTCTAACTTTTTGACAGTTACACGTGGCTAAATGCCCACGCTGACCGAACTACGCCATTGGTCAGTTCCATACTACACACAGTTAGTAGCGGGTTACGATCATACTAGGCTCTTCCGTCCGAGCAACGCAACTGGCACCTGGTCACGGCGCCTGGTGAGAAAAGGGTGGGGATCTTTCCCTTCGATCTTCCAGGTCAACAGATGTGCTAGTGCCTGAAACCCCCTTCGAGTGTTTCCGCATGCTGAAGATCAACTACGCACGTTAAAGATCCTGTAATCCATGCCAGCGCTCGGTGGATTTTGGAAACAAGAACATATCCGTCATGCCCCCCCCTCCCCCACCCCCGCACCCCCCCCCCCACCCCCCATTAAAAAATAATATGATTGTTCAATGTTCGAAACGTTAAAACGGCATGGTGTTAAAACGTAAGATGTGGAAAACAAAACAAAATCGTTCATTAGCTGAATGATATATATACGAGAGGAGACAGACAGACAGAAAGACAGACAGACAGACAGAGCATCAGTCGGAGAAGAATCCAGGTGATTGACTATAAGAAGTGGGCAGTGTCAAACATAGAGAGGGAAAGAGCACGACATGTAGAGTAAGAGGGGGAGGCATGTAAAGGGGAGGAATGAGTTAGCATCAGTGGTGAGAGGGGCGACAGCCTGCCATGTTCACTTCAGCCCCTTCCATCTTCATTACCTGGCCATGTCCTCCTCCCCCTCCTCCTCGTCTTCTTCACATTCTGCTCTCTCTTCTCCCTCTCCCACACCCCAACCCTACCTTTGTTTCTTCCTCCCACAAACACAGTGTCTTGATCACTTCAACGTTATTAAATCTTTCTTTCATTCTCCTTTTTCTTTCTTTCTTTTTATCATTTTTTTTTCCATTTTTAATCCTCCTTATGCTACCTTCTCGCATGCAGCAGTTCATCCTTCTCTTTTATCCAGTTCATATTTTCCTCCACTCCACACCCCCGCCCTTCCCACCCACCCACCCTTTTCGTCCTTTTCGACTACTTCTATCCCTCACTTTTTTTCTGTATCACCCCCACATCTCTCTCCCCCTCTCCCTCTCCACTCCCCAAAACACTTTGCTTTATGCATCATTTTCTCCCTCCTGTCCCACATTTTCACATCAACGATGACTCTTTTTCTTTCTTTTGTGTGTGTGTGTGTGTGTGTTTGTTGTTTTTTGTACGCCAATTGTTTTCAGCTTTCCTTTCACTTATACACGGGTTTTGTCCAAGGTCGCTGCTGTACAGAAGGAGCCTAATTCTTTTCGTCTACTTAAAACTTCTTTCCAACACCTCCCTTCCCCTTTCTTTTCCTTAAAAATTTCAGTACCCGCGCACATTCTTTCCAACTGTCTGCAACCCCTTCTCGCCTTTCAGATCACTTCACTATTCTCTCTGCCGCCGCTCACACTCTGTGTCACCCCGTATTTGTTTGCACGTTCTCGTCTTATGTGACACGATGACGCTCACAAATCCTCAGGGGAACCCCCCCCCCCCCCCCCCCCCCCACTTTCCAAAAAAAATTATTTTTTAAACAAAACAAAAACAACAACAACAGTATTTCAAAAAGTAAAAAGTGTAAAGGGAAAGGTGCTGTGTGTGTGTGTGTGTGTGTGTGTGTGTGTGTGTGTGTGTGTGTGTGTGTGTGTGTGTGTGTGTGTGTGTGTGTGTGTGCGTGCGTGTGCGTGTTTATACACATTACAAACTAGTTATCTGGAGTAATATCTAAAAGACGTGTCTCCATCGTACACACAAACACAATGATGATTACAATTTTAAATTCTATATAAAAACATTTTTTCAGAGGGAAAAGAACAAAAGAAAGAGAAAAAAACCCTCCGGATACTGATAGTTGTCACAAATAAAGGACTGCGGATGGGAATAACCTGAATAGAATAGAATAGAATAGAATATGTCTTTATCACCAAGTGTACCGGGGTCACAATAGGGAACGAAGGGAACTCATTAAGATGCACAGAGTAAAAGAAAGATGTGGGTGTTACTGGTGACGTAAGGCTCACCGTGGAAAACACAACAGACACACTAACACCCACGCTGAACAAACACGTTAGGAATGGGGGGCGGGGGAAGGGAGGGGAGGGGGTGGAGCCCTGGCAAATCCCTTGGAAACACTTTGTACAGCTGTTTTCAAACCTGTTAATAGTGAAGAGGGACGGGGTAGGAACGGTTGGGAGGAGGAAGCGGTTAGACGCTGGTCGAACAACCAAGGTCTGACCTCGAAGAGGACTGTCCCTCCCTGACACCAAGAAATGAATAGGAAAACAAAAATTCCTTCACACACACACACACACACAAAAGAAAGAAAGAAAAAGCTGGCAAAACGCTGCCGCAGTCATAGATTGAGAAGTCCTTGCAACAGTAACCTTTTTCCGTGTATTGATGATTTCCATCTGCGATCACAGTAAAAAAAAAAAAAATAAAAAAAAGTGCAAACTATACCTGAAACACACACAGACACAGACACACAGACACAGACACACACACGGGTGTATTATGATTTGCTTCAGGAGGCCAGGGAAGGAGGGGGGCTTAAGAACTGCTTCTTTATTGTATAACACTTAACAGAAAGAAACGTCGAAAGTCAGAGCAAATGACTCAATAAAGAAATGTATGCAATGAAAGTCAGAACAAATGACTCAATGAAGAAATGTATGCAATGAATTGTGTCCTTTGAAGCTTGGGAGACTACCATTAAAGGCTCAAAGTGTCGATTTGAGTCTTTTTTTTTTTCTAAACTGATGGGAATCAGTTTCAAATGACCAGCTCCAATTTATTTAGTCACTTATTTCAATGTTCATTTGCTTCAATCACCATCCAGGTTATATAGCCGAGCTATAACAGCAAGCCGCAATGGTGAGAACACTCAGGTAATTATATTCTGCTTTTGAAAGAGGGAGGGGGGGGAGGGAGAGAGAGAGAGAGAGAGAGAGAGAGAGAGAGAGAGAGAGAGAGAGAGAGAGAGGACAGACAGACAGACAAATTCAACATAAACATCACAGTATGGACTAAGAAAACGGTGTCAGAGCATCCACAGAACTGCACGAGACTGGTTTTCATATCACTCTTTGTGGACAGAGGTTAAACATCAACAGATAATGATTTTTTTTTTTAAATGTAAAATCCTAAGAACTTGGCTGAAATTAAAATCTAATACATGCTGCCTTTTTAGTGCACTTGGTTCCGTCTCTGAACACCGATACTGCGAATATCTAAAAACAACAACAACAACAACAAACAACAAAAAAACCAGGACACATATGCGTGCGATATGACACGCAGACATGCAAGCTTGGGCGTGCATGTAGACACACACACTTCTCCAACTCTTCTTTTACCCATCCACCTAAAAATAATTTCAATTTCTGGCTCAACCCTTCTTGTAAATGTAAGCTTACATTCCACGGAGAATAGCCCTTCACTGAACATCACAGCCAAACAATGTAGGGGAAAAACAACAAAAAGCCCCTCAAAATCTAACCAAAACGTGCTTAAACGACAACTTGAAGACGAATTCAAAGCAAGGATCAGACTGCCGAGTGGCCGATGACCACCAAGTCTTGGCCGAGTGATTCAGTCACTATCCATTGCGAAGCTGGCCTGGCGCGTGCTGCCAAAGGAACTCCAAGTCTTATCGGTGAGTGCTTTTCGTCACCAACTTCTCCCTTCAAGTCGTTGCCACCCTTCCTACAAGCCGCACGGACAAGTCGTCTGTTTCCCCATCGATCCCACCCACCAGACAGCGGCGTCCTGCACCATCACGGCCAATACAGCACGGCTAATAAACGTGTAACAAAAGAAATGAAAACCCCGAAGACCCCCCTAATCACCGTGAAAGATCAGCCACCCCCCACCTTTTCGTCCTCTTGTTGTGGCGCGGTGGCGGTAAACGAGGGGGGCGGGGCTTGCGGCGCCACTTGGCAGTCATCAAGCTCCCGTGACTTTTCCCACGGCGCGCCACACTCCGCGCCGTCCTCCCACCCTCCGCCGCCACTGATTGGCTGGCGGGCAACACGGGCTGGTCCTCTTGACTCCGCCCTCCCATTGTTGAGTGACAGCCAAGCAGGCTGACTCGATAGCTGGAGAGTGCGCAACCCACCGGTCGGTAGGAGGAGTGACGAGCGGAACCAGTGCCAGAAGCGTCCACTCTTGCCAACTTGTGTGGACTGAGAGACAATGAAATAAGAGAGCATCCACCCCCCATCCCACCCCACCACCCTCATCTTCCACCGGATCAAGGTGGTGAAGCAGCAGCAAGGCGGGGTCCACAGCGCTGGTGATAGCCCCCAGTCAGTGCAGCGGGCGTGCGGTGCGTTGGGATCAACACATACACACAGGGCTCGGTGCCAACTGTTTGGAGAGAGCCAGAGAAAAAAAAAGTTCACAGCTTTCAAGTAGCGGTCACAGCACAGAACTTTGACCAGGGCTGTACTGTGAGTGACCAGCCCACCACAAGGGAATTCACCCCCTTCACGTTACGTCAGCTGTCTGCCGGGACGTCGCCACCAACTCTTCCCACGCACGTCTCAAGAACGCAGTGTTTCGCGAAACCGTTCTCAGGAGTTTGGGATTCGACACACTTGCGGCATTGCTGAGGCTGTTGTAGAGGCGGTGTAAAGCCTGTTCCGGCCTTTTATCGGATACCTGCCATGGTTTGGGATATAGTAAACAAAAGTGTGAATCAGGTACTTCCTATCAGGTAGAACATACCGTATCCCTCGTCTACAGCAAACCGAGAAAACATACCGCCCTGTGAAAACAGCTGTTCCGCTTTCTGGAACAGGAGTGTTTGTGTATCAACTGAATGTTGTTTTAAGAGGTTGTGGAGAAACAGAGGCAGGAAGCAGCGTGGTGGATCAGCATCCACAGAAGCAGCACGTGTGTTAAGGGGCCAGGCTGTCAGTTGCCTTGTAGAGCTTTACCTGTCAACCCACACACACTTTGGGGGCCAGGAGTTGACAACAGCTGATGAAACCGTTGACACGGATCCAACACAGCGTCATTATGCAGCCCTCAATTTAGCCAGGATTTACTCTTACCTTGCCGAGCGCATAACCCCTTCAGGCCAGCTTAAATCGCGCGACAGGAACACACGTATCTAAACAGCCCGTTTATTATACATTCTTCCGTTTAAAACACGGATTTACCACAGCGGCAAAAAAGTGACCCCACTCTGAAAAAAAACTCAAGCTTTCTGCCTCAAGTACCTATCATTATAACAGTCTGTACGTGACCTTACCACGTTCGGCTGCGTTCCAAAAACACAACAGGCTTGAGGACAGGCGATCAGTGTGCCAGGTGTCCCTGCCATACAGTCACCCCTCATCACCACTGTACTTACTTCAGTGTCCACCCCCTACCGTGACCATGCTGCTGGAAGGCACGAGCCCCGAGATGTTGACAGCTCAGTCCAAGTTGCTGTTCCAAATCAACAAGTACTACAATGAACGCGTGCACGCGCGCAAGGCCACCACGGCCAAGACGATCCGTGAGGTGTGCAAGGTGGTGCAGGACGTTCTCAAGGAGGTGGAGGTACAGGAGCCTCGCTTCATCTCCTCCCTCACTGAGGTCAACGGCAGGTAAGCTCCCAGCACCAGACCCTTCGAATGGTGTAGTGGGTAGAGGCTCTCAGCCTTCTGATGGGTAAGGTGTACTATCTTCAAGGAAATTTGAGGATTCGAACTTCTTAATAATGCGGATGAATACGATTTAGCGCTGCTAATGAAACTTAAGACTTTGAGCCTCCTTGATACAATGTAAATGAGTACTTAGCACTATTCAGAGGAAAAGCTCTCAGGATTCTCATAACGCAGATGGGTAAAAGTTAGCATCATCCACAGAAACGGATGCCCTGCAGCGACTTTGACGCAATGTAGATAAGTATGACTGAGCAACGTCCACGGGAACTGCAGATGAAAGTTTTCCAACAGAACAAGTTGATATATTGCTTTGGCAGCAACTGGGAAATTCTGCCCTTGCATATCAATCCACAGAAATTCACATGCAACTTTCTCACCACTTAGGCAAAGGACATACACGTGCACGCAATTATATAAAGACACGACATTCTAAGGAACTGACGTGGCTTAAGATGTGAACTGGAGACCACAGACACATTAACATCCTGATCCCCACAGTGTACAGTCGACTGGAAAGGTATGCTCCCGCACAAGGTGCATGAAATGCGGTAAACCGCCATGTAACCACACAACTTCACACACAACACAACCATGACGACAGTCTAGCATAACGCAGAGAGTGATTCATGCACTTAAGTGGATGGTAAACATGCCACCTTCTATATCTGCTGGTGTTAACTTTCTTGTACCATAATCCTGATATTTCGTACTTCTGGTGTGTGTATTTCCGTGTTTGAGAAATTCAAATACAAAGTGTACTTACTTCAAACCAGCTGCTATACTGTAATCCAAGATGTTTTTGTGATCAATAGTAAGCTGAGGAAAAAACAAAATAGTACATAACTGCTGAAACCATTTATAATGTTAATTTACATTTCAAACTAGGGTTCTCATTTCACAACTCACACTACCGTATCTGTATCGCCATTTCACTGTGGCACTGACAGTGGTTTAAAGGATTTTTCTTCGCCTAATTTGAAAGTAGATTCTGGAATTAATTCGACGATAAAATTTGAATAATATCCCTTTTACCACTTCACAAGTCGCATTTCCAGTCATAAAACTTATCTGAAAGAATCGAATCTGAAATCACTCTCCCATTATTTTCGGAAAGAAAACTGTATTGCGTTGTGTTGTACTGTGAAGCCAAACACTCAGTCACTATGTATTCCTTTTTTTTTTTTTAATTTCTCCTAACGCTGCTGACAAGTTATAAATCACAGCTGACACCCTGCATCTAAAATGTCAGTCACGTGGGGGGGGGGAAAGCGTAGTGTCTGAGATATAAATCTGAAGACGTGCACGCCCCCACACACAGACCCACACACTTACTGGCGAAATTTTAAGCAAACAAATAAAGAGTGAAGGGAAGAAGAAAAAAAGCGTGTTAAATTTCGCTAGCTGCAAGGAAATCGGTGCGGAAGAGTGGTGGGGAGAAAGTTGTCTGGGAGAAGAGAGAACAGTTTTTCTCCAGTTTATTCAGTGTTTAGGTTGTGTTGCAGACCAGTAAGATGTGGCAACTCTGCGTGCGTACACGCATGAGGTGTGTGTGTGTGTGTGTGTGTGTGCGTGGCGTGTGCGTGTGAGTACGTGCTCATAACACACTGTGGTGTCCTGTGTACAAGTGACAGGAAATGATACTGAATGTCAGTAAGACTGTCGGAACTCGAATAATTCTCTGTTTAAGAAAGGTCCTCGAAGGACTGATTGCAAAATGGTGCACTGCTCTTCGAACTGTGCATTCCCAAAAGAAACAACAACAACAACAACAACAATAATAATAATAATTATTATTATTATTAAAAAAATAATAATAATATGATGATGATGATATTATTACTATTATTGTTGTTACTATTATCAACAACAACAACAACAACAACAATAATATTAGTATCATCCCCACCATCATCCTTGTTGTTGTTGTTATAACAATGACAGTTTTATTACCGCTGCCATTAATTGTTGTTGTGCGTATTTAAAGTTGGCTCATTTTACATTTAGAGAATATACCGCGGTAAGCATATTATCGTCGTCATCATCATCACCTAAAAAAAAATGCACAAACGTATTACTGTCTGTCATTATTATTCACAATACCAAGTCATAGCAAAGCGGTAGTAACAATAAAAACAGTTATAATAATAATGACAATGTAATTCTTTGGTCATAATTTATCCAACTGCCGCTGTTGATCGATCAATATGCTACTCGATTTTCCTTTTAGTGTCTAGTATTTTCACCAGGAAATCAATTCTGATTTAAAGCATTATTTGACATTATTTTTCTCCTAGTAACTCATTCTTTTGAAAGTTCAACGCATCGCACAAACATATTCCTATTTAATAAACACAACCATTAGCGAACACTTTCAAAATATATTTCTAATTACAATTATTACAAGAACTCGTGCCACTACTGCTTCCACAGCTGTTACTGCAGTGACACATATTTCTCAATATCAGAAATGTCGATAAATGATAAAATACGGAGTGTAAAACAAACTATTACTTCTAATTCTATTAATATAAAATCAAAAACTCATTCCTTATGTTGAGGTAAAACATCATCATTATTATTATTATTGCTATTACCTCTGCTGATAATATTTAGAATTTTAAAAAGAAATATTATCATTATCATTCTTATTTTTGTTTAAACAGTATTTTATATGGAACATGTCACAATACAACATAGATCTCGATAAACAGGACAACAAGGAAATCTTATATAAAGTCCTGTCCTGATACATGTACATACTGAATATGTGATGGATATCACCACAACCAGAAATTAAGACGTGATCATACATGGGTTTTGAACAAAACTAAGCTGAGACATAAATAAAGTGAAGAAAAAGAATAATAAAAGTGTGGTGGAGAAAGGAGTCAACAGAGAGAGAAAGAGAAAGAGAAGTATCAACGCTGGGCCACAAGCACAGCAAGACTGAACTTGGCCGAAAAACATAGCATATTATAGATTTTTTTTTAATGACCAATATAATAATATTCATGTTTAAAAAACCCTGTATTTCTGTTTATCATAGTTGTTGCTGTGACACCGCTATTGTTGATACATACCGAAAATAAGGCACTGCAGTAAACGAAGCTAGCAGTGAAGAATAATTTGCAGACAATCTTATGTTCACCCATACAAAACTATATAAATGCACATTATTATTATTATTATTATTATTACATCACACTCAGCGTTTCTGTCTACAGTCTGTAGCCCATTTAAACACATACAGTATGTATATATATATATATATATATATATATATATATATATATATATATATATATACACAGTACACACACACACACACACGTGTGTGGTTGTTGTTTTTTTTGTGTGTGTATACTTGGGGTCTGTCATTAATCTGTTCATTTACCTATCTGTCTTGATATTTTCTTCCTTATCGATTTAAGTGTTTATTATTCAAATTTATTTATCTATTTATTTATTCATTACAACGGTTATCGATTTTCTCGAGTCCTCTCTCGGTCCACTAAACAGTGCATACAGTAACTATTAATTCCATTACTTCAAAACATATCAACGAGGATTTCAATTGTCGACTGCCAAGTGTGCAGTGTAATATTAATATGGACGGCTTACGGACATAATCAAACACACATATAACCAAACGAATACATATAGTTACACGAGTAAAGGTTTTGTGAGAACAGATTACAAATGAATTCAACTTTCATTTTACTTTATATTTAATTTCACTTTATTTTTATTTCATTTTGCCTCAGACCGTTTATTCGTTTTCTCACACCGAGATACGACGCCTGGCATTTTATGTTTTTACTTCATTTTTCCTTCTTTCATTTTGATTTCATTTTCGACTTTTCACTTTGCCATTTCTCATTCTCATTCTCGACAGTTTAATTCAAACATTTCCAACTTCTTACATATTACCATTTGTTACTCTTGACTAGTCAGTCATTGGCTACAATGTATGCTGCAGGGGTTTTCTGGCTAATCTATCATCCACGCCCACCACTGTTTCTTGAGGAAAGACGACAGTGTGTGTGTGTGTGTGTGTGTGTGTGTGTGTGTGTGTGTGTGTATCTCTGTGTGTCTGTGTGTGTGTGTGTGTGTGTGTCGCCGACCACTGTGACTGTCAACAATAATGCTATTTGTTTTTTGGTCATTCATTCATTCCTGCTATTACTTTATTTATTGCTATCTATTTCTTTATTTATTCATTATTTATTCATTCATTTATTGCAAAACCTATTGCACAGGGCGTCTGTCTTTAACTATCATCATCAACATTAGGAAGCACGATAATGATAAGAATAATAAGAACAACAACAATGATAATAGCAAGAATAACAACAAAACCACACTTTGTTCAAGGCTTGTGCAACGCAAAACTGAAAAGAGTTTCAAAGTGCAACCACACGCACTCACTCACACGTCGTGTGTAGCCTGCATGATGAAATGCACAATTTGGAGACGTGTTCCTAAATACATATACCGCACAAGTTAAACACGGGTTTGGCTCACGGGGATACGTCGTGCCCCAGGTTAAACAGGAGCCAAACAAGTTTCTGAACATGATTCCCGAACCCCTGCCGCATTCAAAGTGTTCATGACTAGATATACATAGTATGATTAGGTGTGTCTGTGTCTGTGTCTGTGTGTGTGATGAACACGGGGAACGATAAATTACACGCGCAAGAAATTAAAAAAAAAAAAAAAAAATCACAGAGCAAGCAAGAAAAAATGAATCAAGAAGAAAGGGAAAAACATGAAGGAATAAAGATTGGAGAAAATTTTTTTTTTAAATAACGAAAGAGAGAAAGAAAGAAAGAAACAGAAACCTGGCATGGCAGACGAAGCGAAAGACCGAGTTACACACGCAACACAGTGGCTTGTGCTTTAGCACCGCGGCTGTCATGTACGTCCCGTGTTGACAAATAACTTGCGCGGACAAGACAATATAAACATAGCGGAGGAAAACTCATAAACTTACTTTATAATTTGTCCTACTGCACTGTGCAGACTGCTGGCATTCCAGTGCACAACCCCCCACAACCCCTCCCTCACCACACACACACACACACACACACACACATCTTCCATTGCACACCTGTCAAGGCGAGACAGGATTAGCAGGATTAGCTTAAAGCGGTGAGGATTTAAAGCTGTCATGGTGACACGACCTTGAGAACGCAAGCAGGACATCTTTTCTTAAGGCCGCTGGAACGCGTGCACAGGGGTGGGCTTTGTATATATAAAAAAAATTATATTAAAAAAAAAACAAAACCGGCTGGAGTGTGTGGCACAGGGAACGCACGAAACAATGGTGGGCTGTAAATACAGTGACCATGGAATCTGAGCGATATGAGAGCAGACAACCTGAAAATTTACCTCACTCACTGAAGGCTGACAACTTTTTATGAAATCATTTGATATATTTTTGTTTCGTTTTATTTGTGTGTGTGTGTGTGTGTGTGTGTGTGTGTGTGTGTGTGTGTGTGTGTGTGTGTGTGTGTGCATGCTGGGTGGTAATTTTTTGTTTGTTTTTTTGTTTCGTGAGGAAGATACACTGTTGAGGGGGCATTAGACATTCGTTACTGTTGCTAAAAAATAAAACCTTGAACAATAAGAGGGACAACAGTGATATAATTATATAAGTAGAAAAACAAAGAAAGGAACCACCCCAAAACAAAAACAAATTAAAGACTTGTCACAAAAAATAATACTAAAACAAAGGAAATGGGCATTCCAACAACAGAACAAGACAGAGAGAGAGAGAGAGAGAGAGAGAGAGAGAGTCCAGGTTTCCTCCTTATCTTCCCTTCAGCTGTCCACATCTCACACACCACACTAGGATCTGACTCCCCCATCACGTCCTTCTTGTTGCCGCCACAGGTACGAAGGCCTGGAAGTCATCTCGCCCAACGAGTTCGAGGTGGTGCTCTACCTCAACCAGATGGGCGTCTTCAACTTCGTGGACGACGGCTCCATCCCGGGCTGTGCCGTGCTCAAGCTGAGCGACGGTCGGAAGCGGTCCATGTCGCTGTGGGTGGAGTTCATCACGGCCTCGGGCTACCTCTCCGCGCGCAAGATCCGCTCGCGCTTCCAGACCCTGGTGGCGCAGGCGGTGGACAAGTGCAGCTACCGCGACATGGTCAAGATGATCCCGGACACCACGGAGGTCAAGCTGCGCATCAAAGAGCGCCACGTGGTGCAGATTACGCCCGCCTTCCGCTGCGCCAGCATCTGGTGCCGCTCCGCCGCCCACTGGCCCACCCCACACACCTCCTGGCCCAACCCCAACCTGGTGGCCGAGGTGAAGACCGAGGGCTTCGATCTGCTGTCCAAGGAGAGCATCTACATGAAGGTGGGTTTGGTTTTGTGGGGGGTGGGCATTTTAGATGGGGGTTGGGGGCGATGGGGGTGGTTTGGAGGTTTTGAAGCTGTTGGTTTGTCTTATCGTTACGTTCTGGGCCTTCTCTGCTTAAAAGATTGTCTGTGTGTGAGACAATAAATGGTTGATAATTTTTTTGTTTCACTCATTCATTTATTTACAAGACTATTTCACCTCTTTTCTCCCCTTTTCTTAAAAGTATTTGATCAATGCTAGAAAAAGAAAAAATGTCCAAAGTATTAATCAACAACCCAGTATGTAAATATCTAACAATACTCCCCTTAAATGCAACCACAGTTTATATATCTCAGTTATTTTGGCACTTACTTACTGGTTTTAAACCTCAATGAGATGTACAACATGTGGATTAATAACTGAACTTGCGATAGCACATGACACGATAAAAAAAACGACACCTTTATACATTCATGTGTGTGTTTCCCAACAGGATAAACAGTCAGCGGCGGAGGGCGACGCGTGGGTGATGTCGTTCCGCTACGCGGAGGACCGACTGCTGTACGGGGGGTGCCGGCGTAAGTGTCTGTCCATCCTGAAGACCCTGAGGGACCGCCACCTGGACATCCCCGGACAGCCCATCAACAGCTACCACCTCAAGACACTGCTGCTGTACGAGTGCGAGAAACACCCCAGGGAGGTCAGTCACTGCCGCTGTACTTCACTGTCAGGGATGGGAGTGTAGAGGAGGGGGGTGGGGGTAGGGGGAGATTTTGGGATGGGGAAGGGAGGTCTAGGGATATCAACATATCAGATCAGGTGGATGACGGTGGGAAAAACGAAGAAGGAAATCCTAGTGGGGGTTATGTAAACAGTAGCAACGAGAGAAAATACTGTTTTATTGAAACGCTTGTTGTTGCCTTCTATGCAGTTACTCCTTATGATTATTATACATTATTACCGTCTTAATTATGAAATTTTATATCTGAGAAAGGTAGTCGAACACTTATTTTTAATCAGTGGAAGTACTAGTTGTCAGGAAAGCAAAGATCACTACGACTGGACAGGATTAAATTCAAGTGAATGTAGCTTACAATCCAAACCAACAGCCAGAAAAGAACGATTAAATTCCAGTGAATACAACTTAACCGTCCAAACCACCAGCCACAAGATAATGAACCCCAAACTCAAACAAAGGTCCTTGGCGCCGTGTGCTGTGCAGATGGAGTGGGACGACACGTGCATCGGGGACCGCATCAACGGCATCCTGCTGCAGCTCATCTCCTGCCTGCAGAACCGCCGCTGCCCCCAGTATTTCCTGCCCAGCGTCGACCTCTTCAAGGGGAAGTCCACAGCCGCCATGGACTCCGTGGCCAAGCAGGTGTGGCGCATCGTGCGCGAGCTGCTCACCAACCCCCACAGTCTGGAGGTCCTGTGAGCGGAAAGCAGTCCCCAGCTTCACCGGATGGATGTTGGGAAGGTTCTTTGGAGTTCCTGGGGGGTCGGTGCTTTGTCTACAATGTACACCGAGTGGTATAACATAAAGCTATACAACGTGATGTGGGAGGAGAAGAAAGAAAGGAGGTGAACGCTATCGGTCTTGAGTTTCCAGTCACATTCCTGGAGGGATCCTCAAAAGGACAAACAGGACGCGTTCAGCGGTGGATGCTTTCTTCTACGTTTTTGTGCGACTTTTGTTACGCTCCTTTCTGGGGGGGTTCTTGCTTCTTCTGTGTTTCCTGTTGTCCAATGCTTTTGTTGTGAAGTGATCGACAGTTTACTGGTCTGAGAGAATTATCCACTCTGAACGGAGATATCGAGTTCGTCTTGCTTCTGAATTTCAAACGTTTGTCAAATTTATCATTGACAGAAACGTTTTTGTTCTATATTTTTTGTTGTTGTTTTCCCCTCTATTGTACAGGGTTTGCCCCAAATGGAAAACAAAATTGTGGAAAACAGCGTTTTGTTGGAACTGTATGTTGTATGACTTTCAGTGATTTTTATTTTTTTTTTAAATAGTTTTCGCTTTCATTCACGTAGACCAATGCACTGACTGGGAAGAGACACGATGCACAAAATACTTGATAGAAGTGAAGGAGGCTGTTGTCCACACCATGCAGTGGCACGTGATGGGATGTGCGTGAAACTTTCACGGAGAACTGAACCATGCCATGCAGAAGTTCCCTTCTCGTGACAGGCTTTCAGTGGATGTCCGGAGTACGGGGTGACTACAGCTCTGGCGACTGTGTGACGGCTTCAGCCGTGCAGAGCGGGTAAACACTCCAGTATCCTCTTTTATCTTTCCTTCCCACTCTCCTCCCTGTTCAACTATGTCCTTTTTCTTATGTCTGTCGTTTGCCCTTTTGTGTATCCCTTCGTCACAGTTTAATCTCCAAACCAGCTTAATAGTGATCAGATGTACACAGCTTGTTCAGTAATATTTTACTTACCTGTCTGTCATGGGCTAGTCAATGAAATGTGCCGTACAATATATTCCCGAGTGCATGAGAAAAGGTGTGTGTGTGCGTGAGAGACAGTCAGAGAGAGAGACGGGAGGAGAGAGAGAGAGAATGATCTTTACCATATCTGAAGACCAAAGATTTTTTGTGCACATTTATGTGTTGTTTTTGTGAATAAACGCCACGTACAAATCGACGATTCCCTGAATTCCCAATATATGCAACATGACAAAAGGGTGAGAGCGAAACGGAGTGAAAGGAACAGGGTTTTATGATTACTTTAGAACTGACATGACGGTGATGGCGCACCAAAGCAAATGTAACCCTCCCCTGTATCGTTCGCCCCAGCTGTTTCTTGTGAAGTTCAATCAGTCTCCCGATTTCCTTAGTTTTATGAAAATTTATAATCGTATGATGCAGTCTTACATATAACAAATCTCTAACAAATGAGTCAGCTATAGTTTTGTAAAACCAACTCTACCAGTAGCATGATATCGCCATACTGCCCCCAACCAATACACAAAAATAATGAAGGCGGTCTTGGAAAACGTAAAGCATGCATCCATTTTCTTGACATGCACTGCAAACCATAAAGTGTGTTATGTTAACCTATACCTTTTTAACATATGCTGGAATTCACATGCGCGCAAACACACAGCACACACACACACACACACACACACACACAAACACGCATGCAAACCTGACTAAAAACGCAAATGAAACACACACATACTTTTCAACACAGCAATCCAACAGAAGGATGAGGAGAATTTAAGCAGGAAGATGGGGCTATTAATGGTATCTGAAGATAACTTCAAACGGTCATATTGGGTAAAAAGGAATGCAACCGTTTGCCGCAGTATACCATTTTAACAATATGATCAAACTAAAATATATAACACAATATTCAAATAGTTTGCTACAAAGGAAAATCGCCTTGGCCATACAGACTAAATAAACAACGCTTTGTGATGTCAGAGGACAGTCCAGTCTGGTTTAAACCAACACATTTTATATTACGAAAGCCAAACGTTCACAGAATTTGCATGGTTGTGGCCCACCCCATCATTCTCCTACTGCAAACAAAGCCACAAAGTACTTAATCTAAGATATCACTTGCACAGGTGATCATTTTCTCTTTAATGTCTCATCATCCACGCCAAGTCTGATGTTTGAGGGAATAAAAAAAAAATTCATACTGATACTGTTGAATTGCTGAATAAACTATACTATACTTTTTTTCTCTTTTTGCTCTCTCTCTTTCTCTCCGCTGAACACTAAATTTTGAATGTTCAAAATGCAGTGCTCTAGTGGTTGGTTGTTTCTCTTCAATTCCGCCTCGTGTTCTTGGTGGATAACTTGTGTCGCTGTCTTGACTTGCTTGTGTTGTTCATTTCGTCGTTTGCGTGTCGATCATGCGAATGCGTTCACACATCCTCCACCCCCCACACCCCGCACCCTTAACCCTTATCCCTCTCCCTCTGCATGCACGCAGTCTGTACCCCCCCTCCCTCCCCTCAATCTCCCTTTCTACAGTACAGTCTATGCTGTTTCGGTAATCAACATTTAACAAAGACAAGGTAACAACAGAAAGATAGTAAAAACAGTTAACTGGTGCTAAGTATGAACAAACAGTACACTTAACAGATCATGTTTTCCTGTGCTTTCGTCACATCTGCACCGTCAATCTAATTTATTCATTAAGACGTCTCACCATAGTGGACTATTATTCTTGAAGCTCTATGCACTTTACAACAGCGCTAAAAGGAATCACTCAAACACCCCACAAAAATATACACATGTAATTTGAAACATAAGTAAGAGAGGACAAGCTTGGAGATAAATCTCTTCAAAACCAGAGTCACTGTCCTCTTCATTGCTAACCCTGGCCACAGACATCAGATGAATTCATTATTGTCTTTACCTTGACTACTCTGCTGGTCTTCCCGGTAGCTAAGGGCACTCTGTCTTGCCAAACGCTATGCCTGTGTTTCGACCATCTTGTTTTTGAGACTGGTTGTATGATATACGATCTGTCTACTTTGCCTTCTCGTTTTCCTGGAATAACCTATCAGCTTCTCTCTCTCTCTCTCTCTCTCTCTTGAATGATTATCCCGTTTTAACCATATCCTTTTGACACTGGCTCCGATTATAAATTTGTCCCGTGATTTTTCTTTTACATACTCCGTCACCTCAACTCTCTCTCTCCCCCCCCCCTTCCTCTCCATTCCCACGCCATATATAGATCTAAATGTGATCGGCACAACACCTGACAAAAGGTCACAGAATCCTTTTTTCAGCACAGGAAGCAGAGTCCCATTCAAATCATATCAGAGATAAACCAAAACACAAGTTAGCCTTTACAGGGCTGATAAACAATCTCTAGTTTCCACCATACACATAAAATAAATTACGTTCATCATCCTTCATCATTTTGTTTATAGTGTGCATCAACCATGATATGACCGTATTTTCATTCACGACACCCTTCTCACCCCCACCATATTTGTCGAAACATATGATTATGAAATTTTTGAAATCGTTTTCCTTATCATCTGTATGTGCTCAATTTAGTTCCAGTTGAAAGGTTCTGCTTCAGTGGGAAAAGAAAATGATGGCGCCTGTTGTCTTGACGCATAAAGTGGCCATGCTTTTTGTATGTCTTCTGTTAGTGTTTTCTTCTCATACACGTTGGGTATGTGGTTAATTGTTATTAATTTATCTGGTGTACATCTGTCTGTACGTGGTTGTTGGCACTGTGTACATATTCATGATGGATCTATATTGATGGCACTGTGTGTACATTACTATCTTATTGAATTGTCGTTGGCGCTGGGCTGTGACCCCAGTCCGCACGGCATTTTATGGCATTAAACGTTTTGTTTCGCGACGTCTTCATCTGTAGTGCGATTTTGTTGTATTCATTGAAACATCTCTCTCTCTCTCTCTCCCTTTCTTTCTCTGTGTGTCTGTGTGTGTGTGTGTGTCTCTCCACGCTCGTGTGTATGTGTGTGTGTGTGTGTGTGTGTGTGTGTGTGTATGCGCGCGCGCGCGCGTGCGTGTGTGCGTGCGTGCGTGCGTGCGTGCGTGAGCTACCGAGCGCTAATATGTACGCATCTGTGTAAGTTACTCTTTCATGATGTATGGTAAATATTACCAACTGCTCACATGTTAAAATTCTCTCTCTCTCTCTGTCTCTCTCTCTCTCTGCGGATCTAACCAGAACGCATAAGCAATTCTATCTAATACCTCTCACCCCTTTCGGGGTATGGAGACAGCATAAATCAAACAATTTACATCAAAAATATAAATTATTGTACATTGAATAAAGAAAATCAAATATTTTGAGACTGAATTTTTTCTTTCTCCTTTTTCTTTTCATATTTTGACAGAGCTTATTTGCCTTTTCGTTTGACAGATGGCTCTCTCTCTCTCTGGAGATTAACGATAATTTCCAGTCACAACCTGTGCCGGGCTCTGAAAACTGAGAGTTCAAACAGCATGGCCGACAGAGAATCGATGTACACAATAATCTGCAACGCGACATTCCACTGTTAACGCTGTGCTGTTTATTTCGGAATAGAGCGCTCGGTATCTGTGGGACGGTAAAAAATTCATAATAAAGGTGTTTCAAGTGCTATTTATTCCATCTCGTTTTATTTTTCAACATGCACTCACTTTCAGACAAATTATCATGCAAGGTTTCGGTGCCATATGCCGACTGACATAAACATGTTAGCATAAAATTAATAGTGTGCCCAACTTGATCAACATAAATAGAATGTGAGATAGAAAGCTGGCCAGTATTCGAACATCATCCGTAACAACAATATCAACATATCCCCCTTCACGGTTGTATCGATAAGTGACGACTATAACCAAAGCCCTTTTCTGTATCTACCATTGTAACCAACCCCCACAAAATTAATACCATACTATTACGTAATATTGCTGCTGTCATTACTACTGTTTACACCACAACCATTCAATATTAGTAATATTGTTACCATCACCATCATTAGTATTAACATTGATATCATTATCCTTATGATGATGTTGATGATCATCATTATTATTATTATTGTTGTTGTTGTTGTTTATTTTCACATTTTGAAATGGCAGGTGTGGTATTTGCTCCATGACAAACAGATGCTAACAAATAAAATTTTCCACCAAAAACAAACCAAATAAACATATACAGATAGACAGATAGATAGACAGACAGACAGATAGATAAGAAACGGGGAGTGGGGGGGGATGAGGGGGGGTATATCTTCATCAATTTCGATTACAAGTGTTGTCACTCGGCAGCGAAACTAAACAACAAATAATAACAAAAACAACATCAGTAATAACAACAAATAAATATAATAAATGAACCTACCAACAAACAAAAAAGCAAACACAGACACAAATTCATACACATGTACAATTAATTTTTCAAAAGTATATATATATATATATATATATATATATATATATATATATATATATATACACACACACATATGGGATATATATATATATATATATATATATATATATATATATATATATATATATATATATATATATATATGAAATAAAAGAAATCAACCAAAATAGAACAAACTAAAACAAGCATATTTTTTTCATATCAAACATCAAGTGAAAAACAACAACAACAACAAATAATCGAAAAAACAAAACAGAAATATATCGAATAAAACGTAAACAACTAATTGCGACACGTATAAAATATTTATATATTTTAAAGAAATTCACTGAAAATAACCACCCCCACCACAAAAAAAAAATAAAAACAACAAAAAACAGGATCACCATTAAAAACGGACCTGGTGAACAGGATCACCATTAAAAACGGACCATGTAAAAAGTCCAAAGCAGCAATTTTCCACAAAACAAACAACTACATTTTTTTTTTTTTTTTTTAAAGAGCGAGTTGGAGGGTGGGAGGAAGAGGGAGAACATGCAGTCGGCTGTCTCGCGCGCATTGACCTGAATACTAATTAGTACGGTCACATATCTCTACTCGTTTCACTTTCCGCTGTGGAGTTCACGCGGGGAACATTAATTCACAGAACACATGGCCTGTTAACAGACCCACAACCTGCACCCGCGCATGTGTATAATATTAAATAGTGCCGCACACATTCACTAAACGATGAATCCAATCTTCCGAAATGTTATCTAAATTTTTTTATGCTCTTTCTAATTCATGCGTTCCTTAGTGCAGCAGCCATGCTTTTGCATTCAGTGTGTGTATCTGTTATTGTTCACGGAACACACCATGAATAAGCTGGGGTTTGTTGCTGATCATTGGAGTGTCTGTTATGTCTTTATTAACGTTCGAGAATAACATCGTGTGTTTAAAACCAAGAGTCCAATTGAGTTTCTCACAAGCCCTCTTCTGCAGTCAACGCTCAGGCATATCTCTCTTCATCACACACACACACACACACACACACACACACACACACACACACACACATAAATTCTGGTTTTATCTTATCTAAAATGTGTTTAAATCTACAAAGTTCTGCTTTCTTTTCCGTTCAAAAAAGAAAAAAAGGACAAAAGTTTTTGAGAGAGAAATTATATAGAAATTTAAAAATTAAATTGAAAAAAAAAAATATATATATATATATAGAAAAGGGTGGTGGGAGGATGATGGGGGGGGGGGGTTATCGGAACACAACATACAGAATTAAACGAAAGCCACATTATTGTGGGAATAATCTGTTATGAATCCATTTCACTCTGCATTCTGAGCCAGGTTTTTATGTTCTTGTTCTTGCTTCTTAGACCAAAAAATAAAATAAACAAAATATACCTTTTCTGTGAGACAGTATTGGAACAAATAGAAAGACGAACGTAAAAAATAAAATAAAATAAAATAAAGAAAAAGGAAAAGAAAAATCGAACGAACTTTACGACGCATGTATTGGCGGAAAAACTACTATAAAATTTACGATGCTTAGCCTGTGTTTAAAAAAATCAAAACATTAAATAAACAAAAATAAGTCACACACACACACACACACACACACACACACACACACACACACACACACAAAATACAACGAAACAGGTGGCCATAAACCGCATGCAATAAAACATTTTTATAAGCAGGGTCGTTTGACTGCAAGTGCAAGCAAACGGAACATGTCAGCTTTTACTGCCGTGTTTAATTAGTTCCCAACACAGGGATACAAAGAGGGTAGACCTATTGATTGACAACTGACCTCACTCCCACCTCCACCCATTGACCCTTCCCACATTCACATAAAGGGTAGAATTTCAGGTGGTTGTGGGCAGAATCTAACTTGAGTATTGACACATTTGTGGTACCACGTTTCTGTTTATGAGGGAGAGGGGGAGTGCGGAGGTGGCGGTGGGAGTTGCCAACGTTAAAAGTTTCACACACACACACACACAGACACACACTCTGTGTCATTGTATATATTCACTTATTTAAGACACGCGAGTCAAAACCCGCAACTCGCATGCAAAAATGTCCCTTTTCACGTGCCACATTTATAAAGGCGACTGCAGTAGATGAGTATGCCCGTCCATAAGTATATGATTAGTATATGATAGATAATGTAAGATAGATAATGTACAATAAAAACAAAAATAAACAGATAAGTGAATAAATAAATAAACAACAAATAAGTAAAGAAATAAATAAATACATAGAGATAAAGAAATAAACAAATACATGAATAAAAACAACAACAATAAAACAATAATTAAAAAAAAATTAATAATAACAATAATAATGATGATTATGATGATGATAATGATGATGAGAAGAAGAAGAAGAAGAAGAAGAAGAAGAAGAAGAAGAAGAATGATAATAACAACAACAATCATGAAACAAGAGGTACGACAAAGCAAGGTATAGGTTCGTTTACGTTCACAATCACACTGCCCACACAGAAACAACAGCAACATGAATAAACAAGTAAACGCACGTAAATCTGCTGGGGAGCTTCATGAAAGTCATCATTATCATAAACCTTATCATCTAAAATGTGTACTGGTTTCACTGATAAGAGAAACACAAAAAGGGACGCTTCAATGTTAAACAAATAAGTAAATAACAACAACAAACAGCAACAATAATAACAATAATAGTGATGATGATGATAAAATCTATTCGTTTATTCCTTTCCTAACTTTCTATTTAAATGCTTAATGATTAACACTTATTCAGCTATTATTCGTTTATCTGCTTATAATTTTTTTTTTTAAAAGGCTGTTCAATAAATATCGTACCCCGAATATGTTTAATTTACGGTGCGCGAGTTCACATGCTACAAAAACGCTTTACCTGTTTATTTGTTTTTTGCTTTTTCATTTGTTGTTGTTGTTTTGCTATCTTTTGTGCTTTTTTGTTTTTTGTGTGTGCACACTAGTTCAGTGTGAGTCATGCAGCAACAGACGGAGAGAGAGAGAGAGAGAGAGAGAGAGAGAGAGAATGTGTGTGTGTGTGTGTGTGTGTGTGTGTGTGTGTGTGACCTACTTTCCTCTGTCTCCCTATTTCGAAATTCTACTGAGCCACGGTTTATAATGCAATTTGTGCTCCCTCTCTCTCTCTCTCTCTTCATTTTGACTATGAAAATAAAAAAAAGGAGCTTCGTAACAACTTTATGCCTTTAGAACTTAGCACCCACAAAAAAGAGAAAAGGAAAAGAAGCGACATAGTTTTTCTTCCATTTTCATCTGCAGCAGAGACAACAGAAATGACACAAATAAACGTTCTACGAACACCAAAGAACCGCACCAGTCCAATAGGCAACAGGCGCTTTCTCTCTCTCTCTCTCTCTCTCCCCCCACCCACACACACACACACATATATATATATATATATATATATATATATATATATATATCATCATCAGCAGCAGCAGCAGCAGCAGCATAGTCCTTCAGTCACGACTATTAATTTTTCTTTATCAGCATAGTGCTTCAATCACGATACTCACCCTAAAGTCGAGGCCCTTGACCCCCAGCTATCCAAATATCTCTCTCTCTCTCTCTCTCTCTCCCTCCCTCTCTCTGCTCTCAACACTTAGTTGCTGGAGGAAGCCACTCACACCACTACAAGAAACCATTGACCTGTGTACTAAACATACTCAGTACAAGAAACCCGGCAGACACCACAGTTTATTTCTCCTCTCAGTTCAGGGGCGCCACACAGGACCTGCACACCCGCCCAATGTTTTGCAACAACCCCCCCCCCCCCCCCCCACCCCTGTTTACCGCTCGGAATGGAATGACCAGACCCTGAAGGACACACACACACACACACACAGGAGTTCCGCAAAGTCACTGGCGGTGTCGATTTCATGCACGTGTGCCACGTGATCACGAGCGCGTGCACAAGAGGTCAAGTGTATTTGGGAGAGAGAGGGGGCAGGAGGCGGAAGGGGGAGGAGGGGAAGAGACGCGCGTGAGCTTCTGATGGTTTTTAATCAGACCGCGCTAATTACATGAGGAACGAGGTTTCGGAATGAGCTGGAGGGCTGGAGAGCTTGCTGACTGTCGTGGCTGGTAGTGGAATACAAACACTACACACACATGCAGCAATTAAGAGTTCGCGGAAACATTCCACCAGCCACCCCCCCCCTCGCCCGTTCGCGTTTCTGGGTGGATTTATCACACATTTTCTTCTGCATGCCGGCTCGCGAGTCGAGGCACAACACTCGTCACGGTGAATCACCAGTTTTCTCTCTGCTGATAGTTGGTTTTTTTGTTTGTTTTTTTTTGTTTTTTTGTTTGTTTGTTTTTTTCAACGGTAGCGGAATTTATACAGCCACTGGCATGTTAGGTAAACTCCTGTCTTCCTCTCTCCCACCAATATATTTTCTTGTCTTGGCCAAAACGGTAGTGTGAATCACACGAGTTGTTTCCAGTTTGTTTTAATTGTTTGTTTACTGACAACCTCTTCCACGTTCTTCTCTGTGCGAATGTGTACATGTTAAGCGAGAGCTAGCAAGTGGCGTGTGTGTTGGGAGTGTTTGTGGGGTGGGGGTGGGAAGGGGTGGGGTGTCTTGGAGTGTTTGCTGGGGGGGGGGGGGGAGCGAGGGGTAAACGCAATGAATTTTAATAAAAACGAAAATGTAAACAGCTTAGCGAATGTTTGCAAACTTCCCGTGGAAACATCGTTACCAGTTCATTTGTCAGCAATCACACGTCCATACAAACTGTAATTAGTGAACACTCATACGTCCACACAAAACGAAATTGCGCGTTGTTTTTAATTTATCTTTATTCTCTCTCTTTTTCTTTCTTTTTCTTTTAATTCACTTTTATCTTTTTGTTGTTGTTTTTTTGTTTTTGTTTTTTGTTGTTGTTGTTTGTTTTGTTTTTGTTTTTTTTGGGGGGTGCCTCTTTTTCTGTGGATATGTAAAGACACGTGTGTTTGTGTGTGCCTAAGAGAAAGAAAGAGTGCGCATGCGTGCGTGCGCACGTAAGAGATGTTCCCCCACCCTCATCCAGCATTTCTCTCCTGTTTGAATAATAATAGTAATAATAATAATAATATTTTGTGTGAATAATGACGATAATTCATCAATAATTCTCCAATGTCGAGTGACCGCCTGAGCGCGTTGGTTCGAATCACGGCTCAGCCGCCGATATTTTCTCCCCCTCCACTAACCTTGAGTGGTGGTCTGGACGCTAGTCATTCGGATGAGACGATAAACCGAGGTCCCGTGTGCAGCATGCACTTAGCGCACAAAAAAGAACCCACGGCAACAAAAGGGTTGTTGATGGCAAAATTCTGTAGAAAAATCCACTTCGATAGGAAAAACAAATAAAACTGCACACAGGAAAAAATACCCCAAAAATGGGTGGCGCTGTAGTGTAGCGACGCGCTCTCCCTTGGGAGAGCAGTTCGAATTTCGCACAGAGAAATCTGTTGTGATAAAAAGAAATACAAATACAAATAATAATAATAATAATAATCACAATAACAATTATAACAACAGTTATAATCTTCTTTGTTCGTAGGCTGCGACTCCCTTGACCAGTCGTTTATGTACATGAGTGGGCTTAAACGAGTATGACCGTTTTCACCCCCGCCATGTAGGCAGCCATACTCTGTTTTCAGATGGAATTTGGAGGGGAGGGGGTAGGGGGGAGGGGTAGAGGGGGAGGTTGCATGCAGCGTGGGGTATGTTCTTGTGTCCAAAACCCACCGAACGCTGGCGTGGATTACAGGATCTTTACCGTGCGTATCTGATCTTCTGCGTGCATATACACACGAAGAGGGTTCAGGAACTAAGCAGGTCTGCACATCTGTTGACCTTGGAGATCGGGAAAAAATATCCACCCTTTACCCACCAGGTGCCGTGACCGGAATTCGGACCCGGGACCCTCAGATTGAAAGTCCAACGCTTTGACCACTCGGCTGTTGCGCCTATGATAATAATAATAATAATAGTAATAATAATAATAATAATATAATGAGAATGACGATGATCACCATCTTCATCAACAACTACAACAACGACCATGTCTAAAAGCCAACAGACGGCGGCAGACAAGCACAGCAGACGGGACGTGGAAGAGAGGGGAAGGATAAGGGGAGGTGTGAAGAGATGAGGTTGGGGGAGGGGTGGAAGGGGGTGGGGGGTGGGGGGGCACCGGCTTGAAGGGCCGATCAACCAACCAACCAACCAACCATCCAGCCAATCAAGCGGCGACCCTTAATTAAAACAGAAGGTGTAATTACCGTGGGAGGGGGGGAAAAATGTTAGTAACCCCTTCAGCTGCCCAACCCCTTCCCTTTCCCCCATCACTTCTCCAGCCCCCCCCCCCCCCCCCCCCCCGCCCCCCCCTCCCCCCTGCCTACGTCCCACCCCAGCCAACAAAGCCAGCATCTGTTCCCCACCCCCCACCCGAGGGGAAGGGTGATGCTCTCTCTCTCTTTCTCCCCCCCCCTCCCCTCTCTCTCTCTGCACTTTCTCCGTCTCTTTTTCTCTGTCAATCCTGACCCCTCTCCCTCTCAAAGGAGCTCTTTTTTTCTTTTCTTTTTTCTTCTTTTTTTTCTTTTTGTTTTGCCCAAGCCTCCCCCGCTCCCCCCCGCCTCCTCCTCCTCCGTGTCTCCCCGCCACCCACTGATCGCAGTCTCTCTGCATGCATTGGCAAACACCCTCGGCATACATAACAAACTTTGCGGGGTTCTCCATATGGCGAAAGCCTGTGTGTCTTTTTTGCCTTGCTGGCGAAAGGTCCCTGGGAAGGGCTGGCACTGCCATGGTGTTCACATGCAATGCGTGCTTCCGTGCGGCCTGCGACTATGATAGCGCACGTTTCAGAGTTCTGTAAGATAGAACAGACACTCGTAGTTAGGTATATTGTGGGAACTTACACCTTATTATATGCGCCTGTGTCCATGATGGAAGAGGGTCAAAACTCTTAACAGATATAGAGCTTTAACCACTGTGGCGTAAACTATACTATGTGCTCTCAAATGTGCGGTGACAATTAATCATGATGCAACAGAACAAAGCGGGTGTGAAAATAACATTATATAATACGTCAGTGCGTGTCTTCTAATGCGTTCGATATATTAAGAAAGAATTTGCAACCCATTTCTTAAAGTAATGTTATTTTTGTTTTTTTTTTAAGAAGAAGAAAGGAAATCGTTTACACAAACACATAATTTTCATTTATCGTTTAATGGCAGGATACTTGGACGATATGGGATAGCATTCACACACACACACACACACACACACACACACACACTGGGGGAAATGCCAGATTGACTAAGAAATGGACGTGTGAATAAGTAATAACATTTGATTAGTCACCCATCTGCCCCCACCCCCCTGCTTTGATCACAGACAGGCTTCACACACACACACACACACACACACACACAGCGCTTCGATTAGCTGGCAGAATGAATATAAATAAGAGAATGGGGAAGGAAGGAAGGAAGGAAAAGAGAGGAGCGAGGCTGGAAAGGGGGTTGTGACAGGGACAGAACGAAATGAGAGAGAGAGAGAGAGACGCAGGGATGAGCAGAGATGATGAGAGAAGCGGGAATTATAACAGACACGCACAGAATAACGGTGGGACAGAATATATATATATATATAATTTTTTTAAAAAATCGAATCACAGAGAAGGAAAGGGAGGGGCGGGGGCGGAGGTCGGTCAGACAGACAATGAAGACAGAAAGAATGAAATCAAACCAATGAATATTAAAGAGCTCACTTGCATAATCTCAGCTGACAAACTATCTCTTAGGGAAAATAAATCGGGTTAGGTTATTTTTTGTTTGTTTGTTAGTTTTGCTGTTGTTGTTGTTGTATCACCAGCAAAAAAAATACATTATTCCTCCATGAAAAAGTAGCGAAAAAAGAAAAGAAAAGAAAAAAAGGGGGGGGGTGTGGGGGGGTCATGTTGATTCAGGTAAATAACACCCACACAAACTGAACCTTGAGCTGACCCATGCACAATATAATCATCCATCTTGCATGTTGAATATCAAAACTTTAATCGCGTTGAGGGAACTAACCCGAGTGAAACGAGCAAAGGGTAATCGGTCACTGAAAGGTGTCCTCGATGACACCTACACACCTGACAGGTCAGCGGGGCGTGTCCGCATACAGCACACTGACCACTGGCTGCCCCGGGGCCTACTGGCGTCACCTGACATCTTCCTCCCCTCCTCCAGACCCCCCTGCGCTCATAAACGTGATGGTTATTACCTGCTGACAGAGATTTACCTAGGAATTAAAACCTCACCTTCGCGGAAGCTGATTAATATTGAGTCGTCAACATCATCATCAGCAGCAGCAGCACTCGTCTTGCTGAGAGATGCGAAGACGAGAAGACGGGTTTGTTCGGTGAATGGGATGTCTTGTTACGACATGGTGATGATGGTATCCGGACGAAATATGAACCAGATATTATCCCTGGGGCGTTTTCTTTTTTCCATAATGTACTGACTTATTCATTCACTCATTCGTCCATTCAATTAATCACAAACCTGTGTGATTCCTGCTTATCTGTTTGTTTATCCATACAGCAATCCATCCATCCATTAACCCACTGTTTTCTTTTTATTACCATTATATCATTATGTTGTTTTTTGATTTTTTTGTTTTTTGGGGGGGCGGGGGCGGGGGGGGGGTTAAATTCTTATTCTTATTATCATCATCGTTATTATTATTATTATCATCATCGTCATTATTATTATTGTTATTATTATATTATTATGATTATTACTATTTATTGACTTATTCATGAACTCGTTCGTCCATTTAATTAACCATCAACCTGTGTGCACATCTGTTTGTTAATCCATACAGCAATCCATCAGTTCACCCACTGACCAGTCCACCTCCCCTACCTATACCAGCTAATGTGTGTACCTAACTATCCGTCTTCTATAACCTCAGAACCAAATGACTGAGTGCTGACTTATTTTCATAATCCAACACTGAACAGAAACGTCTTCACTTGCCAGTTGATGTATCATATTAATGGAGAAAATTCCAGAAGAAAAATTGCTGGCCAAGGTTATATAGCTGTCTATCGTTGCTTTACTTTATTTTAGTTTTTTTCATTTTATTCATTCTTAACGTTCTACAAGGAAAGCCGAATGACGACTGCATGTGAACTCACTGGATTCCATCGAAGACCAACTACTGCGTTGATTATCTCTTGATGTTTCCAGCGTAAACAAAAAAACAAAAAAAAAGGGGGAAAACTCGTGATGTATTTGTATTTGTACTTGTATTTCTTTTTATCACATTCGGGTGGCTCTCCCCAGGGAGAGCGCATCGCTACACTACAGCGCCACCTATTTTTTTGACTTACTTGTGTAAACAAAGTGAGTATGTTTTAACCCGGTGTTCGGTTGTCTCTCTCTTCCTCTGTGTGTGTGTGTGTGTGTGTGTGTGTGTGTGTGTGGTAAACTTTAACATTGCCATTTTCTCTGCAAATACTTTGTCAGTTGAAACCAAATTTGGCATACAAATAGGAAAAATTCAGTTCTTTCCAGTCATCTTGTTTAAAACAATATTGCACCTCTGGGATGGACACCAAAAAATAGAAATTAAAAATAAATAAAAAAGAAGCCTAATTATATGCAAACTGAATTTACTGTTACATCTATATATTTTTATTGGAACTTTGATCTGATATTCTGACACAACAACAAGAGCAGTCATTTTTATCATTTTTTTGTTCAAACAGGAACTTCTTTTGCTAAGCATGGAAGTTATATTTATTTTGCATGTCTTTGTTGCAGATAGTAAAAAAGGGAAAATAATATGTAATTAATGCTAGGGGGTTTAATTTGCTTTAAACTGATCTTTCTCATCTTAAACATTACATTTTGAAATTATACTCAATATATAAAAAGCTTGTGTAACTCAGTGTACAGGGCTTTCACTATGCTCATTCGCCCAAGTGGTCATTTTCGGAAAATACTAAAAAATCAATACGACGAGTGGACTTTATAGATCTATTGGTTGAGCCCTGAAGATCATGGGCAAAAATCAATTGCGTACACATATTTATACATATTCAAAGCGCGTGCTCATATTCTTCGCGAAGGCGAACGACGCAATTTTGTTTCAAGTTGTTGACCTGCCCGTTCAATCCTATATTCAGTCGACAATACACGATAATATGTGATGTGATGGAAAGTTGGAGAAGGAGACCGTTAAATATTTATTCAGAGAAAGATTTGTGAACGCCTCATAACTTACTGGATTATGCCCCAAACTGCCATAAAAAGATCCACAGAATCAGTCGGAATTCACAGTTAAAAATAATAAACCATGAGAGTTAATACCCTTGAACTGATGAAACGTAAAAATTTCCAGTCTTGACTTTTCTCAAAATGAAGTCCTTTTCACTTCATACGACGTTTAGAAGTACTTGTACTTGGCTCTACATGTTATTTGTTTAACAAAATACTCAATTTTCATATCAACTTTAAAACTATAAACTAGAATGAACATAAAAGAGAAATTGAATCGACCGTGTCAACCGGGTGTAACTAAACTTGTACATCTATCTAGATCCAGAGAAAACGGCTAAATGCTGCAGTCTGATTGCGGCGATAGCCACGTCTCCTTTAGCGCGGACTTAAAAATAATTTTTAATTACCCTTAAAGATTTTTTGAATGCCCAAGATACACCAAATTAATATGATTTAAACAGCGTTCTCACTGCGTATACCGCAATCGATTTATCATGTTTAAATGTTATCTTTTTGAACGTCAGTTAAGGAGCCACGATAGTGTAATGGATAGGACAGTTTCTTCTCATCCGAACACGCGGGGTTCGAATCTGCCGTTATGACTTTTTTCCCCCCCTTTTAACCCGAAACTTTATAATAACAAATACAAAACACATAATAACGAGTGAGTCTTGAAGGCCTTGCCTCTCTTGTTTTGTATTTTTTTCCTGCGTGCAGTGTTATTTGTTTTTCCCATCGAAGTGGATTTTTCTACAGAATTTCGCCAGGAACAACCTTTTTGTTACCGTGGGTTCCTTTACGTACGCTAAGTGCATGCTGCACACGGGACCTCGGTTTATCGTCTCATCCGAATGACTAGCGTCCAGACCACCACTCAAGGTTTAGTGGGGGAGAAAATATCGGCGGCTGAGCCGTGATTCGAACCAGCGCGCTCAGATTCTCTCGCTTCCTAGGCGGACACGTTACCTCTAGGCCATCACTCCACACATAAATACATACATCACTCCATGTATAAAATAAGAATAATATCATTACCATGAAATTGCGGCATTAAAATAATAAAATGATATTAACTCACGCTTTATTATCATTACTTAATCGCTGCAATGTAATGAAAAATCAACAACATTTAATTAAGTAAACTAATGACTTACAAATTTGGAAGCACATGCAATAAGCGTCACGAAGACATGGTCTTTCAAGGACAGGAGAAAAAGTCTATCGCAGTTCTTCGGTCATGTACATGTACATATAGTGTTAGTGTTAGCGTTAGAGTGTGTGTGTGTGTGTGTGTTCATTTATCCATGCATCAAATTCATTAATTCGAAGCGCAGTTCATCTTCATCTAATGATTTTTTTTTTTCCAAATAAAGCTTTTCATTTCATTTCTTAACATCAAACAACAAAGAAAGACAGACGTTAAACACGAGTAGAGCAACATTATTTCATACTACTAGTTATGTGTCATTTATGTTCCGTATATACATTTTATACATTTGTTAACAGTGTGTGTTCGTCTTCAGTTTAACAGTGTGTGTGTGTGTGTGTGTGTGTGTGTGTGTGTGTGTGTGTGTGTGTGTGTGTGTGTGTGTGATTCTATTCGTGCTTTAAATCTAATCCATTACTAGCTCGAATCGTATTCCACATTATTCATTTCATTCATTAACAAATTTGTTTCCTTATCCTCTTATTTCAAAATGTTACTAATCTCCGCTCCCCCAAACATGCACAAGCGTTTCGTCATACAGGCAGCTACAAAAATGGGACGCTGGAAGGTTTTCACTTCTTCTTGACGAATGTGCTCCGTTTCAGACATGAGTTATATCCTTAACGACTTTTCCCGCTTATGGGGGGAGGGGGGAAGGAAAGGAAAAAGATGAAAAAAAACAAAAATAAATCCAACATGGTGTCTAGTGACGTGGTAGGCCACTTTTTTTACGCACTCGCCCCAGCCTTCATCAGGTCTTCGTACAGTCTGTAATATGTACACAGAATAAATCTCTCTCTCTATCTCATACACATATATTCATTAACACACACGTGTGTGTGTGTGTGTGTGTGTGTGTAAGCGCGATTGCGAGTATTCGTGTGCATGCGTGCGCGCGAGCTTGTGTATGTGTGTGTGTTTGGGAGAGAGAAAAGGGATTTGAGAGCGAGTTGGGCGTATGCCCCTCGCCTGTCCTCATCAATAACATGGCCGACTTCTCGCAGCCTGGATCACACCGCCAATTACCTCTGTCTCCTCCGGCTACACGCCTCCTCCTTTTCCTCCACCACCCACTTCCTCCCTCGCTCCTCTAATCCCCACCACCACACACACCCCGAACATTACTCCTCTCGTCTCTTTCCATGATTCCCTTAAATATACCACCATCAGGTACATGGCAAATTTCGCTGCTGGACAAAATCAAAACACAACACGATCACGAACACACACACACACACACACACACACACACACACACACACACACACACACACACACACACACAGAGGGGGAGAGAGAGAGAGAGAGAGAGAGTCTGCGAACAACATGACCGTATGAACAGTAGCTTATCTCCAGAATACTCTTCCGTCAGCGGAAAACTGAAATAAATTGAATCAAAAATACTTCTCTGGTCAAAACACAGGACAATCATTATATACGACGACGTATTAAGTTAGTGTCAGGACCAGTCCCACCCATACAGAAGGGGGCTCCATTTCTGACCATTCGAGAGAAAACTTCATGAACGATCACATCAGAGTGTGAGCTTCAACAATGTCTGAAAGAGTTTTGAATTATGAGGTGCTCTCTCCCTCTCGCTCAAGGTAAGCTGAATATCGATGAATTGGTTTTGTTTTCTGACTTTATCGATGACCCCCGTATTGTCTGAATCCGTGTGTAGGCTACATAAACAGTGTACTGTGGACACAACAACTTTCGGACTGTCGCTAATACTATGTATAAGCATCTTATTTGTAGGTATCGTTGTGAATAAAACAATGTCCAAACCAGTTTTGTTGTTGTTGTTGTTGTTGTTTTTGTCTTTTTGTCTGTTTTTTTGTTTGTTTTGTTTGTTTTGTTTTGTTTGGGTTTTTTTGTTTGTTTGTTTGGTTTTGTGTGTGTGTGTGTGGGTGGGGGGGTGGGGGGGGGAGGGGGGGTTAACTTACAGCTCACTAACTACTGTACTGGATGTGGAGAATTTCTCAATACAGTATGTCAGCATGCAAATTATTCAAGTCGTCACTATTTTGCTGACTTCCCGCGACAATATACACAATGTCATCTGTACGCCTGCATTCAAAACACATAATCCCCTGACAATCGCCAAAAACAAAAACAAGAACTCCGACACTGACTCCTTGTCCATTATCATAGCCTAAAAATACTTTCCCAGTCAACCAACCAACCACACACGGGACGCGCGCGCGCATGAAGCCACTGATTGCTGACGTCACGAGCCCTGCACGCGCTGCTGCCATGTGTCGGGGGAAGAGGCTGCCCCGGGGGCAGGCAGGCAGGCCATTTTTCATGATGCTGACAGTGGCACACAATACATCGCCCCGTCCTTGACACACAGACACACGGATTACTACATTTTTCGGTGGGGCCCCCGCTCAGCTGCCCCAGCGGTTGACGACTGTCATTAGACTATGAAAAATTCATTATGGCAGGAGGAAGGGAGTGACCTGGGGGTGGAGGAGTGTTGTAGGGGTAGGGGATTGGAAGTGGATGAAGTAGTACGGCTGTTGGTGGGTGTGAGTTGGTCGGTGGGACGGACCTGAGCCAATTTCACTAAAAGGACGTCGGCGCTAGGTGTGAATCCCGATTTATATATAAGTACTTAAGATCAAGCAACAACGAACAAATAGATAAATCAACGACAAGACCAAACAAAATAAATCAATAGATTGTTAAATAGAACATCACGCGAAGACACTATCACATCTGAGGAACCCTCCAAAGAGCTAACAAGCAATATGCAACACAAACCAATAACAAATTCAAAACAACGACACACACACACACACACACACACACATTAACCAGCCATCACCAAGGTTCGGACACGTCCTTCAGTGAGAGAGTACTGAGTTAGCGTATGGGGGACGATTCCTTTCCCGGGCCAACTGGAGACATGGCGGTGAGAAAGGAGGTACACATGTCGACACACACAACCCGGCTTCACGTATCACATACCTTGTACACAGGTACATGGGGACCACGACATACAAGACATGACACGTACAGTGGGGACGCTGAGAGCCCACCTAATCCCTCACTGTACACTGGTCACGTAGGCACACGGACATATATACATGCCCATAATTAACACTGGAACAGTCCGCTCGCAAGCCATACATCCTCGCTCCCTCGAGAAAAACAGAGAGAGAGAGAGATGGTCTATTGTTGCATTTTCATTATCGTCATTACCGTGATTGCAGTCAATTAATCAAACCAGTAATTTTTCTAAGTCATGTACTGACGTTGTTAAATGTGTCATCACCAACATTAACAGCTGTCCTCAAACAACGAACACATGCACCCCCCCTCCTCCCCCCCCCCACCCCCATCCCTACTCTTCCCCCCACAAGTCCAACACAACATACAATAGCGCTGCACGCGAACAAACAAAACAAACAGAGCAAAGGCGGCACACGGAGTGTAGTAGGGGCAGAAGGAGATAATGAAGAGCACTCCACTGCCTCAAGGACTCGCTCGCTGACCACTTCACACCTCCTCCCTCTCTCACTTGGGGCGCCAGCCACGTTGGTTTAAACATCCTCTTGGTCCATGGAACACATGCCTCCGACCACAGAGCCAGGAATGGAGGAGAGGGGGGAAGGGAAGAACGGAATGGAGGAAGCCATGAAGAGAGAAGAGGTGAAGGGCGTTGGTGGGAGGTGCAAGTGGGGAGAGAGGTGTGTGTAAGGAGTCGGATGATCAAAATCGAACAGAATGGGGATCGAAGCCCTTCACCTTATATATTAGCTAGCTAGCTCTAATGCAAGCAACGCAGTCAATAGTAATCATTATTAAAATTTAAAAAAACAAAACAAAGAAAAAACAAAAATCAAAAACAAACAAAAACCCAGCAGCAATAGAACAAATCAATAAACTGCCTGAAAGAAAAATGAAAAAGAACTACATGTGCTACAAGGCAGGTATACTTCTCGTGTAAGGCGCTAATCAACATGTATTCTCGATTCCTTTGTGTACGTTTTGCATACATGCAGATTCAAGGAACGAGTCGCTACTTCCAGACAAAGACGAACAAACAATTATGACCACGCGCAACATTGTCCTCACACACTCGGCTTCAATCCGTCACCTCGTGAACTGCAGAAGGGAAAATGAGATAGGAGAGAGAGAGAGAGAGAGAGAGAGGAGGGCAGAGAGAGACACACACAAAAAAACAAACCCGACCCAGCCCCTAATCGGCAAACAATACCAGGGACAGCACCGGAGAGACAGCGTGCCCACAGGAAGGGAAGAGCCACGAAAGAAAAGAGACGCATCGGTTCCGGAACGACCTCAGTGTTGCCCCTCTCTCTCTCTCTCCCAGCCTCTTCCCCACCCCCACCCCCTAAAGATACCCCCACACCCCTCCACTACTCATCCTCTCCCAACACAGGGCCCACTTCAGACGCCAAGGTTGGTTGCGGTGTCCCCTAACTCGCCTCCTAGTCCCATGCAAAGCTCATCTGCGTACAGACAAGAAAGAGATGTATCGGTTCCGTTCGGACCCCCAAGACCCTCATCCCCTCAACCCGTCACCAACAACAGCGGCACCCGGCGTTTATTGTTGTTGCCGCCATGCCCACTCCCCTATCCATCCATCCTCCCTCCCTTCCATGCCCCTCCCCGACCCCTCCGTCCTTCCCCCCTCCTCATCCAACACTACCACCACTACACCCTCTTCGGATCGTCCTCTTCTGTCCTGGCAGTCGGGCGTGACGGTCGGCCACTTGAACTCAATCAGCAGCGATGGGCCGCGACGCCGCAAGCCGCTGAGTGTGTTATTGGTGGGCGAGAGAAAAGATAGAAGAGAGAGAGGGAGGGGGGGGAGGGGACTTGGGATCGAGAAGGGACTGGATGGTGTCCCCCCCCTCCCCCCACCTTCCCCCAAATGCGCCGTTATGAATGAGGGATGACAAGGAGCCAGAGTCCGTTACCGATCCCACCTCTTGATGGGCGCTCTAAGACCATCCTCCCCCAAAACTAAATCAGATTCTGGGAGTGAGGCGTAGGGGGGGCTAATGGACACAGTCGTGTTTAGTGAGAGACAAAGACACTCGCGCTCCACCCCCCCACTCCTCGACCCTTTTTTTTTTTTTTTTTTTCTTGTTTTGTCACCAACGTCATCAGAGAAAGGAATCAAATCGTTAGCATCGTCTTTGTGACAATCATCATCATCTTCATCATCATCAAAACCATTAGATATGATAACAACAACGCTTGATGTTGATGATGACTATTCTTTGTTGTTGTTTCACATCAATGTATGTAAACGTTGGGTAAACTGTAGAATATTAACGTTCTTTAACTGGTTTGCACGCGCGCGCGCGTGTGTATATGTGCGTTTCTGTGTTTCTGTGTGTGCACAACTCTCCCTTCCAGGTGAACCGAAGGGGAGTGAGCTGAAGTAGGCAGTGCATGGCACGACCATCGTCCCTCATGTTCCGATGTGTGCCCGATACACAACGCAGATTACAACTACTCTATTTAAGGCAAATAGTCTTCACGCCTCAAAACTTCTACTGTTAGCTTGGACGCCGAAAAACACGTAAGCTTAACAGAATGCCGATCCCCTTGGCGCTTTCGACAGAGGAAGCGGAAAACACTCGTCCCGTGTGCACACCACTTGGCCATTTGGCATTATATCTTTGATGACTATGATGCCAGTCGTCGAACTATAGAGCCACCCCCAATAACACACACACACTCTCTCTCTCTCTCTCTCTCTCTCTTACTCTCCCCACCCTCTCTGTCTCTCTCTCTCTGTCCTTTGTTTCTGTCTCTGTCTTCATCTCTACCTGCTTGCCTTGATGCTGCTGCACGTCACTGTGAGAAAGTTCAATTGTTTGCATTGAAGAAAATGTTAGGGGTTGAGTT
Source organism: Babylonia areolata (assembly GCF_041734735.1). Classification (NCBI taxonomy): domain Eukaryota; kingdom Metazoa; phylum Mollusca; class Gastropoda; order Neogastropoda; family Buccinidae; genus Babylonia; species Babylonia areolata. The sequence goes on along the minus strand of NC_134899.1, from coordinate 29,352,515 downwards.
GAAAACACCAAATGACCTTGTTTACAGAGAAACTAATTGATACCCAATTCATATTAACTCTGTATTAACTGGTATTCGTTACTGGGTTTAAATTAACAAGAATGAATGATTGCAGGTTACCACGGAAAGCTTATGCAGTGTTAACTGATTTGGATGCAAAAGGTAAAAGACATTGGGTTTCAAAAGTTCGTTTAAGTTGTATCAATTTGGTTTTGGTTTTGTATGGGAAAATCAAAGTGTGCGAGATGTCAAATTATTTTTGTGTGACCTTTAAGATAGACTGATTGCGTGCAGATGGCAAGAGTGGAATTTTCATGTGAATAATAGTGATAGGTTTTGCGTATATAGGACATTTTGTATTGGTCATGACGTTAAGATTTACCTGCGTATGAACTTAGACACTTGAAATTTATTATGACAAGATTTCGTTTTGGTATTTCAGAAATTTTCTAAGCATTATTATCGTTACAGGAAACATTCTGCACTTGGTTTCATGTGTTACAAATTAATTATAAACACTGCACGCAGCGCCGTGACGATAGTCAGTCAACAAGAAGGGCTGTGTGTGACATGTGAGAGACAGACAGAAACACAGACAGCGTGGGAGAATGGACACCTGACATTCGCTGTACTCCGTCATTGTCTTGCACGCCGCATTCTGAACACGCATTTTGACAGTCTTGTTAGGACAATCAACTGTTGTTCGTTTTTTTAAAATTAATTTTGTTTTCACGCTGCGGTATTTCAGCACAATGACATAGACAGAAAACGTTCAGAAAAACACAATACATTATAGTTATCTACAGATCACACACACAGATATATATATATATATATATATATATATATATATATATATTTATATATACACACACACACACACACATACATATATATAGAGAGAGAATAGACGGGGGGGGGGGGGGGGATGAGACTTAAAGCCACCTCCTTTATACCAAATATTCGTTCAGAGATTTCGCTTCTTGTGTCCCGCGGCCACAAAGCATGGATGACAAAGCAGGAACTGAAGACAATGGAACTTCTGAGGGTTCAATGATCCACGCTATCGATGTCCTGTTGTTGCTTTCAACAAGTAACATGACGATGATAAGAACACCTGAATGCTAGCATGCACAAACTCTTTGCTTTGATATTTGTTCATCATCTGCTGCAACCCTCGCCCTCTGCAGTCGGCTCTTCAACAGTTTCGGTTTCAAGAAGATGTTGAAGCGTGTGGACTTATCCATATATGCTGCACCACATCTGCTTTGGAAAAAAAAGGGGGGTGGGGGGGGACAGAGCGTGACTTTCGTATAAACCCAGACAGTAAGCATTTAATGATAGCAACGACAACAACAACAACAACAACAAAACAAAAAATATGCAGGAAGAAAGGTACGTTTTTATTCAAACGAGATTCGTTTTACTTCGGATTCATTTATTTAATCATGTTTCTTTTACCTTCCACATGATATCCATGTTGATCTGTTCTTTCTGCGTCGTCATAGCGTTTCACTCACTCTGACGTCCGTTTTAATACTTTCCTGCTCCCCTAAGTTTCTAACGCAAATGCAAAAGCACGCGCACTCTGTGTGTGTGTGTGTGTGTGTGTGTGTGTGTGTGTGTGTGTGTGAGAGAGAGCGTGCGCGTGTGTGTGTGTGTGACACAAAGAGAGAGAGACAGAAAGAGAGTAAGCAGGAATTAAAAAGACGGACATCAAGTGACGGTCTATATGATGAATGCCTTTGTTTACAACAGGTCCTCCTCCTTCCCGGATTTGCAATCAACGACCTCACCCAAGGCAATAAAACCGGTGAGCGGTGACGTACCCACAACTAATAAGTCAACTGTTGTTTTCACTCCATAAAGGCCGGCCAACGCACGCATGCGCACCGATCGCAAGCACACGCACAAAAGCGCACTTAAGGACATTGAACACAGACGGCCGTGTTGTAAACAGCAGGTGCGATTGCATCTTTGACAAATGACATCCTTTGACCCTTGAGTCATCACCACAGTGTTCATTTAATTCCGTCTTTCATACACAGCTGAAGTAGAAAAGCGATTATGCGTACCTGTATATAAATTCATAATCACACGTGAGCGCTTACTTGCGCGCGAGTACTACGTACGCTTGTGTGTGTGTGTGTGTGTGTGTGTAGCGCATGCGCGCGTCAAAACAAAAAAGTCCAACGTGTCAAAACAGTGAATGAAACCCTATCTCTTAAATTACACACTAGTAAAACAGCCCAACGAGGACTCACATTACAGGCTGACGACAACAAATGAACTTTTTTTTTTTTTTTTTGTTCTTTTTTTTTCTTTTCTTTTTTTAAAGAACGTCCCTGGTCTGCAGTCTTCTCAAATTTCGAGGAGAACAGCTCTGTGATCAATCAAGCAGCATACACGTCCCAATCAACATACAAGATCTTGGATAATTATTCTCAGACGTTCCGTAAGTTCTCTTATCAATTATCCTTCTCTTAAAAAGAAAAAAAAAGTTCTGTGTGATGTAAAACAAACAAAAATTAAGGAAATAATTTGCCATCAATGACGAGTACAAGGAATCTAAAAATGCACTGTATCAAGTATTCAGTGAAATAAAACAATTCTTTATTCTAATTACTGATGAAAGGCAACAAAAACTGCTTCAAATCACGTACTCTGTTAAAACAGACCTTTTGATAAGCCGTAAATGGATGGCGTGAATATTCATTATCTTTGTGTTATTGTGCTTCAAGTCCCCTACTTAAAAAAGAAGAAAAAAACAAAATAAAATACAATATGTCCAGTTACGAAACAGACCAAGGGATTGTTTAAATGAGAAAGAAGAAGTGTAAAGCTACTAACCACTTCAGAAGTACCAAAGGCAAAGTAAAGGGATTGCTGTTGCTGTGAAAGCAAATGAAACTGCAGATGGAGACAGTGGACATATTATTATCCCCCTTCACCAAACTCCAACACACACACACACACACACACACACAATGATGGAGAAGCACACACACACACACACACACACACACAAAATGATGGAGAAGCATACGAACTCTCTCTCTCTCTCTCTCTCTCTCTCACACACACACACACACACACACACCAGCCAGCACCAGCAGACAAGGAGGCTGGTAGGTGGGGACTAGCACAGGAAGGATAGGATAGGGAAGAGACAGGGAGGTGACCGTGCATTATCAGGCGGGGAGGGGGAGGGGGTGAGCGGCAGAGAGATGAAAGGAGCCGGTGTCGGCACGTTCCCTCGTTAGCAAGGGGCTGGCGGCGCTCCTCTGACATCAGCAAGCTGTTAGCGCATGACGTTTATGTCCTCACTGCAGTCAGCAGCACAGGAGACGATGTGCAGAAGAAAGAGGAGCAGAAGCAGGAGGAGGGAAAAGTAAGAAACAACGAGGAGAGAAAATGAATTAATAGGAGAATATGAACAATAAAACTGAAAACAAAGACGACTGCAAAGAAGAAAAGACGAAGAAAAGAAGACGAAGGAAACTGCAACGAAGAAAAGAAGACGAAAAAAACTGCAACGAAGAAAACGAAGAGGTTGAAAAAGAGGAAAAGGAGACGAGGGGTCATTGGTGGGGGGACAAAGAAGAAACGAATGAACAAGACGTGATTTAGTACAAAGATGGAGGAAAAGTAGAAGGCGACGAGAAGAGAAAAGAATTCAAAAAAGGATTCTGAAAGAGGACGGTCAAGAAGGAAAGAATGAACAAGACGCTTATCAAGGAGAAAGCAGGAAGAGGGAAAGTATACGAGAAGGAGAGAGAAAAAAATGAGATTGAGAAGAAAGAAAAAGGGGAGAGAAAAAAGAAGTGGAAGAAGACGCACAGAAGAGAAGAAAGAACATGACGCTGAATAGGGAAAAAGAAAGGAGGTGGAGGAGGAGCAGAACAAGAAGAAGAAGAAGAAAAAGAAAATAAGCTGCTGAAAAGAGGAGAGGAAAGAGCAAAAGAGGATAGAATGGACAACAACAACAACAAAAAGGGGGGGGGGGAGGGGGAGAGAGACAAAAGAACAGATGAAAATATGAGATGGAAGGAACAAATAGAAGACAATTTAACTTACTGGAGAAAGAGGATAACAAAATTAAGAACACTGCGGAAGAAGAGAATAAATATCCATAAATTATATGCAATCAGATCTTTGAGAGAGAAAGAAAGAAACATAAAGTAAACAAGAGACAGATGTATATATAAGAAAACACACACACACACACACACACACACACACAAGAAGAAAAAAAAAAAAAAAAAGAAAGAAACACACCAAAAAACACAGGAAACAGATGGGAGGTTAAAAAAAAAAAATTAAACTCCGAAAACCACCAAAAGATGGAGCGTGAGCGGACCAACAAACTGTCACCCAATGAAACCACACAGCATCAACAAACAAACACTGCCATCTCCCATGCCACAATAAACCACCAAACCACCATGCCCCCCTCAGGATTATAAGCTTCATCGTAGACCCCCAGTCGCCTGCAGTCGATCAGAAGGGGAGGACGGAGGAAGGTGGGGAGGGAGGGAGGGCTTGGGGGCTTCCTGCAGGGCCGGGTTATCGCTCTTGGCGGAGGTTATCGCCGCCAGCGCCACCCGATCTATGGCGAGAGTTAATGTCGGGGTGGAGGAACACAACCACGGAGCGGAGACTTGCTGAGGCGAGCGAGACCAAACTCCTAAAACTTCTATCAAGGCCCAGACACAACGTGCAGCAGCGAAACCTGTCCCCCCGCAGCCTGTGATCTCCAGAGTTGCTTACCTTTGCCCCGGACGTTAAGTGTGGGGCTTGCCAGGGATGTTGGGCGATTGGCCTTCCTGCATTTGATAAAATTTGGTTGTTTTTTTTTCTCCTTTTTCTTTTTTTTTCTTCTTCTTTTCCTTAAGCCCTAACCGACTGCAGAACCACGACTTACTGACAAGTACCACGTCCTTCAACGGGAGAGAAAGCAGGACAGGCACAAGGGGAGTTCTGAAACGGCACTGCTGGGCCACACGTAGCTACTCAGTATGGGAGGTTTTGCAGAGCCCCTGCCTTCAACGAAGAGACTAGTACTTTAGATCACCTGTACCTACAACGAAGACATACACTGTTCATATCTATCTGTATGCAAAGAAAGATGCTCCTCCTGCAAATATCTACGTACCTACACGGAAGGCTCTTACACACTGCCCACTGCTGGCAATAAGAGCGTGTGCTTGTGAAGGGACAAACAGAAATTGCAGGAAAAGAAAACATCTGAAAATGATGGGAAATAGAAAAGGGAAGAGAAATTAAGAGAGAGAGAAGGGGGGGGGGGGGAGAGAGAGAGAGAGAGAGAGAGAGAGAGAGAGAGAGAGAGAACGCAGCAGCTGCATGATATCACCCTTTTGCTGGTCTGTAAAAAGAGACATTTAATAGTAAGTTACGGCGTATCCAGCAGTGTTTGATCTTGACTGACATGTCTTCGTAGCCAATAAACCTTTAAGTTGCAGATTGTTTGTTGTTGGTTTGTTTGTTTTAACGGAAACTAGATTAACGTAAGATTACATGGCTCCTTTACTATTCCTGTATCATCTAACATATCACTGTTCTTTTATCTGAGTATCGCCGTCAATCTCATTTGGTTTTCAACCTCACTCTTTGTGTTCTCGTACTCAGAATCACTTCCCTTCAGTTTAACGTTTCCTCTGATCATTCATCATATATAATCCAGCGCAGCATTTTTTTTTTTTTTTTTTTTTTTTTTTTAGACTGTATTCCACCGAGGTACGTTTTCTCTCTGTGTTACAGTCTACTTCATGTGCATACCACTTCTTCGTCCGTGCATCATATCACTGCCGTGCACCACCATTTCATTTATTGTCAAGATCCCTCCCCCCTCCCCCGCCCCCCTTTCTTTTTAATTATGCCCTCTGTTTCATCATGTGTGCCTCTACCTTTCTTGTCACCACACTTGGATGCATCCCTTACTTTTCCCTCAGTATGAATCTTCATTCTCCCAGCACTGCTTCTTGTTTGTTTGTTGTTTTTTTTTTTGTTTTGTTCTGTTTTTCTCTCTTCTCTCTCTCTTTGTTTTTGAATACATCTTGTTTATTCTGTCTCCAGTTTCTCCGCCTAACTCATTAAAATGTAGGTATTTATGGAAGACAAACACATTTTCTTTCTTGACTTAGATTACAAAATATATTCTATCAAACGGTCGTTCGAAGTGCATTTTTACAGTAAGAAAAAAACACAAACTTCAATTAGTGTCACTGGGACGATGATTAACGGGTCTCTGTGTTACAGCTATCGTGACTGAGCCTTTCGGAGGGTTGGCCTTTCCTATTTTAATCACACAAGCACACACACACACACACACACACACGCACACACACACACACACAGACCGAGAGATAAGAAGATAGAGGGGGGGGGGGGGAGTAGAGCGGGGGTGGTTAGTTATAAGCAGACATGCCGTGGTTACATTTATAGGCAGGCAGGAGGGCAGAAAGGGTGGAGGCCCCCCTCCACGGCAGCAAACAAGCCGGCAGATAAGCCACACAGATGCCTGTTTCTGCAGCCCACTACACCCAGTGAGGAGCGGGGCCAAGTGGCCACACACGCCTCCGCGATTAGCCGGGCCCCGCAACTTGAAACGTCTGTTTGGACTTCTTTAGAGCCCTCGCTGAGTGACATTATGTCAGACAGGGGCTAAAGCCGACAGACGGCAAGTCTAAAGGGTACAGTGGTGTGGGTACCAGAAGAAGCAAAAGCTGACAGAGTGCCGTGCAGCCCCCTCTACTCCCAGATCCTGGCTTTACCTGCGGATTCCGCCTTGTCAAAAACCCATCGGGCCTCTCATCCTGAGCCTCTCATCTGTGATGCTGCTCCAGTCCTGCTCTACTCCTCCGTCCCACTGATCGCCCAGCGTCTACCGTTCTGCCGACATGGGTGTTCGCCTCCATGATTTATCTGCTCTTTCTTCTTCTTCTTCTCGATTCCGGCGAGTTTTCGAGCAAAATGTCCGTAGTTTAAGTTGTAACTTAACTCTTTTTGTAACGAAGGAACAGAAAATCTTTTTCTTATGACAAAGAAGGTGTTTAGTTCTCATCTGCAACAGTTGCTTTTTCTTTCTTTCTAAACTGTATGTTATATCACACAGCGTGTGTATGTGTGTGTGTGTGTGTGTGTGTGTGTGTGTGTGTGTATAAGAGAGAGAGAGAGAGTTCACATGCAAAGTCTTCACCTGCCTTCTGGCACGTCTATGTCTCATTTGTTTCCCCTCCGCAAGCATCCTCATAAGTAATTCCCCTTGAAAATACCACACAAGTCTACACACACATGCAGATATGATACATACCCCCTCGGTTCCCTCTTAACTCACTTGGTTGTTATCACCCATAAACAACGCGACTGGCTGGCAGATCACTCACACGTCAGTGAGGGTTTAAACGAAACAGCTGCATGCTTCTGAGTCGACTTCCTCTTTTTAAATTGTGTATTGAAACTTTTACAACACACACACACACACACACACACACACACACACAGCTGCTGCAATCTTCTCATGGACGTAAATAAATAAATAAATAAATAAAGTACTTGCCACCCTTGAACTATTTAACAGAAAGTAAAGAATTTCGTAGACGCAGTTGGTATTCACGCAAAACATGTTTAATCAAACAAAACGACTTTCCACCTATGAATAATAAACGAACGATCAAGTGATCGGTATTAAACAGAAACAGAAACACACACACACACACACACACAAATATATAAACTGATTTCATACCGACGAAACCCATATAACTACACGTATTAAAACGCATTGAAAACTCTGTCAATGTTTCCACATTCCAACTGAAAAAAAGACGGTCAACAAATAATTGACAATGGCGACCCAACCCAGACAGTCCGCGGCCACAGTGGAGAAACCAGGGGCAAACGGCCCTTTCCTGCTTCCCATGGCTCGCTCTGCACGCGAGGCTGCCAAATGAACAGAAGGCGAGGGGGGTGGGTGAAAGATGAGAGAGAGACAGACAGAGACAGAGACAGACAGACAGGGGTAAAGAGAGAGCGAGAGTGAGAGTGAGAGAGAAAGAGAGAGAGGGTGACAGCGGCGCTGGCAAAGAATAGGGAAGGTGGTTGGGGTGAGTGTGAGGGTTGTAGAGGGGAAGTGGAGGAGGGGGGGGGTGAAGGGGTATAGAAGGGGAGGCGAAGGAAAGGGGGTGCTGAGTGCAGAGGGGGTGTTCCCCTGGGTACCGGCCCTCCCAGTGTCAGCTATCAGCCCTGCTCCCTCCTCACAAGACCCCGCGGAGCTCTGTCGCGTGATACTGCCCATCACGGCTACCCTCTTGTCGGTGCCAGCATCACTTCCTCCTCCTGTGTGTATATGTGTGTGTATGTGTGTGTGTGTGCGCGCGCGCCCACCTGTATGTGTGTGTGTGTGCATGCATGCGTGTGTGTGTGTGGGGAGGGGGAGGGAGGGGGACGGGGAAGTTGTGTGTGTGTGTGTGTGTGTGTGTGTGAGAGAGAGAGAGAGAGAGAGAGAGAGAGAGAGAGAGAGAGAGAGAGAGAGAGAGAGAATGCCTGAAATCCAAAGGAGAGCAGTGCATCTGGACAAATCAACCACTGGGGCAGGAAACCGGCAGGGTGACCGTTCTGAATAAATTCAACACGAGCTTTCTTCCAGTATTGATATTTCGTCTTCAAAACGTTCAAGAAATAGACGAACTTGACAAAAAAGAAAGAAGGAATCAGAAGCTAACGACAACCACACAAGGAAGCAATCCGTCCATCCCTCTCCACACATCCACTACCAACCCACCAGGGAAAACAACACGAATGCTGCTAACCCCCCCACTCCCACCCCAACCGCCCGTCCCCCTACCCCTGCTCCCACACAGACACAGACCCAAGTGCAAGGAACAATCTCAGAACAGGGACAAACCGATGACGAGTCCCAATTAGGTCGCCTGCATCCCGCCCGCCTGCCTCCAGCTCCACACACCACTCACACCAGGGACCCCTCCGTGGGGATCTGAAGCCTGGGATCTCGTGCGAAACGCCCCGGATAGAGAGAGAGAGAGAGAGAGAGAGAGAGAGAAAGCTGCAGCCCTGGGCCGCCCCTGGCCTATCGCGTGACGGTCCGGCCCGCCATGACTGGAGGCCAAAGGCCGACAACCTGTCCATTCTGTCTTCATTAGCCGCCGCCAGGGGACACAACTCGAGCCGCCGCCATCTTGGAAGCCGTTTCGGTAATGGAGAATAATTTCCCCACAACGCATGCAAAGTGGAGGAAGATTATGTGTGTGACTAAAACCCAGCCTCCCTCTACTCCTCCCCGAGGGTGGGCGCAGAGAGAGAGAGATGCGCGGTGGGCACGACCGAAGATCGTTCATATTTTGGGGAAGGGAGCAATTTTCGCCGTGGAATGATAACGCAGAAATCGCTGATGGCTTGGAGCGCGCACGTCCCTGATCGGAAGATAAAGACCCAGGACACCCCTGCATCTGTCGCAGACACTGCCAGAGCGCCGCTGAGTCCGACACACCGCGCATGCACGCAAACATACACGCCGTTTATTGTCCGGATGAAGATGTGTTGCACTGACTGTAAAATAAGCAAACACACACACACACATACAGAGAGAAAGACTGATAGAGACAGAGACACAACACGTGCGTGCGCGCGCGCGCACACACACACACACACAGCACGTTCCACGCCACATTAACACAACAGAAACAACGAAAGGAACAACCGAAATCTAGAAAAACCTGAAACAAAACATCCGTGAAAGGACACAAACAATTACAGGAGCAAGTCTACTCCCCACCCCCACCACCCCTCCCTTTCTGGCAAGCTGTCACTGATTTTAAATGGCATTTATGGCGCCCAGCACCCATGAACCGTCACAGAAAAGTGACAGAAGCCATCTGAAAAGCGGCAGGCATGGGCATCGCTTGCACCAAGTGCATTATTTGTGGGACGACCCCTTACCCCTGGTCCTAAGCCCTGTCAGGCGGAATTCCAGGCCGCTTTAAGAGCCGCCAACGTCATCCAACACCACAGCTACCTATACGTGCAAATAATACAGCCTTGAACTGTTTCCATCGTCACTGGCAGCGACAGTTTAGTTCCGTCAACCAAGCGAGGCGATTATAACACCATCTTGAACAATGTCATCGTGATGTGGTGACAGAGTTGCGTCAGTCCTTGAACTGTGTCATCGTTCCGGCGTTGAGTTTTAGTTCCGACAGCCAGAGTTTTATGACGCACTGCAAGCAGTTTTTTTGTATCGGTTGTTGGGTTTTTTGAGGGGTGGGTGGATGGGGGTGGTGGTGTTGCTTTTTTTTTCTCTCTCCCCCCCCCCCCCCCCCGTTTTACTTCTTGGTGGATAAGGTGATCATGATGAGGTTCATTTATACAAGCAACGCGAATGGATTCTCTCATGCAACCTATTCATGATTTCTCTCTCTCCATTTACACCAACCTACCCACTCATATATATTATACACACATACATATGCACATTGTGTGTGTGTGTGTGTGTGTGTGTGTGTGTGTGTGTGTGTGTGTGAAGTGTTTACGTTAATCTTACAGTGCAGGAGTAATACAAGCGGAGGTGCGGAGTGAGAACAACGAAACACATTATTAAAACCGTGGCGACCGACAATAACAAACTGTTCATGCACGTGTGCACAATACCGAAGACATGATGGCTGGCGCCTTACTTTCAACCACTGTCGCCCCTCTGTCCTCACACTGAAGCACGGACAACGAACTGAGCACAGTGTGTTGTGGCGTAATTGCTGAAAAAGCAGCGCATTTTCATTGCAAGCGTGCGAAACTCAGCTATCGGATACACGTACATCGGATACATCTGCGCTATGATCAGCTGGCACAGTTGGGTGTTTTTTTTCTTCTTAACTCTTGTAATAGATAAGTAAATAAATAAATTAACTGATTAATGAATAAACAAACAAAATGAGAACATATGTTTCTCCATAAACCTTGTAAAGCACACGCAAAAACATTTTCGGGGGATGAGTGGTGGTGGTGGTGGTGGTGTATCAGTTTTGAAAACAGGGCACATGACATTCTCACATCACAGATTTGTAATGCATTTTATCTTTTCTCTCGTATTCAAAAAAAGGAGAGAGAAAAAGGAAAGTAAGAAAATGAATATTATTTACTCAGCACAACGATGTTAGAACACGGTAACAGAAAAGGCTACCGCCACCACCAAAAAAAACAAAAATGCCAGTGCACAAACCCACCCTATCCCAACCTGCTTCTTCCACTATCCCCCCGCCCCACCCACCACCACCACCACCAGGCGACAAGAAGCTGACAGGTGAAGAGAGGCAAGGCGCGGGGGATAACGAGGGATGATGTAATGGCAGCGTCACAGCGCGCGACTTCCAGGTGTTCCCCGCACGATAATAATGTCAGGTCCGGACCACGGGGTTAGTCTTCTCCAGTCAACTTCTTCACAGCCTACAACGTCTGGCGCGGGGAAGACGAGCGGAAACTTTTCTTCCTTTTCATTTCAAACTTTTCATCTTTCTTTTAAAAACAGTCAAAACATTCTCTTTCTGGAGCGATATAAAAATAAAAAAAATAAAAAAAATAAAAAAACACCCTCCAGTTTAAGACAGCAATTATCTCAGAGATTTTAAAATCATTACGCTTGTCGCGCGTTTTCCGATGTAAATATCTCTCCCATGTACACGGAGATCTACTGATGGATCTGAGGGCTAATTTGTGTCCGTTAAGAGCTCGAGATCTATCCTCTGTTTTTGTAGATCACCCAACGGGTCTGAGGGCTACTGTGCGTCCGTTTAGATCTCCAGATCTCTCCCTTGTTTTTCCGAGATCTCCCACTGGATCTGAGTGCTTCCGTTTAAACCTCGAGACCTTTCTCTGTATATCGAAATCTCCAAATGGAACTGATGACTAAAGTGTGTCAGTTTAGAGCTCAGGATATTGTTTCCCGATCCTGCAAAAAGAAAGACAAAAAAAGAAAGGGCTTGATTGAGGTGGGAGCAGCGACAAAACGAAAGCACGTTTCTACCACCGACAATGTGCGGCCGAAGTCATCCGTCACACAACAGTCCAGACACGTTGTACACCCTGATGCTGAACAATGACAAACGAGTTTCATCCTTTCACGGCTACCACTGACACGACAGTGCCACCAAAGCATGCAAAATAAACACACAACTAAGTAGCGGGTCCAGAGGGGTGTTTACGGGACTGCTGACAGAAACAGCGCCCTTTTCTTTTCCTCCCTCACACGCCTGACTGGCAAAGTCCTCGGGAAAAGCAACACACAATACAGGCAGTCTTTGGCGCGCGCCTGTAACGTGTTGCCAGACTGCGTGACGCCCAGTTTAAGCTGACGTTTATGGACTGACGGTACTCCTCTCTTCACTCCCTCGTTATTGTCGTGAAAAAAACAAACAATTTTTGTTAATGGACCAGGGCTGTTAGGTGTGCTACTAGTATACAGGGAGGTTGGAGGTGCTGGGCAATGTAAAAGCGGACATAACTGATGCAGACGCGCGCTCATTACCATTTACATCAACTTTAACAGCGAAAAGAACACAAGTAACACGAACTAATTATTTTTCTCGCCCAAACCGACATGCAAGAACGGCATTTCACGGGTGTTCATCGTGTTGGAGGGGGGGTGGGGGTGGGTGGGGGAGAAGTGCAGGATTTAACTTCTTCGAAACTGCTGTTATTGGTGTAAATAATTTACAAAGCCAACAAAATTGATAAAGGGATCTGCGTGAAGGTCGTGTCCAAAACATAATTATCCCCCATCCTCCAATCTCCCCCCTCTCCGGGAATAGCAAATGCTGTCGGCTTCACCGAAGAGATAAGATGTACAAACTCAAACTGACCCGTCACTCGGTCAGCAAGTCTACCAAGGGTCATTTGTTTGAGCTATGTCACTCGTAACGGAGTTCTAAACAATACCTGGCCACATACCTTAAAGCCGACACGTCAGTCATAGTTAATTCAGTTGAGCTTGTTTTTCGGACTTGACAGTGAAGTCCGTGTCTCTCTTCACCTTTATCACTGGCCCATGTTCACTGTGGACAACTAACTCTTGACCTCTCCTTCTGTCTAGTCTTTTATCCGCTGCTATACCCTCTTGTCATCGCCAGCGAAATGGTGGACTCGCCATAAAAGCCTGTACTGTTGCTTTATCGTTCCATAATTTTTGTTGTCCGAACGTTTGTTTCCCCCTTTTTGCACAGAATGGATGTCACCAATACCCGAGTCACCAAGGTCTTCGCACACAGTGGGTACCACGTTCACACTTGTTCGTAAAGAATGGATGCTACCTCTGTTTATTGTACAGACTGTGTGTCTGGGATGTCTTTTCCCTTCCCTTCTCCTCCCTCTTTCAACCCTCCTTCCCCTTGACACACGTCACCCCTACCCCCTTTTTTCCACCCGCATCCCACCCTCATACTCCCACACCCATCTCCACTCTCCTGTTGCTTGTCATTTGCACCCACTATTGATCCAACAAGTCAGTGAGCTGAACAGTGAATTGAACTCACGTCAAACATTCTACTGTAGAAAGCCAACACTTCTCTGCACTTGAAAGAGTTCATGACTCGAAAAGTCGTCTTTTCATCAAATAAAGTTACCTCTGATATTACACCATATGTTATTATTTTTCACTCTGTCTGTTTAGCACTTCATAATAGGAATCTGGTGTCATTTGAAATGCGTGGTAGCTGTTACTTTATATGAACTATGTGTTATCTAAAATGTCTGTTGGCGGTCGTCCTAGAATGCACTGCCAAGGCGTCTATCTGAAACATCTATCAGCAACAACTTTGAATGGACTGGTTGCCATCTGAACTGTGTTAGCTTTCACTTCATTCAGACAGGGTCTTGTATTAAATGTCCCTTGCTGTGTTTACTGTCCTACTCTAAACTGTCTGATCTTGCACGTGTCCTCAATTCTTCTTTCATGATTTACATTCATATTTGTACATGTACAGCGGTAACAAGCTCAAAATAAAGTGAAATGTCTCATACAATCGCTTTATCATCTGCAGAGCCCGTCCACTCTTTCTTTGTAGCATTTTTCCACAGCCGTGTATTATTTCTTAACTGGTGTCACAGAACACAGGCTGCGTTATAAGTTTCAGAAAAAGATTTAAGATTTCATACTGCCTTGGAACACCTGGACAAGAAAATGAGTCGCTTTACACACGGGCACTTTTCTTCTCTGAACATTTTACCAATGACTCAACTTTATACACACAGAATGTATTGTTCGTCTGGAAAGGGAAACCCAACACTTACACCGTTAGGCTGTCGACAAAATTAATTGTTCCAAAGAAGCGCACACATATACACACTTAAGTAATTGTGTGAGTGAGTGAATGTGTGTGTGTGTGTGTGTGTGTGTGTGTGTGTGTGTGCGCGCGCGCGCGCGCGCGATAATGACTGGGATTCACAAACAGATAGCATTGTTTCTCTGAGTATGAAGAACGTCCACTGTAACTGCCGACATGTACCTGGCCTTTTCTTTTCTTTTTTCCCAGCGAGTGAGTGGAGAAGAACAGATGGTGCTGGTACTATTATATATGTGTACGTGTGACTGTGTTTCCTGGCTTAGCACGTCACCATGAAGTGAGTCGGAAATTCCTCCGGTTATTTTGTTGGTGTGAGGAAAGAAATGAAACGCGATTTGGGATTACAATGATTGTTTTTCAATGAATTCGCTTATCCTGAGCGACACTGGAAACAAACATGTCGTCCATTTCGCCCCCTTTGTTTTCACTCATCGAATTTTTCTCTATAACATCTTGTCTTGTTTTTCTGTTTTTGAAACAGAACGATACTGGAATGATAGACTGAATCAGACCGTTCGTTAAAGGGATACTTTCTCCGGTTAATAGTTTTGAAACAGTTCACTATCTGTCCACAACAACAAAAAATCACTGGTTGTAAAACAAACACACACACACACACACACACACACACACACCAATTTTTCTTCTTCTCCTTCCTTTTTTTTGTAATTAAAGTTTAAACCATAATAAGAATAATAATATGATAATTGATTTTTTTAAATAATAATGAGTGGTAGTAGTAGCAGCAGCGGTTGTGGTGGTGGTGGTGGTGGTGGTGTTGGTATCATTATTATCATCATTATATCTTTTTACGGCCTAAAAGAAGACATCACATTGTTTCGCGTCGGGGGCAGGGGAATGGGAGGGGGGGGGGGGGGGGGGGGGGGGGCGCCAAGTCACACCCTCCACAACCAGGTCCTCGACACGAGGATTACAACTGTATTATACTACATGTCTCCACCATGCCTTCAACCCCTCCAACCCCAACTGTCCTTGCCCAGCCCCGAGGTCATGACAACAGAAGGTGGGAGAGGGCACGCGGGGGAGTCATATCACTCCACTGATGTATGTCCAATTGCGCCTGGAAACAAAACGTCCTTGACAGCCCCGCCCCCTCCCCCTCCTCCTCCTTCCCCTTCCCTGGATGACGTCCATAGCCGTATGAGCTACAGACGTACAAACACCTGTACATCAGCCCAAGAAAGATGACGTGGCACGTATTTATTGGCGTTCTTGTCAGTGTCACTCGTATCGGTCGTAGGCTACAATAAACAAACATGAAGTTTTCTTGGACGGAGATTGACACGTGGGGGAAGGGGGGAGGAGGGGGCAGGGCTGCGACAGAGTATGCGTATAGGGAGGCGTAGGGGGTACCTGCCGTGAGATGGAGGACTATGCCAAGTATCTGAAGGATTTGTTCTTTTGTTTTTCATATGGTGTCTTGATTTTTAAGTAAAACTGTTTGTGTGTGTTTTGTTTTGTTTTTTTAATAAGTAAAACTGTTCACATCATTCATGCGCTCGCACAACAACAATAAAAACAGGAACAAGAAGCCACTCTGGAAAGTTCTTAAAACCGCTGAGGTGTCTCTAATCATTAAAATGTTTCGCCGTGACAGGTACCCGCTGCATGGCCAATCCCTCCGTCATGTGACGATCTTACTGGGTATCCTGACCCCACTAAAATACGAGGTGTGGACATATCCTTCCAAGAGCTGGTGTGTAGGACCTAAGTCATGGGACATGTACCCATCCCAGATATACATCTTGCATAACCTTGAACCTAACTTGAGCGGACCAAGGTAAAGCAGAAGAAAAGGGATACCTGTATTCTCTTCTCTTCTCCACCCCCCACCCTTTCCCTCCTCCGCCCCCTCCCTTCCCCCGCTCATCCCATGATGAAGACGTTGCGACAGTCAGAGCAGCAGTGGCTGGTGGTGGTGGCGTCATGCCGCTGTCATCAGAGAGAGCACTGATGGAGGGGCCCGGGGTGAAGGTGACGGCGTCTGAGGCAGCCAACAACTCCATCTTTCCGCTCCGATGAATTCTACTCTTCTGTGTTCTCTCCTACCCCCATGACGCCCCCCCGTCCCCTGGCCCCCACCTTCTTCCCATCCACCCCTGCGCCCCGAACTAAAAGCCACGTTCCGACCCGAACCGTAAAGGACAAGCGGGTGAATTCATTCATTTTAAAGTCTCTCAGCAAACAAATAAACAAGCGTTTTTTTTCTCTAAGTGATACGAATAACCAACAGCATCAATCAACAATGCATCTAACTCAACCAACACCTCAAAAGTTTTGCCCCTTCTACATTCTTTTTGCTGACGTGTTTCTTTTCTTTTTCCTCTCCTCCTCCTTTTCCGAGCTGACTTCTTGTTCGCAATTTATCTTGTCCATTTTGTAACCGTATTAATGATCACATGATTTTAGGTTTGCTGTTTATTTTATACTTGGGACTCCCCCACACCCCATTCCAAAATCTCTACTCCGCGGTTGTCTGTAAGTTTGTTTGTTTTGTTTTGTTTTTTGTTTTGTTTTTTTATTACCTCCTCGAAACCATTAACTGCGAGAAGTTGCTTTGCGTCTCGACTACATTACAGAAGACAGTATATCAATGCTCATACAGTCATAACTTCTTCGATTTGTGGTTCCGAAAATATGTAACGGAACATAGCCGCCTTTAAGAGCAATGTCCTCTCTGGCTAAGCCAATACGGAACAACACTAGGGGATATCTATATCTATATCTATACATATATATATATATGTGTGTGTGTGTGTGTGTGTGTGTGTGTGTGTGTGTGTGTGTGTGTGTTGTTGTTGTTGTTGTTGTTGTTGCTGTTGTTGTTGTTTTGTTTTTGTTTTGTTTTTGTTTTGTTTGGGGGTTTTTGTTTGTTTCTTGTTTTGTTTTTGTTTTGTTGTTTTTTGTTGTTGTTGTTGTTTTGTTTTTGGGGTTTTTTTTTTTGGGGGGGGGGGGGGGGGAGATATTATGCTCTGGTACTAACCAGAACGAATATAAGAATATCCAGATAAGCAGCGGTGAAAGCATCAAGTTCGCATCTGGTGGACATTTGCAATGTCAACGGTCCATATGACTCGGCTACTGCGTTCCTCAAGGCATTACACAGTCGTTTCCACAACCACATAACTGCAAGGGCCAGTCCTGTACAGTATTTACCCGAAAGCTACGACCAGGCTTGAAGAGAGGGGGAAAAAAAAAAAAAAAAAAAAAAAAAAACACCCTCACCCCCAACCATTCTCTGGAGCTAGGAGATGTAATCATGGTCAACTTGTTAGCACTCGTTCAAGGGTAAGTATGCGTAACGCCACCGAGCTATGTGCACGCTTTGTCTTGGAGCTAACGTGCTGCCTGGGAAGGTCTGACCATTTACCAACAGTAATTCTGAAAGAAACTGTTGCCTTCACTGCTGTGCCGTACACAATGTGTCACTCAGTTAGTTTTTCCTCTTTTATCTGGATTTTTTCGTTCCTTTATATTTACATACTGACTGATTCTGTAATTCTTTTATGTATTTGTATGTCATTTATTCCAAATATGTACAATAAGAGGTGAGTAACTTGCAATCTAAATAAACTTTTTAAGGGGGTAAGTGGTGGGGGCGGGGGCGGGGTGGGGGGTGGGGGCTACGGTTAATAATTGTATCCATGGGATTGTAAAAATGCTCCACATGTTCTTCTCCCTTCAAGTGTTCATCAAGCTTAAATTCGGATACATCTCAGCCCGCGTGATTTATGCAAGCACTCTAAAATCACGCACACTTCGCTTGCGTGCGTGTTCCAGCTTTTTCCGAGTCAGTGGGGAAAACAGAAAGTCACACTGATTCAACCTGAATTATAAGACAACACGACAAACAACAAACATTTCCTCCCGTCCCCACCCCCTCCCACCCACCCCCTTCTTCCACGTACCTCTGCAACCCCCACCCCACCCCCCTCCCCTCTTTAACACACAGAGGCATACGCTACCCCCAGCAAATTACGGGTCAACATCACTTCCATACTTTCTTTTCAAAAGTTGGTTTATCTTATAAAAACAAATGCCCTAGGTGAACGAAAGGAACCACAGGTGCACCTTGGAGCCCCCCGTTAAGGCCAAGCCCCCCCCCCCCCCCCCCCTTGACACTAACAAATGTGCGAAGGTTGGGAAGAAGGACTGGCACAGAGGGAAGAGGCTGCACAAAAGGCATCCGTCAGCTGCCATGGACAAGGCAGGTAAAAGGGAAAGGTCGCGAGTCGTGCACGTTCGCATCGCTCAGCCCTTCGCTGGGGACAAGACAGGAATTAAGGTCCTGTGTGGCTTCAACAGGGGTTGGGGGGAGGAGGGAGCAAAGTGGTAGTGTGTGTGTGTGTGTGTGTGTGTGTGTGTGTGTGTGTGTGTGTGTGTGTGTGTGCGCGCGCGCGCACGCTGGCGGACGCAATAATACTTTATCATTATTATTATCATCATTATCGTTATTGTTATTACTAACTGTGGCATAGTTTATGCCTATCCTCTGTGATGACTGTAGGTACTGTTTACTTCGAGTTAACATTTAAGCAATTTGTGTCAATTGTGATTATTTCATGTATGACTATGACCATTTCTGAGTGATTCACTTCAAATTAACATTAAGCATTTCATGTCTTATGCATTGAACGACTGTGATTATCGTGAACTATTTATGTCTTTCACACCACAAATGAATTTATCCAACAGGAGATAATAAGTATCCTGTACTGTTATTACTGTCATCAGAATCGTTATCATCGTCATCATCATTATGATTAGCATTATCATTTTTATGATTATTATAATTATAATTATTATCATTCTTTTTCTTCTTATTATTCTTCTTATTATTATTAATCCCGCAGGTCACTAGACAAAATGTCCACCTCTTGCCCTCCGGGTTGGTTAGGACCGGTAAGTTTCATTCTTTCAATTACGTTGTTGCTGTTATTACTGTTGCAGCTGCTGTTGTATTTCTTAAGGTTGTTCTTCTCCATGATTGTTGTTGTCGTCGTTGCCGCTGCCGGTGTTTACTTGTTTATCCCTTCCAAACTCTCATCATTCTCTGTGTGTGTGTGTGTGTGTGTGTGTGTGTGTGTGTGTGTGGTTTAGAGTGCTTAGTAAATTACCCATTTATTTTTTCGGTCATGCCCGCGAGGTGTACCTCGACACACATTTCGCGCATTTTACAAAACGACCTGGAAGAAATTAAATAAATTACCACAGAAATAAACGACCTTCGCCTTGAAAAATTATAAATATTTTACACGATTTTTTTTTAAACGGGAAAGAAGGCAGTTTGTTAAAGTCGTTTCTAAATCTACTTTTACTTTGTGCACAAGTAAAATATGTTTACTGAATGAAGTTTTATTTAAAAAAACAACAACAAAAAACAAAAAAACAAAAAAAAAAACAAAGAAAAAAACACCTGAATGAATTAGGCATAAATTCAGTGTGCAATACGTCATATTCTGTTATTCCTGATCTTTTCTCGTCTCTCCTTCACACACGTTCTAATTTTCCGTAAACTCGGCTATTCTCGGCTATTCTTGCACGTGAGCATTTCCAGAGCTTGATAAATACCTCTAGACGGACGGACAGGCAGACAGACAATCCTCAGAGAGACAAACATACAGAAACCCTAAAGCAGTGCACAGACAGACCCGGCGCAAAGATTCTAAAAAAGCACACGGCACAGGGCGACCCAAACCAGAGAGATTGTAAGCTCTCTCCACAACAAAGGTATGCCCGCGCCCCGCCTCCACACTGGACTGACCAGCAAGTGCACGCCCCGTCACCTCCTATTACCACCTGACCAACAGAGTCGGCCAGACAAAAAAAAAAAAAAAAAAAAAAAAAAATGGACAGTGGCCAACCAGTCAGCCTCTAAGCTGACCAGCCATTGCAGCTACCACCACCATAATTCCCCCCCCCCCCCCCCCCCCCCAAACTATTCTCGATCCCTGCAGCACCCAGCCAGCCACGACCTCTCGTCCAGATCGCTTGCACACCTGAGGGTGTTCGCGCCGTCACACAGGGTGTGCAAAGTCTAGCCTCCGGCATTGCGGCAAATCCCAGCGGACACGGCCAAGGCCGCCTGCTGTTCAATGGCCGTTATGATTCCATATTACCCACAGAAAGAAGTCTGCTGGAGCGGAACAACGCTTATGTGCACACAGGTCAGGAGCTCTCCGGAGCTCCCTCTCTCTCTCTCTCTCCAATATTTAGATGGCCGCTCAGGGAGTGCGAGGGTGGTGGGGGGGGGGAGAGGCTGAGGGGGTCAACGACCAGGAACGTATGTGAGTACGTGCAGAGAGAACAAAATACAATGTCTCGCCAAGTACCGGTTTGATTTTTGTCGCCGATCTTGATCTGGAAGTCACTGGCGACTGTTGCAGTGACGTTAAAATGTCCTATACAATTCGCGAGTTTGCGGGCGCTATCACAAGCGCGCACACTGAGACGGAGTTAAGCTAAGGGCCCGGAAGCCTCTGGAATGAAATCTAGTAATGCACCA